>NC_046167.1:75491947-75793614 GCF_011064425.1 Rattus rattus | reverse complement strand
ACTGGGGGAGGGTTGGGGATTTAGCTCAGTGGTAGAGCGCTTGCCTAGCAAGTGCAAGGCCCTGGGTTCAGTCCCCAGCTCCAGAAAAAAAAAAAAAAAGAAGTCAAACTGGGTTGAGGGAGCAAGTCCAGAGTAGAGCCAATAATGCCTTTGTTGATTCAGCAACAAGAAGATTGTTTTCCCAAGGAAGGGGGCCAGATGCTCTTAAACCACTTAGAAAATAAGTCCTGTGTAGCCTTGGCTCTCCTGGAACTCACTCTATTCTAGTGGTTTTTCTTGTCTCCCATAGTCTTTTCATATTTAGATAGCATAATTTTGTCTAACTATATTGCCCAAGCTGCTGCTCCTTTGATCCCATCAACCATGGTAAGACACTGTATTTGCTTTTCTGTCTATTCTCAAATTAGAATCTTCTAGATGTTCACACTTAGAAGTTAAGCTTGTGGATCTACAAGACCATTAATCTAAGCCACAGGTTATTAAAGGGTAGACTCCATGAAAATGCAAGGTGCTCCAAGTAACCAGGATAGGTTTAGTACTCTATCAGTATATATCTCATGCTGGATTTTGATTTTAGGGTGGTTTATTTTTATTAGTAATTATTACAGTAAGTCAATGTGTTGATAATTGTTTTTAAAGCAATGTTATATTTCATTAATTGTTGAAAATTTTAAATAGCAATAAGTCGAGGCTTCATTCATTTTCTGAACCTTCCTGGAATAATTTCAGGATCTTTAGAAAAATATTTGCAGCTTCTAGCAATTAGGGATAGGTGGCTGCCTGTGTCCCCTTTCCCACATACATAACCTTGCTACCAGGACCTAGGTTTAAATGAAAAAGTCTCAGCCCAAATTCTTCTACATTTTCACAAATAACTTTTTCACAGCAAGCACAAAAATAGTCAGATGGCCTTTTCTCTCCATCCAGTGGTCTTCCTGGACGCTCTGACACTTTGCAGGAAATACTCATTTTGAAGTCACAACAAACTTTTAACTTGGAAATGTTTAAAGATATGGTCTAAGCTTGCTCTTTATTGGGTGGAGACCCCAGAGAGGAATTCTTCCCTTGCATTGGGCATCACTCTGGAGGTGTTCAGCTGGGTTTGCCAGATTAAGGGAAGTGATGACAGTGGAGATCCTGTTAGCCAACCACACACATTAGTACTATCAATTCCTTAGGTGAAAAATGACTACTGTACTATCTATGGAATCCAATAAACCTGGGATATTAGAGGTGGAAATGGAGCCCCTGGAAATGCCCACTTTAGTCCCTGCTGAAGCTCAACTGCCTTGCTAAAATCCTGTGATGACTAATCTCAGTTATCAATACACCTAGGAAGAGGAATATTAATTAAGTAATTGCCTCTTTTAGATGACCCTATGGGCATGTCTGTGAAGAGCAGCATTTTCTTGATTGCTAATGGATATAGCACAGTAGGCCCAGCCCACTGGAGGCAGTACCATCCCTAGGTAGTTGGGCATGATGTATATATAAGAAATTAGTGAATGTGAGCCTTCTAGAAAGCCAGGCAATGCTCCTCTGTGGCTCCTGCCTTGGCCTCCCTTGAAGATGACCTAAGATGTGAAAGCTGGAATAAACCCTTTTCTCCTCAGAAAGCTGTTGGTTATGGTGCTACCACAACTGCAGAGATGTGGGTAGGACAGAGGTGGCCAACGGCTAATGACTCAGTGCGACCGAGGTTCTTAAGCTTCCTTCAATACAGCAGCTCCTCCTGCTGTGGACCCCCCCAACTATAAAATTATTTTCATTGCTACTTCATAACTATATTTTTGCTACTGTTATAAACTATTGTAAATATCTGTGTTTTCTGATGGTTTTAGGCAACCCTTTTGAAAGGGTCATTCAACCCCAGGAAGGGTTATGATCCACAGGTTGAAAACCACTGCAGTACAACAAAATATCAATGAAAATCAAAAACCAGAGAGTTCTCATTCATTTTGCTAGTTTTCAGGTCTCCAGCAGCTACTTCAAAGCCTCCTTAAATAAAAATATAACTTACAAAGTAGCACGGGTAAAGCATACATGCATTTCAACACAATCCTTAACTTCCCCCAGCTCCTTTACTGTCCTCTTGAGATCTCCCATTGAATTTCTCCTAAAAGTAATCATGAAAATCTAGCTCTTCTAAAGCACCAGAGATCCAGGAAGAGCTAGCTGAATCATGTACAATAGGTGCAGTGACATATATTTCTGGAATCACTTTACAAATTTGAGCTTGCAGGGATGTTCATGCATCCTTGTAGAACATGTCACAGATCCTCATCTGCAGAGTCACTGTAAGAATCCTGAAATCATGTGACACATGCTGTGGAACCAACAGGCATTGGCCCTCTATGCTGCATTCCGTTTGCAGTATCTTTCTTGATGACAGTCATATTCTGGTTCAGGACCCTGGGTTTTGATAGCATATTCAAAATTTCAAGACACGATCTTTTAGGACCTTGTGTTATATATTAATTTTAAAATTTATATTATATGTGTGCTGTGTTGAAAGAACCAAATAATTCTGCCAAGTTTCATTTTTCAGACTGCTGGTTAAGTACTGGCATTCATTTTTATCCTTAGTAGTGGGACTCCAGTATCTTAATGGCACATGACCAACACCCAGATGCACACTTTTTAGCCTCCCTATAGCTTGGTGTATCTGTCCCAGTAGCTTTTCCACCTCTGGACATATTCTGTCTGGAAGATACACAAGCTCCTCTGACACAGTCCCCTTCCCTTGACCTGAAATGACAAAATCTAGCTGGAGGACTGTATCACAGAAATGCATCCACGTCTTGGTGGACATAAAGATGATTTCCCAACTGAGGTTGCTTCTCTCTCACATACCTGCTACTCGTCCTCCAAAATAGTTACGTCATAGTTTGGGGTAGACAATGGCATCTGTATAACAAAGATAATGCAGTGGCACAGGGTGCGGATCTGTCCAATGTCCCAGGGTGTGCATCCTCTCTTAATGATGCTGAGCTCTGGGTTTATTTCCAGTTGCTTAGCATCCCCTTGACTAGTTATTTCAATCTTAAATTCTCTCCTCATTGTGTGAGCTCCTCTCTATATGTTGCTGCGCACGTGGGAGGCCATCAGCATTATCAGCACAAAGAATTTTTCCATGATCTTTCTGATCACATCCAGAAGGAATGGGTGCTTGCTAATCCATCTTTAAGTGGACATCATGGCAGTTTTGTGTCTTCAGAGTGCTATACAAGGCTTGTTTGCGTCACGGCTACCAGAACTCCTCTAGCTATATAGTATCAAGTCATACAAGAGGTTTCATATATAAGTGTTCCTGTTGCTAGAGACTGTCTTCTAAGAATATTGGCAGCCACAAGACTGAAAACTTCCAAGCTGGGTGTTTTATTCCTTGGGAAAGTTCAGACTTTAAAAAGCTCTTCCTACTAGGTGCAACAATGAATACTAATTAACACTGTCCTCAAGCACATAAACTCAAGGTATTACCATTTAATTGCTCCAAATTCATTACCATTCAGGTACCACCATTCCACATGGATGCCGGCCAGCTTTTAGCTTGACAGAATCCCCAAATATTTTGTGTGTGGTTCTAATGTATAATCTTTTGGTCTTTGTCCAAGTACAGGCTTAGGTATAACTCTTAACAGGAATGTCTGGAATCTAAACAGGCATGCTTAGAGCTTAAACAGAGTCCCCATCCCAATGTCCTTCACTGCTAACAGTCAATGCACCCTCCTACCACTGACAGGGAATTATGGGCACTTCCCTTATTATATCTTGTTACACAATTAAACTGTGCAGAAAGTCTGGGGGAAATTTAATGGGAGAAAACTGTTAGTCACCTTCCCTAAATTCTGCTATTGGTTTGGGTGCTTGAGCAGGCAATGTGGTTTGGTGAGGAGTTATCAGCTGAGGGGAGCCAAAGGAAAGGGAATTAAAGCAATTGGCCCACTTGGGGGCAGCTCCCTAACCCCCCCCCAACACACACACACTGATATTTCAAAATCGTGTGCCCAGAATTGTTCTTAGTTGAACTCTAAGTGTATATAAAAGCTTTCCTATAGGATAGTGTTTCTGAAATGTATACGTTAGTAACTGTAGTTATTGCCACATATTTCTGAATATATTCTCTAGAACCTCTACTGTGTCCCAACTGCCACATATACAGCAAGCAACAACAACAACAACAACAACAACAACAACAAAATGTGGAGAAGGGAAGGGGGAGAGTAGAGAATGAGACTGTGAACCCTTCACGTAAGAGATGGAATGTATAGTGATGCAGAGGGGGGAGTCAGCAGGGTCCAAAGGGGAACAGTGTAAGCATGGGGGCAGAGGGGAAGACCCAGCACGAAGTGGGGACACTTAGGTAACAAGGTGCTCTGTAGTACAGAGTCTGGGTGTAGGAGTGGGGAAAGGCCACTATGAGGGGTTAAATGGTTCTAAATTGTAGCCAAGCTCTAATGCCAACTTCAAGGATTTGAACATCTTGAAGATGTTGGGAAACCACAGATGGTTTCTGTTGTGTTTAGGGATGTGGGTGTGGTTAGGGAGGGAAGGAGATATGATGTGGTATACAGATATGGCTGCAAGATGACTCAGCCCTGGTGGGTGATGGATCAGAGTGGAGAGAAAGACAAAGGTAGTTAGGTATCTAGGGGTTGCAGTAGGCCAGGGTGAGGACATGAGAGCCCAGCTCGAGGCTGTCAGGTATTACAGCTGTGCTCCAGGTAAACTGTGTGAACTCTGCCATTCCATTTTACCTCAGTTAATTCTCATCATTTTTTTTTTTTTTATGAAGTAGCTGCCTGACTGTCTATGGAGAGATCCAGTGTCATACAATGGGTGAATAACAGGTCAAATTTAAGCTCACTTTTACTCCCTGTTTTAAGATCCATGTTCACTGTGACACCTTGGCATTTAAAAACATGTTAATAACTGCAGAGGCAAAGATTGTAGAAGGAGACTCTACCTACGCTGGGATATCCTTGCATCCCAAGATCCCAGTCAACCATACCACCATTGTGTAAGTAACTCCATAATCTAGCATCTTCTACTGGGACTTGGAACAGAAGCCTCCCATGCAGAGTCTCTGTGAGCTCAGTCTTGTGGTGGTAAGTTGGGCAGAGTCACAACATGTTTCAGGTTTGTGGGAAATTGCAGAGGACAAGACAGAAATCATAAAAGTGCAATTGAATTACGTTGTGTCGTGGCCCCTGGGATAACAGCTGTTTTCCAGGTCTACAATCCTCATTAGGAAATTAAAAACTCGAAGCTCCCCATCCGCAGCCTTGCACTGTTGGCCACGTGGTGACAGGAAGCCCTGTGTTTGTACAGGTGCAGGAGCAAGCAGCCTTTCGAGGTGGGTGGCTAGAAGCTCTGCTGGGAGCACAGGTGGGGTGTGTGAGGAAAAGGCAGTCCAGGAAGAGGCTGAGTACTTGCTGCTCCCTGTGCAAGGGAGGAGTAGAAGGAGGGGCCCTCCATGTTGCTGGGTTGTGTCAGGGCTAGATTCAGTGAATCTGCGCACCAACTGATGCTGAAGGTTTCGGTCCTGGTACAAGTTTGGTTCCCATTTCTAAACAAATAAATCACCTCCAGTATCATAAACCTTTGTAACCCGCTGAAAGTAACCCAAACCTTGAAAACACATAAAGGATAAACCCATAAACAAATTATGTATATTTAAAAAATACATATATAATAAATATTAAATATATCCTTTAAAGTATTAGACAACAAATGTTACATATGATTATATGTATTTTTGTATATATGCATATATAAAATATGGTGGCTCCCTCAGGCTTGGGGTTTTCGAGACCATGATGTAAGTCTTAAGGATGATGGGGATAGAGGCACGATGTTGAATGGATTCTAGTTTCTGAGTTGTGTGAGGTGATTTTTGCCCAACTGTAGGTGAATGTACGTGTTCCAAGCACATTTGGGGAGGTGAGGCTGTGACAGACTTGAGTTAGATGCACTAACTGCATTTTTGGCACAAAATTCTTAACTTACAATGGGTGTTTTGGGACATAGCCTCATCTGAGGTTAAGGAGCATGTGCAGAACATAAAACCAGGCAGAGACAGGTGTTTTGACAAAGGAATGCTTCAACTATTGGCAAGCAGCTGATGACTGTGGGAGTGCAGACCACTGATTCTATCCACATGGTGGTCAAAAAAGTTCACTGCTAGGACACTTGACCTTGACCCATGTTCCAAATAAAGGAGAGAATTAGCCACCTTGAGTAAGAAGTGGGGACTATTTGGGTCCTAAAGCAGAAATGGCTACATACCCAGCCATTTGTAGACCAGGGAGCAGGGTGGCTAGAGTTAGAGCTCATCACATAATTTGAAAGACTTAATGCAAGAGGAAAAAGAGAGGTCATTGTCCCCCAAACTCAGGTCTCTGGACTATTGCAAGAGCCATCATAGGTGTGGTTTGCTCTAAGGAGAAGCAAGAACACTAAAGAGCTCTGAGAAGCACTAAGGCTGATTTCATGGTCTAAGCTACCATGGGGACCTTAAATTTCACTCTGTGTGCAATAGAGGCCATTAGAGGTTCCGAGGAGAGAAACAGTAGAACACAACGTGCTTCTGGAAGGTTTTCTGACTCTTATAGGGGAAACGTAAGAAGGCCAGTGTAGGTAGAAGAAGGATATAAAAAACAGTTTTACATACCTTGAGTCATGCTCAGGCCCAACTTGGTACCATCTCCCACACTAGCTTGGTTGATGAATGAACTGCTATTGGGCTAATGTAGATATGGCTGAGAGGGATGGGGAAAAGCCAGGGCTGAAAGAGTTCTTTTAACTAATTTGATACTATGTGGAGACAATCGATAGAAATAAAAAAAACCTCATGATATATGTGAGTTCCATGATCTATAAGCCCATTACATGCTCCTTAAAGAAGAAACTCCTGTCAATATTGCCTGCAGGTGTCCCAAGAGGGGAGATTCAGAATTCTAGCTGAGCCAGAAAGAGGGCTTGCTCGAGACTGATACAGTAGGTGGCCTTAAAGAAGTGGGGACCTTAGTGGATAGTCCACTGCTTTTGTCTCAGCCATGATGGGATGGGCTGAGAAGACTACATTTGAACAACAGCTTTGAGAACAAAGCTTCATGGAGTTACAGGAGTGGGCCTGAGGCTCCTTGAGGAGGAGGAAAGGGTGATTAGGCCCCAAGAGAAAGAGGAAAAAGAGAGTGAACAGGTAAAAATGATTTGGTATATGGATATGACAGAATAACACACAGCAAGAGTAAGAGACAGGCCAAAGAAACAACATAGAGGACTTAAATAGTTACACAGAGAGAAAGAAATCAGGCAGAGAGGGAGCATTTGAACAGGTGATTCTATCGTTGTACCACCTTAGAAGATGCAAACTAATTGTTAGTGAGAGGGAGCATAGTATTTACTGGTTTTCTGTGAGTAAGGAAAGCTTGGAGGAAAGAAGAGGAGGGACTGGGGGACACAATGAAACTTGAGGGCAACTGAGGGATGCTCATGTCACTTTCACAGGCATATAAGTACTGTGTACTTATGTCAACTTTATCAAACTGTACTGTTTAAACACATACATACTTTAGGCTGGGGATATAATATATACAGTAGAGTGCTTTCCTGGTATGCACAAGGCTCTGGGTTTGATACTCAACACTCCCCCCCCACACCCCTTCTTTTACATTTGTTTTGTTTTTAGTTATGTATATTATGCATCTGAGTGTGTGTATGTATGTCCATGCATCATTCTCTCTGTGTGTTATGTGCACAAGGAGCCCATGGAGACCAGAAGAGGGCATCAGATCCCCTGGAGCTCAAGTTATAGGCAGTTACGAGCCACTTGATATGGATGCTGGGAACTGATCTTTGGTCCTCTGAAGAGTAGTAAGTGCTCTTAACTGGGGAGCCATCTCTCCAGCCCTACACACATGTATTTTATTATACCAATTATATTTTCTGAAGCCATATTTTTTAAAAGAAAAAGGAGATTAGAATTAACCAACTGCTTATGAACTCCATGTGCTCAAACATGGGTTTGTGCCATTTGTGGCAAATGTGATCACTTGCATTTGTATAGCAATAGAAGAGGTTGTTAACTTGCCTAAGGTCAGACACTTAGAAATGGAGGAATCAGTATTCAAAATCAAGTTCATATGTTTTTCTGTCTTCCAAAAAAAAAAAAACCATAATAGGGGTAATTTCAAAGTGTGACAGTGGCTCCTCCCTTCAGTTCCCGTCAGTCTCGTGGAAGGAGCTCTATATTGTTTTTGAGGCTGTGTCAGAGCAAGCCACAAAGTTTCCATCTGGTTCTCTTAGAGAGTTAACTGTTAGAATGTTTCCTTTGAAGATGCTTCCTCTAGGAACCTGTCAGTCTTGAGAAGCTGGAGCCACTCAGAAAGGCCACAGAACTTGTACATCCCAGACTTGATTGAGCAGCCCAGACCAAGCACTAGCCATGTGGGTGAAGAAGTTATCTTGAACATAATCTTCCCAGGCCAGTTATCCAGCTTTCCCAGATAAGTCTCTAGATGCTATGGAGCAAAGATCATCCAAATCTTCAACCCACTGAACCCATGAGTATAACTTTATGCATTTGGCATGGCTAGGCAGCAACAGAGAGAAATGCCAGCAATCTGCTTTGGTGGTATAAACAGATCTAAGCTTGCATGTCCAATAGGAACAAGCAATGTATGCCATGAGATGGATTAACTGCAAGAATGACAGATTAACCCCTCACTTGTTATCAAGTCTGGTCCCATTCTATAGAAATGTCATGTAGTCTCTTAAATCCCATCAATTCAATAAGCTTCTTGGGTCACACAACTAATGCATAGTCTTATATAAAGTTATAAAGCTAAACCAGTCTTTCTGGCTTGTATAAATCATTAAAGAGTGTTTTTTGATACAGTAATTCCATGTTCTGTAGCCTGTAAAGATATTTAGAGTTACATGGCTAATGGTATTTCTAAATCTATAACTGGTGGAAGTCATTTTAAGTCAGAGCATTGAATAACTTCATTTTTTTTCAAAAGTAATGTTTTGGGATGTATTTATTATAGAGGTCAAGTTGATATTTATTCAGGAACCCAAACCATGTCCAGATTGCTCTTGAATGTTTCTTTGAGGGCGTTGTGTAGTATTCGATTGCTTTGGACAAGCATGACCCCCTGTAAACCTAAATAAAGATATGTCTTTCTTCTGAAGCCTCCTTCAACTAAAAATACATCGCACTGAAAAGTAGATGCTTGCAGCAACTAACCTCAGCTCTCTGTAGTGTTTTAAAAGTTCAGGAGCATAAAAATCCTGACGTGGTAGCACACACCTGTGATCTGAGCCCAGGGGAACTGGGAAGGTGGCTCACAAATGGCTAGAAGGGTCTCTTTGGCTGACTAGTTTAGCTGAAATAGTGAGATCTAGGTCAGTAAGAGATTCTGTCTCAAAAAGTAAAGTGGAGGAAGACACCCAAAGGTGATCTCCGACCCCTACATATACCACACCACACGCATACAGAGTTCATGAACATAGAGAATGTGTCCCTTTGCTTACAACCAGGGAACCTAAAAACAAATTAAAGCATGGAATAGTGAGGCTGCTACCCTCTGGGCAGGCTAGGCCAACTATGCAGGACTGTCCCCCAGGCTTTTAGCACACAAAGATAAGGCACCATCTTGAGCTTTTGGAGGTTGGGGGGTATGGTTCTTGAGAAATCTAGATAGAGCTTGGGGAAATATTCGGGGCAGAACCAGAGGAAAGTAGAAGGTATGGTACTTAAGAAAGCGTTAAGAGCCAAGACTCCAGACAAAAAGAAAGAAAACACTGAGTGCAAATCAGTTGTGACTGTGCAGAGCTCCTGCCACCAACCATGCCAGTCTTCTCAGACCCTGTGGCAAAGCAAGATGCTGCAGCCAACCCTTTTTTGCCTCAACCACCCTGTATATTGTACAAGTCCATGTTCATGGTGCTATGTCATTCCCACAAACTCCAGATTCCTTCTGTGAGTGTGCAATAAGGATTGTGGCAGAAACCCACATGAAAGGCTCCGGTTAGCTAGTGATAAATCTTCTGGAAGATGAAATGGCTCTGATGACTTCCATGCTGCCATCTGGACTGTAGCCATTTTGAAAGTTAACTCTTTACTCATTTTAATTGGTTGTGGCTAGTATTGCTTGTGTCGTTAGATTAAAAATAAAACAGGGAAACCCTTCCCACTGCCACAAAGCTCACAGCCGGCAGTAATAGTCAGAGGCTTGCTTTGTGAGCTGTTTGGGAATGAATCATCAGGCTACTTGAAGCCAGAGGCTCCAGTAAATCTAAACATTTGATAATGCTTGTTTTGGCTTCATTTAGTGGGTAATGTGAGATCAACCAGTCAAGCTTACTGCCATGCCAAAGCTGGGTGGCTTCTTATAAAAATAGCAGCATTCCCCTCAAAAATCCCAAGAACACCTGTGAAATAATGCAATTTCTAGACTCAAAAGGGACAACCTTCCAATGAAGAGTGGGAGTGTCATTCAAGTAAAAGTCAACTTGGTTAAAAGCTCCTTGATAGGGGTGTGAACCCTGGAAGTTGTCCATGCTCCTGTGGATGCTAGCCCCACACCCATGCGCATGCAGGCATCAGTAACTGGACTCAGTCAGTTATTAAAGAGGAAGAGGTAGAGGAAGAAAAGGGTATGGAAGAAGAGTAGGAGGAAGAGACGAAACTGGGAGGGAAACATGAAGGAAGGAGGTCTAGGGAAGGTTGGAGGGAGAAGCAGAGGGAGGTGTGACCATAATATATCGTAAGTGTGCATAAAGTTCTCAAAGAATAAATAATTTTTTTTTTGGTTCTTTTTTTTGGAGCTGGGGACCGAACCCAGGGCCTTGCGCTTCCTAGGTAAGCGCTCTACCGCTGAGCTAAATCCCCAGTCCCCTATAAATAATTTTTTAAAAAGGGCTTCGAAACTTGTTACTGGGTTTCATGCAAATTTTATCAGTCAGAATTTGTGCAAAATTAGATTCCCTAGGAACAATGCTTAGAAAAGAGGACTGTGTGTGAGTTTAATTGATTAAAGATACTTCTCCAGGGGAGCCCACCCAGACACAAATGAAGGGAAGTGGTAAGCTGGTTGAATGTTGTTTGGAAGTGTCCCCCAAAGTTCCATGTTTTAAAGGCTTAGTCATCAGCCTATGGTTCTTTTTGGAGGTGCTGGAACCTCTAAAGAGGTAGACTCTAGTGGAGAAAAGTGAGGTTCTTTGTGGGCATGTCCTTTAAGAGAATATTGGGACCCTGGCCCCTCCTGTCTTTTTTTTTAACTTCACTCTCAGACACTTGCACCATGATAGACCGTGCTGTCATAGGCCCAAAGCAACAGAGCCAAAAGACCATGAACTGAAATCTCTGAAACCATGAACCACAGACAAACTATGAACCCTTTCTCCTTTTAAGCTTGATTTTCTCAGGTCTTTTGCTGTGGTCGCAGAAAGCTAGCTGATACACCAGGCTAACATGCTATAGTAGGCCATATGCTGTGAAGGCTGGCAGCAAATGAACTGGGCTGTCATTTAATGTGTGAATAAAGCCTCTGTGAGCTCCACTATGAATATAATCCAGGGGTTATTCAAGACTTGGCAAAGGATTTGTGAGTTTATATATTGCCATCCATTAGGCAGCTGTTCAAATATTAGAGCGGAGTGTAGGTGAATTTCCCAGCTCTCACTGGGAATAAATGCTTCTAGATACCCAAGCCCTTCCATGTACCTCTCTCCTCAACCTCCAAGTTCAGTGTTCTATATAAGAAGACTGAGAAAGATGGGTATCTTTTGATTATTCAAGGAAATCATGATACATTTTTAGCTGTTATAATTCCTTTCCATTTCTGTAATATTGTTTGTCTTTATGGTATAAATAAAACAATTTGGATTCAGTTTGTATTGAATGTTAAAGTTTTCATGAATCTAGCTATTTATGTGATGGTCACCTACAGTGTTTTTGTGTTCTGAACACTGTGTTCAGTCTTGGAGACACAGGGCAGCAATATAGCCTATGAATGTCCTCATATCTTCAGAGCACAGTCAAGGTTCAGAGAAAGAGATGAGGAAGGTAAGCAGGAGCCATACCAGGAAGCTTCTGGAAGATTGCCCTAAATTCAATGAAGTTTCTTGAGTCATATTTCCCAGGGTCATAAAATATTACCAGCAACCTAATTCCACTTGACTCCATTCTGTGATACGCAGAGACGATGAGGTAAGCGCCTTACTAGGCACTTTGTCCAGGAGCTCCAAATCAAAAAATTTCTTGCAAATCTCTCCTTGAAAGCATAGATTGCACAGAACACGAATTACTGTGTACTTTTCTGTCTGCTATCTACTTTCCTTGGCCTTTTCCCAAATTCTCTTAGCTTCTGTGACGCTGACACTTGTGTATGCTGGGACTAGAACATAGGTCCTCAGACATGTTGTATACATACATGTTGATACACACTCAGGCCTTTGTCTTTCATCACCTCACTGATCACATGACAATGAACTACTCAATGCTCCAGTTGTCTGCCACTTGCTGCCTCCATGGAGCTAGAGGCCTAGCCCTTCTGGTATTTATGCACTAAGCATGGGGGAAAAGAAGTTTCTGGAAATCAGTTCAGGGTAAGGGGAAAGCAGTAAAGAGGAAAGGAGAATAAGATACAGTTTCCTCCAACTGTCCTCTTCCTTTGCTTCCCCTTCCACTGCAAAATATCTCAAAGGAATTTTCTTTTTAAAAGAAGATTGGTTTTATTATTTACTTATGCATATGTGTGAATGTATGAACACGTGCAAGGCCAGCAGAAGGTGTCAGGTCCTTTAAAGCCAAAGTCACAAGTGGTTGTGAGCTACCTGATGTGTCCAGTCTGTCCTTATCCTCAGCCTCTCGGGGGATGACCTGGTACTTGTTGCATCCTTAGCAAATATGGGCTTGTTTCACCCATACCTGGCCAGCTCCTACTGCCTCTTTTCTCTTTACTGTTCCCCACCCTCTGCTAGGCTTCTAAATATGCTAGAGTAATATAATCTGAATTTTGAAACCATGGAACCTTTACCCATTTGCCTCCACTTCTGTGCCGATGGCTGCAAAGTGAACCCCCACCTCCATACTGAACTCCAGATTTGTGCCTCCTCTCGTCAATCTTATTTAGAAGAAAAGCATCTCAACTCTATTTGTGTGCGCTGTGCATGCTTCTGCCATGGACCCAGCCTCCACCTCTGCTCACCTGAACTCTTGCATCAGTCTCTAGACTTCCTGCTTCCACATCTGCCAGAATGATTTTATTGAAAAATTCAGATTATATTACTCCCCTGGTTCCTGCCTTCTACTGAGTTTACACTGCACCTAAAATTAAAAGAAAACAAGAGCCCAAGTCTTCAGCATAGCTTCCTAATGGCAACTTCCTTGGCTCCCACCACCTCACTCTCTGACCTCCCTTGCTAGCACTGACCTTGCAAAGGCAGATGGCTAAGAGTGGTCAGCCCTTGGATGTGTTGAGCACAGAAAATTAAAGAACAGTAATCATACAGCCTTAGTTGGCCTGCTTTTTTGTATTAGCAATTCTTTGCAATCTCAGTAATTACAATTTGTTAACCAGAGTTTAAAACAATTGCTGGATTTATAAAGAGTTTTCTTTTATGATTAAATTTAAAAAAATTTTTTTAAATTTTATGTGTATGGGTGTTTTGCTTGCATGCACATCAGGGCACCACTTTTGTGCCTGGTGCCTGCAGAGACCAGAAGAGTGTGGCAGGTCCCTTGAAACTGGAGCTACAGATGTTTGTGAGGCACCACGCAGATCCTGGGAATTAGAATAGGATCTTCTAGAAAAGCAGTCTATGCTTGTAACTGCTCAGCCTTCTCTCCATCCTAAGTTTTCACTTTTATTTTTTAATTGTTTGTAAGTGCGTGTCTGTGTCTGTGAGCACAGGTGCTCATGAAGGTAAAACCCTTGTGTCCTGAGTTGTGTACACTCAGCTATGAACATGGACCTGACAATGCTTTACTATAAGGAAAGGTCAAGTACCACCCTTCAGAATGGATGCAAACAGCACAGCAGACTTTACCAAAGTACTTTTCTCCCACTGTCAGTCACGTGCATCAGCATCCTTAACCCAGACCACCTCCCTCCAAGCGCAATGTTTCTCTGTCTTTTAAAACAAATGCCTGAGATAATCAGCTTCTAAAGGGAAAAGTTTTGATTTGCTCCAGAGCTCATATAGGAGTGTAAATCATTCACCTGAGTAGGCTATGCTCTGCTTCCTGAGTGTGTGCACGATGTGACCAGCAGGCCTCTGGATCCTCCCACCGTGAAGCTCTTGTGATGACAATATTTCAGAGTGACACACCCCATCATCTCTAGAGTTTTCATGCTCCACACACATCGGGGACTCAATGGAGGGAAATCTTAGGGGTCAGGATGTTGCAAAGGAAAGGCAATGTTAAGTATTGGATCTTGTTCTTTCCTCCAAATGTGTGCTGTGTCACTGTCAGCTCCAGCCTCATAGGCTGCAGGTACACATTGGTGCCATCTGTTACAGTTTCGATCTGGAATCTGTCCCCTAAGTCCACATAGTAGATCTTTGTCAGACTGAGAGTCTAGAGCACAGGGATGGTGGGACAATTATTAGATGGAGTTTGGGACAAGATCTTCAGGTTATTGGCAATGTGCCCTAGCCCTGGTTGCTTCAACTTTCTGCTTTTTGGATGTGAGGAAGATGGTTTTGTTTCACGTAGGTTTCTACTACGCCACAGGCCTAAAGTAATAGGACCTATCAATTTCTAGTAAGCAGAAACATACTTTCTCTCTATATGACGGTTGTACCCAGTATTTGTTATAGTGTGTGGTAGTTAGCTTTAATTGTTAAATTTACATAATCTGGAATCACCTGGGAATAATGTCTCAATGAAACTGGGTTGGTCTGAGGCAATATCTTAATTAATTCAGTGGGAAGACCTGACCCACTGTGGGTGGAAGTATTCCCTAGGCAGGGGACCCTGAACTGGGTAAGAGGAGAAACTGAGGTGAGCACGAGCAGGCAGGTAACTGAGCATGTGTACATTCACTTCTGTCTGCCCTTGATTATGGGAGTAAAGACCAGCTGTATGCAGCCGATGGACTGGAACCTGGAATATGAGATAAGATGAACATTTACCCCCTGAGTCGCTTTTTGTCAGGATGTTTTGTTGCAGCAATGAAATCAAAGCTAGACCATAGTGATGGCTGCACACGAATTGGTTATTTATCTGTCTTATTTCCTACATTGATAAGTTACTGATAGTCGTTATTATTTGCATATGCATGTTACAATGTGTACATGTTTATAACTGTGTGTGTGTGTGGTGTGGTGTGTAGGCCAGAGATTAATCTCAGATGTCTTTCTCTGTAACTCTCTACCTTATTTTTTACTGTTATTTTGTTTGTTTTCTTTTGTTTTATAGACAACAGTGAAGCTGTGATTGGCCTCTAACTCACGTTGTAAACCAAATTGGCTTCACACTGACATAGATCCATCTGCCTCTGCCTCCTGAGTGCTGGGATTAAAGGTGTGCACCAGCACACTAAGTTTCCATCTTGGGTTTTGCCACACTGAATCTGGGGCTTATCCATTTTGTCAGACTGTTTGGTCAATGAACTCCTGGGATTCTCTTGTCTCTGCTTCCTCGGCTCCGGTATTACATAGGTGTGCAACAATGTCCTCAGCTTTTTATGTGGGTACTGGAGATTCAAGACGCATGTAACATCAAGGAAGAGGGAGGAAACAACTTAAAAGCCAGAGGGTAGAGAGGAGTGCTTGGGAATGCTGAATTCTAAGCATGACATGGATGGTGTTGCATTCATGAGCTCACTGCAGCTGTTGTTACCCACACAGGATCAAGCCCAAAGGTCATCCAGCACTCCAACAAGCAGCAGTCATTCAACCCAGTGAGTTATTAGCAAAAACCAAACCGAAACAAAAATAAATAAATGGATATTGAGTGGGAGGAGGTGCATATGACTAAGACACATTGTTTATGTGTACGAAATTGTCAAAGAATAAATAAAAACACCCTGAGGTGAAACTGCAAGTACACGCACATGCAAAGAACTGCAGTAGATGCTGCTGGGAGTTCCAGGGTTTTCATCACTCTGGTGCTGGCCCCACACGGAATGGATGTCAGGACTTGCATCTAAGAAAAGGCAGGGCCACTCCTCTGCACTCACTTCAGGCAGAAGGGCCAGGAGTATCACTCCTCCCCACCTGACCCAGCATTCTTTGAGATAACTGGCTGAGTTTGCCGGCCTCTAGCCTTACAATGCTAACTTTGCAATGTGCCCTCTAACACCCTCTGAATTTCTTCAAAGCAGTAATGTCTAGATTAATTTTATGGGCTGCAAGCTTAATAACATCCCTTAACCTTTCCTTTTCTGTCTGTATTAGCTACATCTCTGTTACTGTGATAAAGTACATGGCCAAATGTAACTTATGAAGGAGAGAGTTCATTTTGGCTTACTGTTTCAGAGTCCATTGTAAGGGTGGTGTGGGGAAAGCACGGCAGCAGGCTGCTTGGAAGCTAAGAGATCACACATCAACCTCAAATATTGAAACAGAGAACAGACTGGAAGTGGGACAAGGCTATTGTCTTACTGTTGTTGTTGTTGTTGTTGTTGTTGCTGTGAAGAGGCACCATGACCAAAGCAACTTATAAAAGAAAGGATTTAATTTGGGGGCTTGATCATAGTTTTAGAAGCATAGTCCATCATCATCATGGTGGCCAGCTAGGTGGCAGGCAAGCACAGTACAGGAGCAGTAGGTGAGAACTCCCATTGGATCCACATGATGAAGCAATGAGAGAGCTTCATAACTGGATCTCCAGCAAGACCATACCTCCCACTCCCTACCAAACAGTTCTACCAGCTGGGAACCAAGCATTCAAACATAGGAGCTCATGGGAGCCATTGTTGTGCAAACTATCATAGCTGTAGATGCCTAAAGTTCACCCCTAGTCATGTACTTCCTCTAGAAAGGCTGTACCTCAACAGGTTCCATGACTTTCTCAAACAGCACCATCAACTGAAGACCAAGTGTTCAAATACAGGAGCCTATGGGGGACATTTCTCATTCAAACCAACACATCATCTTTCTCTTTGGCACTGGTTATATTTTCTATACAGATATTGTGCCAGTGAACAGGCAAACAAGCAAACAGACAAACAAACAAAAAAACAACAAAGCTAATGCAGAACAGATGAGTAGATGCTGATTTCCACAGTGTAAGTACTCTCTCCATGGCCTATTTTAAGCTCCCAATGGGACATCCCTGTATGTGGAAGTGGGAAGAGAACCTATAGTTTGCCTTCCCAGCCAGTGCAAACTGCCTATAGCACACCACTCCCAAAACCTCTTAAAAAAAATCATACCCTCAAATCTTTATTTTGGAGCCCACTTTGGGGACAATACAAAGAAATATGGAAACCAAAGTCCAGAGAAACTGGGTAGTTTTCTAAGATGTGGACATTTGGCCAGGAGCTGAAAGAATGGCTTATTATTACTTCATTAGTAACAGGATAAGCTGTGACATTATGTCAGACATAGTGTGCATGTGAGTTACTTAAACTTTCAGTGTTTGTCCTTGGTAATGCATTAGATGCTGATGCTTTATTCAGCATAGTGAGACGAATTCTGGTCTTATTATAAAAGCACAAGCAGATCATAAAATCCTATATTGCAACATTGTATCATAGTGTCCTGCCAAAAGGCCTGACTTTACTCCATCCATTATTCTTTGCCATGACAGTTTCACTAGACCTGTTTTCATGTTTGCTTATGTAATTAGCAAGATTGACTTTGCATCTTCAGATGAGAACCATATTTATTGCATTCTTCAGTAGAACAGAAATGAACTAATCGGTCTTGGGGTTTGTCCTTTCAGAAAGTGTTGTTATAATACATTTAGAACCTTGTAACTTTTGAGAACATTGCCTGGAAGTTGCTTCTTCTTAAAACTATTTTTTCTAATGCCAAAAAATTCAAGGCAGCTCATCTTCTTTTTTGCTGTCTTTTATAACAGACTTTTTTTTTTCTTACCTCTGTCTTGCCAAGTGCATGCAGCCCAAGCTGCAGGAATTACCCTCCAGTGTGCGGAATGAAAAGATTTCAATTCTCAGGAACATTCCATCTTGGACTCCTGCAAAAACTGGGTTAGTGTGCCAAATATATGGGATGTGAGTTGAATGCTAAGAGTAGCTTGGCCTGCTGCCTCACACAGTTATCCAGACTTGTAGTGTGATCTTGTAAGAGTTTGCCTCACTTCTCTGGAAAAAGTCAAGATAGGTTTCAGAGATAAATCATGTCCTCCATGTCTACTCATCTGTGTCTTTTACATTTTGTATCTATGTCTCCATTAATGTCCTCATCTATTTAAATCTTTAAGACTCGTTCCCAGCGGGGTTGAATCTAGAGCCCCTTGCATGCTTCAGGCAAGAACTCCCCCACTCCTCAAGTTTCTGTTCAACTTAACAGAATGTACCAAAATTGCTATCACCTGCCTGAGGGGCCCTAGCTAACTGGGTACAGTACTTTATGTATGATTTTTGTGGCATAGAATCAGATATTTGGCCTAATTATGCAAATTAAAAGCTAGATAAATCATAGAGTAGGTCATTGGCATGGTGTTAGGTCTAGCCAATTAGTTCTCTTACAAAGCCATTAGGTGTATACTGTGGACAGGAATGTTCAACAATATTGGCATATAGAGAAATGAACAAGTCACATCTCCTGTTTTGTTTTGTTTAACACTGGTCCATGTTTTGCTAGTTTTGCTCTCATCACATCTTGAACAACTCAAGTTACGTTTATGGAGCCATTTATCTTACTCTTTATTTATTGAGCACTTTCAAGGCAAGGACTTGGTCTTACATATATCATTTATCCAAGTGCTTCCTTGCTCTTGAGAATATATATATATAAATTTTTTGAGACAGAATCTCATGTATCCCAGGGTGGCCTTGAACTCTATGTAACTTAAACTCCTCATCCTCCTGCCTTCTTCTCCCAAGTGCTGGGATTACAGGTACACTCTACCATGCTTGGCTCTCTGAATGAGAAAAATCATTAAACTGAGGCGAACTAAAAGGTGAATGTCTCTTTTCAGATCTGGGCTTGAGCTAGCAACAGAACTTTTGACTCACTGGTCCACATTTCTGTCTGTTTTATCCTCTGTTTATCACTTAAAGCATAACTTCTGGCATGTGAGTCTTTTGTGTCTAAATAGTTTATTATTAACGGAATAGCTTGTGGATTTAAAATGGCGACACATATGAATGCCTCTTTGGATGACACTTTCAAAGTGTTGAACTTTACTCTGCCTCAGCAGATTGAATCTGTCACCGTCTCCTCTAAATGTGGCCCAAAGTTGTGGGTGGTGGAAAGCGCAGCCTGTGGACCACATGTGTCCTCTGGGCTGTACTGGAAACGTGGAGGCTTCTTAAATTCCAGATGCCACTTAGGCTTCTAGGACAGTTGGCCTGAGAAAAGCCATCCCTGGGCGACTCTGAGCCAGTGCTGGGCTGGGCCTTGGAAATGCACTTCCTTGGCATGCCTGGTAGCTGTTTAGGTCTGCTTTCAATTGAGCACTGAGGAACTCTCAGGGCAACTTTGAACACACTTTCCCATTTCCCACTGTTTACTCCAGCCTGATTAGATGAGATTTCTCCCTGCCCCTTCATCACTTTATTTCAGCTCTCCTCTTCTCTCCCTATGTGCTCCATCTAATAACAACCTCATTAAGCTCCAGGCTCCATCTTGACTGGATGTTCCTCAGCACTCATTGCTCCTGTCCTAAAGTTCCATTCAGCCTGGCCAGGACTACAGAGCCCCCTGCACAGTGTCAGAGACCTCCCCCATCTCCTGCAGCTGGTCACTATTTTGAATCTTTAGTTTAAAGGCCTCTTTGGCCTTCTCCTGTGGGAAGAGATTAAGTTTTAAAGGACAGGGCTCATCGTGTAGACTCTCAAGTCAGCAGCATGAGCACTGCCTGGTTAGCTGTCACATGATTAATTCTCTGGCTCCAATTCTGACTGCAGAGTTAGAATCTCTGGAACCAGAGCCCAGCAACCTGTGTGTATGTTTACAGTTGGGGCAAGGTATACACACTATACAATTTACTTTGAACCATTTGTGGGTGTAATTATACGTATATTTACCCACACTGCCAGATACCATCTATGGTGGTTTGACTAAGAATGGCCCCATACGTTCACATATTTGAATGCTTAGTCATTAGGGAGTGGTGCTACGTGACAGGGATTAGGAGGTATGCCTTGTTGGAGGAAGTGTGTTACTGGGGAGTGGGATTTGGGGTTTCAAGTGCGTAGGCCAGGCCTAGTGTCTCTTCTTGCTACCTGTTGATCAAGATGTAGAACTATCACCTACTTCTCCAGCACCATGTCTGCCTACATGCTGCCATGATTCTCACCATGACAATGGACTAAACCTTTGAACTGTAAGCCAGTCCCAATTAAATGTTTTTGCTTTATAAGAGTGGCTGAGATTATGGTGTCTCTTCATAGCTATAGAATACTAAGACACCATCAACTATCCATTTCTAGGACTATCAAAATTATCTCAAATAGAAAGCCAATATTCAGGCTGGAGAGATGGCTCAGAGGTTAAGAGCACTGGCTCTTCTTCCAGAGGTTCTGAGTTCAATTCCCAGCAATCAAGTGGTGGCTCACAACCATCTGTAATGAGATCTGGTGCCCTCTTCTGGCCTGCAGGCATACATTCAGGGAGAACACTGTATATGTAATAAATTAATCTGAAAAAAAGAAAGTCAATATCCATTAAGCAACAGCTTCTCATACTCCATTCATGAAATCCCAAGTACCCCTGCTACCCGTCTTCATGAATGTGTCTGTAGAATGGCATCTCCTGTAAGTGGGATCCTAAAACATATGTCCTGTTGTGTGCCATGCTGCGCTGAATTGCCTTCTTCCAGGCTCAGAAACATGCCTCTGTGTATATATAGTACATTTTATCTGCCTGTTGATAGACTTAGGGCTTCTGCTATAAGCACTGTTGTACCGTGTGATTTGAGTCCTTGCCTTCACTTCTTTGGAATACCTGTTCAATCGCATGTATGAGCAAGTTTCTCATCTGTTTCCATGGTGATAGCACCATTTCCATTTCCATCACCAAGATAGTGTTCCTGTCTCTCTACAGCTCTGTCATTTATTGTTTTCTTAAGTATTTTAATAGTCATTTCATTCATTCATTCATTCATTCATTCATTCTCTCTGTGTGTGTGTGTGTGTGTGTATGTGTGTGTGTGTATGCATATGCATGTGAAAGTCAGAGGACAACCCAAGGGAATAGGATCTCTCCTTTCATTATGCAGATGGACTCAGGTCACCAGGCTTGGTGGTGAGTGCTTTTACCCAGAGGCATCTCGCCAGCCCTGTTTACCATATTCCATAGGAAATATGCTAGAAGAGCAGTGCTCTTGTTATAGTTTCGATTTGCATTTGCCTAGTGGCTAGTGACACCATTTAAGAATTTTTTCATATGCTACAGCATGCTATATGTGTTCTTTGAAGCAGTATCCATAAAGTCCTTTGCCTCCTTTTACGTTTTTATCTTTTCTTTGTTGATTCATAGGTTCTCTTTATAGATGAGATTCTTGGTATCTCTATGTAGATACCAAGAATTTATTAAACACATGATCTATAAATATTTTCTGCCATTTTATATGATCTTGCCACTGTCTTATTTCTGATTATTATTTTTTTTACAGAAGTTCTAAATCTTGTGCAATTTGTGTGCTTTTCATTTTGTCGAAATCTGACTTTTGGGGTACTGTATCCAAGAAATCAATGCCAAATGCAACATCATGATACTGTCCTCCTGTACTTTCTTCTAAGAGTTTCCATGTAGGTCCTTGATCCATTGTAAACTAGTTTTTATGTATGTGGTACTAAGTAGAGGGTCAGCTTCATTCTTTTGCATATGGATATTTGGTTTTTCTATATTTGTTGAAGAGACTGTCCTTTGTCCATTGAATAGCGTTGTGAATGACTGTCCTCCAAGTCAAGCATATTGTAGAGTACAGCTGTGCCCCTTGCAAAATGACCATCCCAGATGGGCTTGTTCACTGTCCACAGCCTCTCATGGAGGGTTGGAGAGTGTCATGGGATGCTCTCCTGAGTATCCAGTGGCTCCCTACAACCTGTTGTATACAACTTTGCCTTAGTTTATTCGGCCTTGAGGAATAACTCAAGTGTATAGATGGGGGAAGACTAAGGAAATGGGGGCTTCATCTATGCAGCTAAAGAGAAACCCTCATTCCTGCTGGGTAAAGGATTTCTGGGCATAGTCTGTTGGGAGAAGAACACCCACTCCCCTATAAGCGACCCTCCCCTATGCTCTGTAAGGAAGCCCAGTGCACTAATTAGTTCCCAAGACAGAACTTTAGCAGAACTGCTTTGGTTTGTTTTTGGAACCTTATGAAGAGAGTAACCTCCATTTTTGTCTCTGTCTAGAAAGGGTTTTTAGCAATAAATGGCTTTGGCATCCTTATGTCAATCCAGATTCTAGATGTTGTTTAACACTGCTGGGGAGATGTGAACTAATGCCTATTTACTGATAACAGACCAAAGGAAAGATACCACTGAAGTCTAACTTGGTGAACCAAGGAATTTACTGAGGTTACTTAAAGAAGCCTGGGTGAGGGGTAACCTACAGGAGTGTGAGCAGCGTGGAGTCACAGTAGGATTAATTCAGCTACACCTAAGCATGGCAGCTGAAGGTGTCGCCAAGGTTTAGTGGTCTATTCGCACAAGCTGCAAAGACAAAGAGTTATCCTAAAGCTGTCAAGTAGTACAAAATTCCACAACAGACTGATTTCTCCCTGTTCTTAGAGACCCAGGCTTATTTAACTGACAAATTGGACTTAGTTTCTTAGTTAACTATATCTTTCAATGGTCAGTCATCATCCAACTCGGAAGTAAATGTTAGCTGACTAAAGTAGGAAAGGTTAAAACGTTTAAGCCATATGCTGTAGATCTCAACAATCAAGTCAATATGTTTAAAGGGAAGAATTATTAGAGGGTTTATAAAGCCTGTCCTGAACAAATTAACTCATCAGTTTGCCAAGGGTCTGCCAATGAATTCAAGAACCCATTCAAAAAGAGAAACATCTGCTACAATTTAAGTTCCCATTTCTAGTACATGCTGCAGATTGTTCTTTCTGTACAAGGATACACATTTACACAATTGTATTTGAGAATTGATTTGAAATCATTCCGGTGTTTTTGAAGATCAGGAGGCAAATTCCTGAGTGACGTCAAAGATTACTGGCCTGTCCTCAGGTTCTTGGTGCTGGAAAAGAACATGAACTTTCCTGGAACTGAAAGGTGTGCCAACAAACCAGGATGTCAGCTGAGTATGCAACCCCTCTACCTACCCATGCTGAACTTCCTGAGATCACATCCCTCCTGAGACAGTCAAAGGCACTTCCAAGCATATACATATGTGTTTACCAGAGACCTACATGTCTGCCTTACACCTTTATTAACTCTAAACCTCAATTTAAACTAAATCCCACTGTATCTGGAGTAGAAAAAGCAGGTGACACAGACCAATAGCTGAGGAAACAGAAGCTCAGATTCATTGTGTGTGAATTCATTCAGGGCTCATTCCGAGTCTTGTGGCCATAGAACACTCTTGCTATGAGGCCATTGTTCTTTTGTTGCTAAACATGGCCTTCCTTGCCATTTTCAGCTGTGTTTTCATAAAAAAACCAAAACCAAAACCAAAACCAAAACCAAAAACACCCGAGGCTCAGACTGGGTTGGCTACAGTAGCATTTCTCTCTCTCTCTCTTTCTTTCTTTCTTTCTTTCTTTCTTTCTTTCTTTCTTTCTTTCTTTCTTTCAATATATAATTCCATTTATAGGAAATGGCCATATGGGGAAGTTCATAGAGAAAGGATGTAGATTGGTAGGGTTATTGGTATACTTGTGGGTTTGTGGACTTAAAAATGTTTAAAGAACTTTTTCATGTATTTTGTGATTACAATTATAGTGAATTATTCATGAATTCAAAATGTTTTTGTCCTTTTGTGATGCATCTCCTCTTTTTCCATTTTCTTGATTGTCACTGTTCCATAATACAGACACATTTTTTTTTTTTCCGGAGCTGGGGACCCAACCCAGGGCCTTGCGCTTGCTAGGCAAGCGCTCTACCACTGAGCTAAATCCCCAGCCAGACACATTTCTTAAGAGCTTATTGAAATTCAGGATCTTAGACCCTACTCTGATCTAATGAATCAGTCTTCTGCTGCTGCTTCTCCTTCCTCTTCCCCATATTCTCTTTTCCTCCTCCTCCTCCTCCTCCTCTTCTTCCTCCTCTTCCTTCTCCTCCTCTTATTCTTCTCTTCTTCAGATAGAGTCTCATATAGCCCAGGCTACCCTCAAAATTGCCATAAGATGGCTTAGCAGTAAAGAGCATTGGCTGCTCCTACAAAGGACCCAGATTCAGTTCCTAGCACCCACATGGCATTGCACAACCATTTTTAATTCTGACTTCAGGGGATCCAATGCCTTCTTCTGGTCTCCATAGGCACTAGGCACAGACATATATGTAGGCAAAACACCCATACTCATAAAGTAAATGGAAAACAGTTAAAAACTGTCATGTAGCCAAGGCTGCCTTTGAACTCCTGCCCCTCCTGCATCTACTTCCAAAGTGCTAGAGTTCTGGAATTACAGGTAGCTGACACTGTGTCCATTCCCAGATTCTAAATTCTGATAAGACCCCCTGGTACCTGCTACTGCTTGAGAACTTCTGTTTCAAACCCATTTAAAGAAACCAATGGTGGAATTTGTACACTAGAAGAGATGTTTCAAATCATTACAGCTTAACTATTTTTCAAAAAATAATTTTCATAATGACTGATTTCTATGTGTGAGGATTTTGTTCCAGAATTAGAAAACAATTATGAGTCTGAAACCAATTTTAAATTTTTATCTAAGTGTTAGTTCAATGATACATGGAAGAGATTTGAGCAATTACTCCTAAGTTTCCATATTAAGAATCAACCTTTTAAAGATTTTTGAGCTTAAGTTCATAAATCATAGCGTCCTCCTGATTTTAGCTTATATTTGATATAGACTACATGTTCTTGGTATTGTTTATGGTTTTTATCATAATTAACTGTGGCTGTGTGTGGGTTATAGTTTTGTCAGAAAAAAAGGGGGTGGGGAAACTCAATTGAATATTGTGGCTAATAGTGTCCCTGGATATAGCAACTGGAAACAGCTTCCTCATAAATCAAGTCAGTTTTTAGTATAGTAAGTTTTATCAACTTTATAAGTCATACCTAGACAAATACACGTACACATATATACACACTAGCATGTTAATTTCTGTGATCCAGTGGCCTATATAAATCTTGTGGCTTCATAATAACTAAGCTAACACCTAGAGTCAGAAGTTATTGAGAGTCAACAGCTAAATTTTGCTCAAGGGTCTTTGTGAAGTGACACTTTGAATTAGCTTTCAATACATTACATTTTTAAGTTTTGAATTATGCGCATGTGTGTGGCTATGTGCATCCGAGAGCAGGTACCCTAGGAAATCAAAGGAGAGTATCAGATTCCTTGAAGCTGGGGTTATAGGCAGTTGAGTATTACCTGATGGGGGTACTGGGGGCTGAACTTGAGTCATTTGCAAGACATGTTCTTAATCACCACTGAACCATCTCTCCAGGCCCTGGATTAGTACTCAGAAAAAACACAAAACAAAACAAAACAAATAAACAAACAAAAAACCATGTAGACATGACAAAGAAGAGTCAATTCCATTCCTTATAGTTTCTACTTAATAAAAATCCACAAGATCCGATCTGAAACTCATTCATTGTGGCTGTGATCTACTTGAGGGCACCAGAGACCCTGACTGAAACATGCTGCACTCACCATGTGACTTGGGCATAATAGATGTATCAAGGACCTAGCAAGGTGCCTTAAGGCCTATCTCCATTTAAGGTCAAGAAGTTCAGGGTGAGCAAAGGTTGGTATTTGGTTGTTTTTTTTTTTTTAAACTGTGCTCCAAGGCAGCTGAAGCAAATGGACAGGCTTGAGTTGCCCAGAGCTGGGGCTCACTGGGCAAATTAGGCCAACAGTAGCAGGCAGGAGTTAAAGAAGAATGTAAGACAAATACTATAGAAATAACTTCAGAGAGTCTCAGACCATTCTACATGAAGGAACTTAGCTGTGCTTAAGGGATGAAAATGTGCTCAGCACAGTGGTCCCCGGCCTGGTGCATGGTCACTACCCATATCACAGGAAGGCTAAAAGGAAAATAGTAGTTCTCAAAACTACTGAGGCAATGAAAATCGGTATATCTGAATGGTCTCAAATACATGTTCAAGGGGAAATTGAGAAGGACTGTTGGGAGTAAGGGGTTTATCAGTGAAGTCATTAATGCCATGGAAAGATGATGGGCATATGGTGTTGGGGCTCTGGAGAAAGGAAATCAGGCCTCCTGTGGCAGAGATGGGATCTCTTTTTAAGGATGAGGTGGTTTCACAGTACAAGTCTGCAGACTTTCTAATTCCCAGGCAGAAAGTAGAAAGGCAATAGGAAGAATGTACCAGTACCCATTTTGATGTAAATTCACTCTCCCAGGTGAGAAACCCCAGTACTGAAAGTCTGTTAGAGTAATAGACAGTGTCTCATGTCTCAGTGGGGGCCTACCATATCTGCAAGGGAGGAAGGGTGGCTGCATGCATTGTGGCCTGAGCAACTGCTATATTCTAACCATACACCCTCACAATATGGGAGGGCCTAGCACAGAGTGAGTGGTTCCATCCCTAGAGAGGTGTCCCTGTGTTGCATAAGAAAGCAGACTGAGTAGAACAGTAAGTAGTACTCCATAGCCTCTGCTTTAGTTCCTGCTGCTAAGTTCCTGTTCTGTTTGAGTTCTTGCCTTGGTTTCCCTCAATGATAGACTGTGACTGGGATATATAAACATATATTTCGATTTACAGCTCCCAAGATTGCTTTTGGTAATGGAACACCATTACCGTAATGGCATCCCCATTATCACAGCAACAGAAAGCAAACTAAGACACCTTAAACAAGAATACTTAGGTATAGAAAACATAACCGACTACATATTACCAAACGGCAACTCCCAGTGCTGAAGTAGGTAACCAGTAGATGACAAATCCATCAGATGTAGATGAGTCTGGGAACTATGTGCTCCAAGGGGTCAAGCACACTTGTGTGAGTTTTATGTCCTTGAGTCTTTACCAGAGAATCTTGGTTCTCACTGTGAGGCTGAGGGAAGGAAGTTCCTGTGTGCTTCAACAGAAAGCTGAGAATAAGTCAGAGCACTCAAAATGTCTGTCTCAAGAGAGCTAGTGTAGAGCCCAGATGCAGGCTTGGCAGAGCCTAACTGCCTAGGAGAAGGAACACACCCATCATTATACCTCTGTAGAAATTCTAACCATCTAAGCTTGGGGCATTACTGAAAAGCATTCTATGATCATAGACTGGGGGCTCATTGGTTCACCAGAAGGCAGTACAGCACAGTGGACCACAGATAGCTTTTCCAACACCTTCATTACACTAAAGGACTTTTTTTTTTAAAGGACTATATCATGACAGGCTTTCAACAACAACAAAGTAACAAGCTACATAAAAGAGGAAGTATGTAAATATGCACACGCATGCATTCATAAAGTCAAACCAAAACAACAAAAACGTAAACTTGCATACAGAACAGGCACTATCACCACATTCAGATATGGTTGGGATATTGGAATCAGCAGCTTGGAAAATTAAAGCAATCATGTAAATATGTTTAAGGCTCTAACAAAAAACATCAATTATCATGTAAGCGCAAATAGCTAATGTAAGCAGAAAAGGAGGTCCTAAGAATGAATGAGTGATGAAAAACATTGAAGCAAAAATGAATGCATTTCACTAGACAGAACTGAGCTTAAGGCCATGACAACAGAAAAGCTCAAGAATTCAAAAGAATACAAAAAAGATAGAAAGAAAATCAAACTATCCAGGAACTGTGGGTGATTCACAAAAGATGTGATGTATGCATGGTGGGAACATAAGAAAGGAAGGAAAAGAGGCGATGTTGGAAGCCAAAGGGACTTTGCTTTCTGTACACTGATGATCCGCACACATAATGGTGACATTCTTGCAAACAAGAGGGAAACATAACCATTCACTCTCAGATGCATGCTCTGCTTCCCCTGCCTGACTTATCTGCCTATCAGCCTCTGGGCAGTATACTGAAGGTGGAGGGAAAGTTCCCTCCATACTCCACTGATCAAGCTTTGCGATTTCTGGAAAGTACACCTTAGGTGCTCCCTGTATGACTCAGTGCCATGCTCGCTGCTGATAAATAATCTCATTATGACTCCCCAGTGTCCACTTTGGACAACTTTTAGTAGAAGAAATGAGTTGCTGTGTACATGTTTCTTTCAGGCGATCTCTCCTCAATTATAATTAAGCCAAGTCTCTTCTGAAAAGTTTCCTTCTGAAAAAATCAGAATGTTCATATATTAAAGCCAAGTGTTCATTTTTGCCAGTCTCTGTCCCTCAAAAGAGTAGAAGACACCAATGACTCTCATTTTCTATTGTAACAGGAATTTTTAAAAAGATGGCCTTACTTAGTGATCCAGAGTTTATGTGTGTTTCAGATTTTACAAGGAGGAGGAAACCGAAAAGCTGCCATGTGCCTGGTGTGTCTGAGTGCAGTTGAATAAAAGACAGGCTTTGATGTGTGAGGTGGAAAAGTAGCTTTTGTTAAAGGTAACTTGAAGGCCAGTAGTTATATTGGGTTGCCATATATTGTTTATCCCATGTAAAACTTTTGTTGACATTAAATCCCACTGTGAAGTAGTAAGAGAGCAGAAACAGTCTGATTTGTGTTGTTGGAGGTGGAGCCTTGGTGAGGCGATTAGGGTTAGAGAAACCATTAGCGTGGAGACTCTGAACTAATGCTGGCAGCTTTATAGAAAGAGAGGAGAAGTGTTCTCTCTCTCTCTCTCTCTCTCTCTCTCACACACACACACACACACACACACACACACACACACACACACACTCACACACGCTCACGTTTCTCAACATGTGCTACCCTGAACCATCTCGATGCTGCCAGTAAGAACGCCTTCACCAGATACAGCTCCTTGACCTTGGACAAGATCTGTGAGCCAGGGTAAGCATTTTGTATCCACTCCTCTCCTCTACTGCTCACTCCCCCTTTCCCACTTCTCCTTTCAGACCAGGTCTGACTGTACAGTCCAGGCTGGCCTTGTGATCCTTTTACCTCAGTCTCTCAAATAATCAGGGTGCATCTCTGCCTAGTTTTCAACTCTATCACTAACTTAACTGTGGTATTGTATTGTTAGCAATAGAAGAGAGATTTAAACACAGGTTTTCTTTTCACAGCAGCCTAGGGAGCCTTGAATTCCACTCTGGCGGGTTTGGAAACAGATACAGTCGTCTGAGCACTTGGGGAGGGCCAGAGAGCCCTGTACAAGATGGAGCTGTGAGAGACTAGGACTGAGTATTAGGATTACAGGTTCAGGGCCAGCCTTGCCACGTAGTGAGATCTTGTCTTAAAAACAAGGATTGAAAGTCATGGGGCAGAGTAAAAAGAAACATGCAAGGGGTGGCAGAAAAAAGGAAACACAAAGGAAGATGAACATGACTAAAAACAAAATAACTGAGTGCTGGTTGTGAAGTTAATAACACTTTTAACACCACTTAGTTTTTAATCTTTTGTGTTAATTTAGGCCATAGCAGATGACTCAGTTGATGCATAAACTTTATTATAAAGGCATGTGATTGGCATTGCCTTTTATCAAATCTTCCAAATAAGCAGCTTCTCCACCACTCTGTTAACTCTTAGGTGAAGCAATGCCAACTGCAGCTGTAGCAAGAGCAGCACTGTCACCACCACTCAACAGACAGATTCTTCAGCCCAGAGTTTCACTCTTACATTGAACAAGTAGAGCACGTTGCCTGGGAGTCCATCTCAGCCTGAGCTATATAAAAGCAGCAGTGGGAAGCATTCTGTACTAACCACAGTACTACAGAGATGCCCAGACACAAGTTCACTGGTACCCTCAACTACTTAGGTAAGTTCATCTACTTCTTTGCTATGTTCTCCAAACAATACAGTGATTTTAAGACATTCCATTCATGAAACCTGTTAGCTGTCACTAGCTCAGAACTTCAACTCAGTCCTATCTAAGGTTTAGATAAAGGTTAAAAACCTTTAACATTGAAGATAATTAAAAACATACTGGTATATGGTTCTCTAGAATATTAATGTTCTCTTCATCCTGAAAATGCAAGATAATTAGAAGTGCAGAAATGGTATTTTAAGGCTTGCTGCCTATGTTTTAAGGGTTTTCTTTCATGGACTTCTATTTGGAAGTGACTAACTTGCTTGTACAGGGTACTGGTTCATTATTTTTGTTATTCTATATTAATTGTACAGAATGGCATCCTAGCATCCAACTCTCTGAGGGCATCTACACTCCTCATTACCCTCTCATCTCCTGATAGTTGGCTATTCACCTAAGCTGGAGATCTGAGCTTAGTTCTGTATCTTTCATAAGAGAATTTCTTCAGAGCTTTTCTAGAAATTCTAGAACTATCTTATAAGAAATGATTTTATATTTTCCCCAGATTTTGACTGTAAACATTTTACTATGTTAAAACACTGAAAGACAACAAACAAACCACAACCAAAGGCTCACATCATGACATCTCCGTCATCTAAATTCAAACATTAAATATTAAAACATCAATTTGTTTCATGTATGCATGTGTGTGTACATGTATGCTCAGAGATGCTACATGAAAATGAACTGCAGACTTCCTGACACTCTATCCTAAATTTCAGGAGCAGCTTCTAAAAACTCAGGTGTTCTACTGTGTAATTACCAATAGTTTTGTAATGGTATCTACTCCCCAGCTACAGCCAACCTTCCTCAAGTGTCTATAGTACATTTTACAAAGTAAATAGTGCAATATTCCTTAAAAACAGTAAAATTTTAGATACTGGCTTTTATCTTTTTGTCTCAATCTCCAGTACTCAAGCACACGCATGCTCTCTCACACACATTTTCTTGATGACCTGAATTTGTAAATCATGGCTTTATATTGTATAGTGATTCACATTCCAATGATTTGATTATTTCATCATCATGTCATTAGATTGGTTTTCCTCTTGGGTATATTTTGTATGAATTCTAAGTTGAGCCTTCTATATCCATCTTAAATACTTGCTTTACTGATGGCCATTTTTATTGGCTTTTTAAATTATTGCATATAAGTAAGACCCTTATCCAGCAAATCTTTCTGTTTCTTAACATACAAGTGCAACATTACACATGGCTTCTTCCATGCCTAGTGATGTTTTAGCAAAATATGTAGCACATGAGTCAACAAGTGAGTCACACTGTTTATATGCAAACTCTGCATTATTATAAACCATCTTTTTTTCCTTTTCACTGAAAATTTGGTATTCTACACTAAAATGATTCTTTAAGTTTTTAAAAATTATTTATTTTGTGTGTGTGTGTGAGAGAGAGGGGGGTTGGGGGGAACACATGCAGATAGAGGGTAGAGGGCTGTTTATGGACATTGGTTTTCTCCTTCCACCATGTGGGTTGTAGAAATGATAGGCATACATGTATAAGCGTATCATTTATTAAAGGCAGAAATAAATGTGTTCACTAACAAGATGGATGTGCTCATTTATTTTTACATAAAGAAGTGAATCTTAGTCAACTATTTGATAGGATGTGGAACCTCTTCAGAATTGATCAATATTTTGATTTTTAAATTGTCAGTTCATATAATTACATTGTACAAAATTGCAGAAGAATATTTAGGGCCACTTCACAAATTCAGAAATTCTGTCCAAATCTTAAGTCAGACCCATTGGATATTTTTTTATGAAGCTCAAGTCAGAACCTCAGACAATTTTTATAATCAAGAATTCTATCACAATCCACTGAAAGACATACTATTTTGATACCTATTGAAGGACAGTAGAAAAATATTAACATTATTAACATTTCCATCATTAAGCTATTTGTTTCAATATGATTAGAAAACTATGTATAAAAAGTAAAAACAGTGAAATTCATAGGACACAACAGTATCAATTCTGAGCTATCTGTGGCACCATTTTTGACAGTGGGTAGTGAGCCTCATCATGCAAAGAGCACAACTGTGTGTTCAGAACCCAGGCTGCCATGAAGTCCTGTAGAGACGCACTGGGAAGTGCTGCCAGGAGCTCTCTGGACTCTCACACCTCTGATTTTGAATAAATTTTTGGTCATTCTGTGATCAGAAGCCTCCTGCTGATGGCTAAATTGCTCACAGCTGTAACATTCAGTTATATGACTTCATATGGGGTTGTGAAACAGTGTTAAGAAACTGGGCACTGGGACTGGAGAGATGACCCAGCAGATAAAGAGTGCTGTTCAGACAGAAGTTTGATCTCCAACATTCATTTCAAGAGGCTCACAACCACAAAGAATTCTAGCTCTCAATTATCTGATACTCTCTTCTGGCCTCAGTGGGCACCTATACTAACGCACCCACATACATTTGCATGTGCATGTGCACACACACAGATATAAAATAAGAAAAAAATACAAATAAGCCCTTTAAACACTGAAGCTGGACACTAGACCCCTTATGTCTTTACTTGCTACAAAGTAAATCTCTAAAATCTCCCCAAGAACATACATATTTACTATATTAAAGATGTTTTTTTCTTAAAATATACTTTGGCAAATATGGTAATTTAGCAAATGAGTTATTAGATTCATTCTTTGTCCTGGCTACTTGATTCAGAATTGTCCTTTATAGAGGAGACATTTAATAAGTTTTTATTGACAAAAGCACAGTTAAGAAAATGGCAATATGTGAAACAAAGTGTCAAGGACTACATTTAGTTTCTGAGTACTGTAACCTACTAGAACCTACTTTGGGTTATCATGAACCACCAGGTTCTGTTCCTATTCCCAGGCTTATTCTAATTGGGGTGACGCTAAGCCTACTATTGGCAGTAAGAGTTTCTGAGTTTTAACTGCAGAGAGCCAAACTACAGAAAATCTTTAAAACAAACAAAACAACAACAACAAAAGTCACCAGAGAAGGCATAATTAAATACTAGAGGTCAATTTCTATGTAATTAGACAGTTAAGATTAAGGATTTTAGAGCTTTTCATTATGGAAAAGCTTTGCACAGAAAAAAGAAAAAACACTATGACATTCACACCTGAGAACCCAGAGAAGGTGGGAGAACTGAGATGAACTTTTAGCATTCCATCACTTGTTAAATTTAAGGTCAAATGACAATGAGATTGACCAGCTTCTTCAGACCAGACCCCTGCCTTTTGAGTGGTGGCACTCATCTGCCTCCAGGTGGCTCTGACTTGGGGCTAACTGGTCCAGGAAAGCCAGGGCTCATGTTTTGCTCTTTAACACTTTTGTCTATGCACTGGCCAGATACAGCAGCTGGTCTGCTAGTCTTTGATCAGGTTCAAAGCTAGGTCTTCATACCTACTATACAAATGTCTGATGAACTTGCAAATCTAAAGCCTAGTAGGAAGGCTAGAACATCTTAGTATGAAAAGAAGAACAGAAACTTAATGAAGCTGTCAGAACAAAAACTGAGAATACCCAGAGCTTAATTTTAGGCTGTAGGGATTTCCCAAGATCTTTTATTTCACTGTTTCTTGGAGGCAGCTTCAATCTGCTAAATCCTTCACTAGTCAGTCAAATGAAAGTTCAAGGAAACGTCAAGGAGCTCTGTTTGATCCCTAAAGTCATTGCCAATAATCAAATGGCCTTGGCAGCTCAGCTTAGTAGGCACACTGGGAGCATCATATGGTTTCCATCCTTGGGATGCCATTGACTTGGTGGCAAATCCACAGTGGCACTCTACTGCTCTTGGGGTCACTGGACTGACTCAGCCTTGCCTTTAAGATCCCCTGATGTTAATTTCCTGCAGACTGTAGCTACTTCAAGGGAACTCAAGTTTTGTTTTGTTTTTCTCTCCTATAGTTTCTACAACCCTTTTCTACTTTCTGATTTTCTGTTTATTTTTTAATGGATAAATTTTGACCATACTGTATCAAATGTAACTACTCTTTATTGCCATTTAAAAACACCATCTCTTCCAGAATGCCAGTTTTCTTTCAAGTTTCCTGATGGCACTTGCCTGATTTTGTTTATTCATTCATTCATAGTTTCAAACGCTTAGCATATTTTTACTATGTGGTTAAGAGTATTTTGTGCCATCTTCCTCTATTACATTGTACATTTAGAGGTGAAAAGTTCACATCTTATCAATCTTCCAGTTGATCATGGGGCAGAAAATAGTGGCAATAGTATTCCTTGGTTCACGATGCACAGTCTTTAGGGTTCTAGAAACAAATACTTCAGGCATTTATTCCTTATGTCATTCCCCATCACCGCTACCCCCCCATGTATCTGTTCTGATAAGTTTGATACGTATCATAAATGCATAGCCATGTGCTGCATGACATTTTGGCAAGCAGACTGCACATATGATGTTGTTCTTACAAGACTGCATCACCATGCTTTTGTTGTTCATGTAAATGAAGTTTATGATGTTCACATTATAACAAAATTGCCTAGCAATACATTCCTCAGAACCTGTCCCCTGTTAAGCAATGCCTGGTGCATTTTTCAAAATGTCAGGTTATATTATATTTTAATAGACACAATACTTATTTATTTACAGCATGATTTAAAGATCTGTTAATATTGTTCTGTGGACATCTGTTAGTTCAAATTGCCAAAGGATACTCAGTAAGTATATGGATGAAATTTTCCTCACCTGTTCCTTCAACATACACCAAGATTTCCTTTAATGCTGGGGTATTAAAGTGTGCCACTGACTACCAAACTCATGATTTCTGTGTGTAACCTAGTAAGAATGAGCTGGTTATCTTAGATTGCTGCTGCTGTGATAAACACCATGACCAAAAACAACATGGAAAGGAAAGAATATGGTGGAGGAGGAGGAGGAGGAGGAGGAGGAGGTGGTGGTGGTGGTGGAGGAGGAGGAGGTGGAGGAAGAACTTGCTTGATGAGGGGTGAAAGCAATATTATCTGTTTGGGCTGATCCTACGCCTTGGAGTGTGGGGACAGCTGGAGGGTTTCTTGTTCTTAATCTTAAAAAAAGAAAAAGAAAAAGAAACACTTTCAGCCTTTTAATCATTGATATGAAGTGGAAGTTATGGGCTGTTCATGTTTAACTTTTCTTCTAGCTTTAGCTTGTTTTTTTTTGTTGTTGTTGTTTTTTATTGAAAGAGTATTAAAATGTACTAAATGCTTTCCTTGCATCAGCTGAGGTGACTATGTCTTCGTCTTTATTTGTTAATGTGGTATAATGTGTTGTGTTTTGGATGTTGAATCAGTCTTGAATTCCAGGAATAACACCCACTAGGACTTGGTGTATAATCCTTTTAATACGCTGCTAAGTTTGTTTGGCAAGTATCCTGTAGAGGGATATTGATAAGTTTTTTCTTATAGATTCTTTCTTGCTCTGAAAAAAGGGTGATGCAGAAAATGAGTTATGAAGGCTTTCCCTTTCTTTTTTTCTTTTTTGGTTTCTCAAAACAAGGTTTCTCTGTGTAGTCCTGGACATCCTGGAACTCGCTCTGTAGACCAGACTGGCCTTAAACTCAAGAGATCTACCTACCTCTGCCTCTCTAGTGCTGGGATTAAAGGCATGCGCCATTATGCCCGGCTATGCAACCTTTTTAAATTGAGTTTGGGAATGATATGTATTAATTAGTCTTTGAGTATTTGATAGATTTTATCAGTGACTCTAGGCTTTTCATTGTTGGAAGGTTTTTGATTACTTATTCAATATCCTTATCAATTTATGGGTCTATTCAGGATTTCTGTTTACATTGTGGATTTTCAGAGAATTTGTCCATTTCATCCACGTTATGCAATTTTCAGTGATTGTTTATTGTTTCGTCACATCTCTGTTCTAAATTTTGATTTTTCTTTTCTATATTACATATCTTCATGCTAATGGATCTGTATATGAAAATGATTCACAAATCATTGTTCAACTCTAACAGTTTGTACTATTTGTATTCTAGCTAATGTTTGAAATGTGGTACAGACTTTCAGTTTTATGAAGCCAGAATCATCAATTTTCTGTTCATGGCTTTATTTCCAGTACTTAGCAGAGTTTGCATCATATTGTAGATTTGCTAAATAAACATTTGATGAATAAATGAATGAATGATGAATGAATGTCTAACTACTCAGGGAACTGCCAACTTTTCAGGCAGTTCTTTGATATTATTAATTCTTTTTATAACCTTGTCATTTGCTTGAACATTTTTACAGCAGAAAAGTAAGAAATAATCATTTAGTAAACTATAATATCAAAAACAATTTCCATTAAATGGGCTGTAGAGTATATGACATTCAAGAAAATATACAGAAAAGGAGACATTATGACTGGCTTATACATTCATACCCGGAGTCTGAACAACACACTAGTCCTAGTTGAAAAATTCAACCATCCTTTGTGCATGCCACTGTGTATGCACTGCACTTGGCCACAGAACCCTCTGCCCCATTATAGTGTAACCAGCTATCACATATCTTTTCTAGGAATATTGTAGGTGTACTATGATCCATTTGATTTGGGCTATATACCATTAAAAAATTACTCAGATACCTAGAATTGAGGTGATTTCTTTACTTCCCTCAAAAATATCCACAGATATTAATGAATGCTAAGTGAATAGGTTGAAGTAGAAGGCTTTGCTTAAACAATCTGTGTGATAATTATGTTGTGTGTTATGATTCTAGGTACTTGCTTAGTACAGAGATTTTTGTCTAGTGACAGTCCAGTGTGATCTCTTTCACCACCACACTAAACCATTGTCTATTATTTTAGGACTGTCTCTGCTCAACAGACATGTAAATCTTCAGAGTGCTACAGACTTAGTGACTGAAGCAGCTATCTTGAGGGAAAGCAACAAAAAAGTTGTAAGAGGAAGAAGAAGAGCGGTTTTCCCTATGGTTGTAAATATGTAAGACAATGAGAAGAGAGTGGGGAAATGTACTTTGGGTGGCAGCCTTCCTGCAGGCCTTCAGATACTGAGAAACCATTTGTAAAACTGAGCTATATAAATAATTAGAAGAAAGAAAAACAAAGCCCGTATTTTTCTACAGAAATTGAATGAATTATCGAAATTTGAGAAGGTGTTAACAGTTCTGAAAATATGAATTCTTGGGTTTTGTGTTTCCACTGTGTATAAGTGGTGTGGGATATTTCAGCCATCCTGTCAAATAATCTATGCATAAGTTGGAGAAAGGGAACAGTTCCCCTGAAAGAGTTGCTTTATGTTGAAAAAATAGTATCCAGTTTAAAAATAAACTCACTTGCCTTTTACATATTTTTTCATATTTCTCACATCTTAATTAAATCCTTAACTTACTTCCAATCAAATACAGTTGAAGCCCACATCTTATTCAAAGATATAATTAGTTTAGGACAATGTGATCAAATTGATCTTTGTATATCCATTTATTACAAGCCTGTGATGTCTGCACATTTTATAGCCACCACAGCACTCCTTTTACCCTTATTTCATGACAGCCACAGTGCTGCTCCCTGGGGAACATTTCTGAAAAGTAAAACTTCAGCAATAATCTTGTACAAAGTATATAAGCACATTTGAAATTTTAAATTGAAAACTTAGAACCACAAACCACACAACCCCTCTTTTTTCAGTTTTCTTTTCTTAAAGAATTTAAGCGATACAAACTCCAAAGAGAATCTTCAAAGATCAAGTGATCTTTGAACCCTTTAACTCAGAGAAAAGCTGTCTTAAAAAGAAATTGCATGGACAAGAGGGCCAGGAGAATGAATGAAAATATGCAGCTGACAGAGGTGAGGGTGGGAGTTGCGGGGAGAACCTCTAGAAAGTCCCAGAGACCTGGAATGTCTCTCAGGACCCAATGAGGGTGATCCTCGCTGAAATGCTCAGCAGTGAGGAGACGTAACCTGAAGAGACTACTTCCAGTAGTTAGGCAGGGCTCCCAGTGGAGAGATGGGGACACCAATCTACCTTCAAAAATTTGACCCAGAATTGTTCCTGTCAGAAAGAAATGCAGGAACAAAAATGGAGCAGAGACTGAAGGAATGGCCAACCAGTAACTGGTACAACTTGGTATCCATCCAATGTGTGGGCACCAAACCCTGACACTATTACTGATGCTATGTTTTGCTTGCAGACAGGAGCCTAGCATGGCTGTTCTCTGAGGGGCTCTACCAGCAGCTGACTGAAACAAATACAGATAATCACAGTCAACCATTGGACTGAGGTTGGGAACCCCTATGAAAGAGTGAGGGAAAGGATTAAAGGAACTGAAGGGGATGGCAACCCCACAGGAAGACCAACAGTATCAACTAACCTGGACCCCTGGGAGCTACTAAGCCACTGAAAAAAGGGCATACATGGGCAGGTCCGAGGGCCTCAGCACGTATGTAGCAGAGAACTGCCTGTCTGGCATCAGTGGGAGAGGATGCACCTAATCCTGTAGAGACCTGATGCCCCCAGGAAGGGGGATGGAGGACCCTCACAGAGGTGAAGGGGAGGGGATAGGGGATTAAGAATTCTGGGAGAGGGAACTGGGAGGGGGACAACATTTGGGATGTAATAAATAAATAATTAAAAAATAAAATATTCTTCTCAAATTAAAAAAAAAAAGGAAATCACATGGAGCATTGGACATAAAGTAGGCCCACTGGTTATGTAACATGAAGAGTATTGGAAAAATCCACAGTAAGGCCAGAAAAGCATTTTCCACCCATAATTTTTAAATATGATCAGATACTTTTTTAAAATCATGTTTTACTGAAGTTGTTAAAATAGTGTAATTTACCCATTTTTCTCTTATCTTGATGCTACTCAAATGTAATTCAAACTACTTTAATTTCTTTTCCTGGTTTTTCAAGACAGGGTTTCACTGTGTATCCTTGCCTGTCCTGGAACTTGCTCTATAGATCAGGTTGGCCTCACACTCACAGAAATCTGCCTGCCTCTGCCTCCAAAGTGCTGGGATTAGAGAGTATACCACCACCACCCAGCACTGATTGAAAATTTTAAGCAAAAATTCTACTGTAAATTCTATGCAGTGGATTTTGGAAGTTTAATTCCTTAAAAATGCACATCTTTTCAGGCTGGATGGGTGGATCAGTGAGTAAAGACACTTGCCATGCAACCTTGGCAATCTGAGTTCAGTCTTCAGGAAGATATAAATGTGGAGAAAACCTAAACTCCTAAAAGTAGTCCTCTGACCTCCACATAGCCACACATATCATACACACAATATATCATATACATAATAATAAAAATTTTAAAATTAACAATAAGACAGTCTGTTCATGTTTAGTACAAATAAAAACCACATTTTAATTAGTTTTTTTCCTATTTGGGGAGGAGTTTCCATAGAACTTGTATTGGCTAACTTCCTGTGCTACAATGCTTTTGATATGCCTGAAGGAATACAAATAAAAACAAAGTTTTAGTATTAATTATCAATCTTTTACATTAAATTGTATTTAGTTTTTAAGTTAGCTTTCAAAAATTAGTTTTGGCATTTTAAAATGTCAGTGTAATTAAGCCTACACTTATTTACATATTTTGTGCATATGCGTGTGTTTGAGGGCCCATGCATGCACTTGCATGCAGAGGCCAGAGGATACTCTAGATGTCACTCTTAGAGGGTATCTACTTTTGAAAATTTGAGACAAGGTTTAAGAGTTACAGCTCAGATGGAAAGGTATCCTGGTAGTTGGGCACCAAGAAATACCACAGAGTCACAGTGTACAACAAACCCCACATAGATTTATTGGGAGGGAAAAACACAGGGGGATGGCTGCCTCTGCTCAGGTGAGAAGCAGAAGAGGACTGAGCAGAAACAGGGTTTACATAGGATTTCCTGGGTGGACATAGCTTTCCAGGGTGGGGATTTTCAGGATGCGGATTTCCAGGGTAGGGATTGGTAGGATTTCAAGACTTTGAGGTCTTTACTCTGTTAGGCCAGGGTTGGGTCTGGCTGTTGGGCAGTTAAGAGTGTTCTGTGTGGGGGACCTGGCTGTTGGAGGTCCTCAAGGGGGTTACCTGGGTACTCACATGCTTCAAGGGTCTTAGACAAAGTCTCTTACAAAGTCTCCTCAAGTAAACAGGCTGGCTGGCTGGGATCTACATGTTTCTGCCATCCCAGTACTGGATTATAACTGTACCTGATCATACCTGGACCCCTCCAAGCCCTCTCACATACTTCTCCTTGCTTTTTCAAATAACCACCCAGAAGGTGCCTGATCTCAACTGGCATTTTTTACAATGTTAGTTCTGCAGACCCGACTTATGCTTGCAACTTTACTGTCTAAACTACCCGATCAGTCTACATTTATTGTGCTTATTTAAATCTTTTTAATATATTAAAAAGATTTACATTTTCATTTTAAACAATGTACCGGCAAAGTTGGGCAGCATTTTCTTACATGGATATACTAGTGTTTTATTTTGATCATTCTCAAAAATTAATTATATTGAGCTTTTATAAATGCATCCCATTTATACATTTTTAATTTTGTTGTTAATTAAATTCTTACATTAAGTAAAATGAAAATATGCCAGAAGGAATGCTTTGAACATAACCACACAGGCTTCCACAACACGCAGTTGTTTTTTTGAAAGGGAAACAATAAAACATAGTTCTGCTCAAAGATCTAGAACAGGTGTGACCACACAAGGCTCCCACTCTGCATACAGTCTTTCCCACACTTCCTCTGTTGAGGCTTCCTTTCTTGTTCTAGCTCTTTGCCACTCATTGGTATCTGATGGTTTACTGCGCTGACAAGAAAATCGGTACACCTAAGTTTCTTTCTTGCTAAATTTGAACTATTTTTTTTCACTTTATAATTAGTTTTATGTGTCAGTTCCAGTGCTATTTATTCAACGCCCCTTTGAAATCCTGTCAATGGTGCCTGTCTTAGTTGGGGTTTCTATTCCTGCACAAACATCATGACCAAGAAGCAAGCTGGGGAGGAAAGGGTTTATTCAGCTTACTTCCATGCTGTTTATCACCAAAGGAAGTCAGGACTGGAACTCAAGCAGGGCAGGAAGCAAGAGCTGATGCAGAGACCATGGAGGGATGTTACTTACTGGCTTGCCTCCCCGGCTGACTCAGCTTGCTCTCTTTTAGAACCTAGGACCATCAGCCCAGGTATGCCATCACCCACATTGGGCTGGGTCCTCCTCCCTTGATCACTAGTTGAGAAAATGCATTACAACTGGGAGGCATTTCCTCAACTGAGGCTCCTTTCTCCATGATAACGTCAGCTGTGTCAAGTTGACACACAAAACCAGCCTACAGTGCCTTTGCCATTCTTCACTTACACTTTCACATGAAGCCTTACACTCTTATCCTTAAGGTCCGAGGGAAACCTAATTAGTAATTTGGCAAATAACTGTTCTATAGATTTACCTTTATCCTATTATGTTTTTCTCACAATAGGTTTCTCTTTATTGGAGATTTTCAAGTTTTAGCATTACCTTAAAATATCTTCCATATGTTTTAGAATATTTACTATAAATTTTGTTAATAAGTGTAAAAAATCTATTTAAAATTATATAATTGAATTTGTTTTGCTGCTGAGTAGGACTATAGTTGACTTGTGCTCTCCAATAATCCTCTTATTTTAAACATTTATCAACATTTTCTCATTTTATACATTGTTTATGAACAATGGCCTTTATAATTTGTTTCTGTTATCTTATAACTTACATCCAACATTGGTTTATTAGAAAGATTAGCACAATGTCAACTAGAAGCAGCAACAGACATCACAGTCCTGGTTTTAAATGGAGACCACATAACATTTCAACATTAGTTACAATAGGGAGTTTAGTTATAACACATTTTGCTAATATTGAATTGGGTAATAAAATTTTTCTGCTCATTGAGACATTCTCATAGTTCTGCTTTGTTAATGTAATAAATTTAATTCCTAAATTTTCCTATTTCAAAATATATTCAATTCTTGAGATAAGTTTTTTGATTATCTATCCATTAATATTATTCAGAATGAAGTTCAGTTGACTAGTATTTTACTTAGATATTTACATAGAATAAAATTTGTTTATAATTTCATTTGCCACTGAGTCTTTATTAGACTTTGTTGTCAAGGATCAGCCAATACAAAATGTTGAAGAATGTTACATATCTTACCTTTGTATTCACCTGGAGGTTATCTTATTTTCTTTCTTAAAAAAAAAAATTACTTTCATCAGGTCCTCTGGAACTAGAGTTACAGATGGGTTGTGAGCCACCATGTGGTTGCTGGGAACAGAACCCAGGTCCTATGTAAGGCAACAAGTGTTATTCAATTGCTAATCCATCTCTCAAGCTCCCATATAATCTTTCCTTAGACATTTTCAGCTACTGATTTTTTTGTGTGTACATGTATATGTCTACACATACACATTATTCTCTGTATATTTAGGCCATGAGTTAATGTTGGCCATTTCCTCTCTTACTCTCCCTCTTAGGTTTTGAGATAGGGTCTCTCTCTAAACCTGGGATGTAGTGCCATATAGCTAGTCCCTCAAGCTTCTTTATTGCTATGACTTAGGATCTCACTGTTGAGCCTACATGCCAAAACAGGGCATCTGGATCCCATTATAGATGGTCATGAGCCATCAAATGGTTGTTGGGAATTGAACTGAGGACCTCTGGAAGAGCAGCCAGTGCTCATAACTGCTGAGTCATCTTTCCAGCCCTATTTCTCTCTTTGAAATGCCTTTTAAGGATAAAGACATTCAATAAACTGGCATAAAAATCATTTCTGCAGGGACTAAACCACCTTTCAAAGAGTACACATAGACAGACCCATGGCTCCAGCTGCATATGTAGCAGAGGATGGCTTTGTTGGGCACCAATGGGTGGAGAAGCCCTTGGTCCTGCCAGGACTTGATCCTTCCTCCCAGTTTAGGGGAATGTCAGGGCGGGGAAGCGGGAAGGGGTGAGTGGAGGGGGAGGGGGAATACCCTTATAGAAGAAGGGGGGATGGGATGAGGGGGGTATGGACAGGAAATCAGGAAAGGGATAATACTGAAATGTAAATAAATAAAAAATATCCAATGAAAAAAATCATTTCTGGTAATCACATGTGTCTTTAGCATCTCTGAATATTCTTTGGTGTTTATCCTATTTGTTCATTTGTAATATGTGAGCCTTTTTTTCTTAAAGCATCTTCTCAGTAATTTGTCTACATTATTAATCCTTTATAAAAATTAATCTTAGGCTTTGTTGATCATATCAGTTAATTTAAAAAAGCATTCTTCCACTAATTTTGCTTTGATTCTATTTTCTTAGTTTTTTTCAATGTTAGCATTCCTTATCTTCTGTGAATTATTACATACAAATTTTGATATGTAGTATTTCTATTATTAATAAGCCTTCCTGGACATTAAAACAGCAGGACTCATGGGATGAACATGAATGAGTTCATTTATTCACACGATGCTCAATCAAACCCCACTTTGAAAGCCAATTTTTCTCCATACCCCTGAAAGTGGAAAATTTCTTGATTCTTTTGGCCTGTTTTCTTCATCACCATTACCATTACCACCACCACCACCACCACCACCACCACCACCACCACCACCACCACCACTACCACCTGTGGTCACTTCTAGCCACCAAGAGACAAATGGCCAAAAAGTTCAGTTTGGTAATTGCTAAGTATAAAAAAATAAAGACTTCAACATTCCTTTAGCCTTAAGGTCATAGCCTTTTAGAGTCTGACCTGATGTAAGTTGTTTGCAGTGGGTATGTGGGGTTATTGCTTCACTATATGACTTATGCTTTGCCTGTGCTGCTACTTCCCAGGCTGCTTCTAACTTCCTCAGCATTGGCTTGGGAGATAAAGTAAGGAGTAGCAATGATCTTCCATGAGGTTGTATAAGTCTTAGACATTCTTCCTCCTGGACGCTCTTCTGTATTCTTCAGATTCACTACTTCCTCCCCAAGAAGCCAGTTGTCCAAGTTCTTACTAAGGTCATCTTGAAATCTCCTCTGTCTTTCTCTTACCTTTGACTCTCATCTCTTCCAAAGGAAATGTGCATCTTGTCACTATAAACTGGGAGTAAGCCTGTCTCAAACGCATGAATCTACTAAACTTCACAAAAATACTTTTCTTATTTACATAGTTTATGCATCTCTAAGGATCTCTGCATTAAAGTTTACTTTGTCAGGTCTTCTATCATTCTGAAGGTACTCAGCATGTCTTTGTTCACCTTGATTTTACTCCCAATCTTGTTTTGTTTTGTTTTGTTTTTTTTAAATATTTACACCTGTCTTGTAACAAACAGCTGGATTTCATTTTCATTGAGTCTTCTTTAGGCAAACTTGATCCAGCAAGTCTACTCTTTTTGAAACATGTGGGTTGACTTCTACTATTGGTGTTTTCCATTAATCATGGTTTTACTTATCTTTTCCTGTCTCTGCTGTGCTAGTCAGTTTTCTGATCGACGTTAGAGAATGCCTGATCGAACAATGTGAAGCAGGATTTATTTTATTCCAAGTAGCAGTAAGTAGTCACTGGTTCTATTGTTTTCAGGGTCATGGTGAGGCCTTCTCTTTTCTGTGGGACTCGTTTCATTTTATGAAGGACAGAAGCAGAGAGTAAGGAAGGAACAGAAGACCAGATATAAACTGGGAGTAAGCCTGTCTCAAACGCATGAATCTTAGTGACCTACTTCCTGTAACAAGACTCCACCCCTTAAAGTTTTCAGAACCTTCTAAACCAGGGCTACTAGTTGTTAATCAAGAATTCAGCAGCTCACTGTGGGGAAGACATTTTATATTTATTCTGTAATAACTGCCTTATATTGGGGTGACTTGAGTTCTATCTTTGCCTATTGAGAACTTGTATACCCCTTTAATATTCCATTACATTAATTCTGACATATAATGTGCATACTTCATCAGAAGTTTACCAATCTCTGTTCCTCTTTCCAGTAAAAACCTCTTTTAACACTTCAAGTACTGTCACTGTCTGCACAGCTTTCTGTTACTGTAACAATTATCTAAGATAACTTAAGAGGAGGGAATGTTTGGCTCAGTTTTGGAGGTTTCAGCTGAGGGTGCCTTGGCACCATTGTTTCTGGGCCTGAAACATCATGATGGGGGCATGGTATAACAAGCTACTTACCCTACAGTGTTCACAAAGCAAAGAGAGAAAGAGGAAAAACTGGGACTGCAATACCTCCTTTAAGAGCATACTCCCAGTGACCTAGGTCCTCCTGCTAGCCTCTACTTGTTACAAGTTTTGATCACTTCCCAGTAGGGCAAGGCTAGGGAGTAAGTATTCCTACGTGGAACTTTGAAGGATTTGCAACACCCAAGCTATAGCACTGCAGTCATAGTCTACATTATTATCATATAATATTCTTATTTTCTTTTATTTTTAAATATTCAAATTGTTTCTATTGTTGATTGTTGTTTTTAAGGCCAGTGATTGTTTACCATTTTTTTTTTAGGCTAATCATTCCTTATTTGGTTTAATCCTTTAAGTTCAAAATCCTTTAAAAGATTCTCTAGTGAAAGCCCATTGGTCTTGTCTGATAATATTTGCTTTAATTAAAATCTAGATTGGCAGTTCTCTTCCCTTGGCACTTTGAAGTCGCTCTCCCATTGTCTCCAGGCTTCAGTGTTACTATGGAGATTCCTGCCTTTCTTGGTGTCATTCCATTGAGAGGTAATCCGACCTTTTTAAGGACTCTCAAGTCTCTGCTACTTTATTCTGTAAATTTTATTTCTGTGTCTAGTGACACATTTTATTTATATACACACTCTTCATATTTCCCTCTAGCTTTTTGAACTTTTGCACTTTATTTGGGGTCATTCCTTCAGATCTTTCATAATTTTCTGTTAAGATGTTTCATATTCTCTTTATCTCACCACTGCATTTTAGATGCCAGTAACTAAAAATTTCATTTCCAGAATCTCTTTTAAAAAAATCTGTCTTGAAGGTGGGTTTTTTGTTTTTTTGTTTTGTTTTGCTTTTTACTGTTGTTTTGAGACAGGATCTCGATATGTAGTTCTGGCTAGCCTGGAACTCCCTATGTAGACCAGACTGGCCTAAAACCCGGAGATCCACATGCCTCTGCCTCCTGAGTGCAGAAATTAAAAGTCTATGGCATCATGCTTGGCTATCTGGTACTTCTTGACATTCTATTTATTCTCATGCTTCCTGTCTAGTAATTTAAAAACACCAAAACATACTTTAGCTACAATTTAAAAATACCTATTACTCTACTAATGGAAACTACCAGGGCTCTACTTCTGTTGCACATTTCCTGTACTGGATTTTGTTCATGATGGCTGTTTTTATATATTTGTTTCAGTTTTGGGATTGTAAACTGCTTGATGGGGCTTTATCTCTGAGGTCTGAGAGGTGTTAAACATGGTTCTCTTGAAAGGATGTACCTGCTTCTTTCCAGCTACCTGGACACAAGTAATTGAGTAGTTATTGTTTTGGGATTTCTCAGATCCTGTGAATTGTGCAAATGCAAATCCTAAATCTGTCTGTAGGTGTAGAAAAGTATCATAGAAAATCAACAGTGACTTGAAAAAAAGATGCCCAAACAGGCACATCCTTCTCTTTTTCTATTGTCTTAGATTTTTCTTTTTGTTTTTCTATTCTGGAAGGATATTACATTTCAATTTTTCTTACTTTAAATGGAGGGGTTTTTTGTTTGTTTGTTTGTTTGTTTGTTTGTTTGTTTGTTTTACTTCCAATATTGGCTTTAATAAGTCCCTGTGTGGGTGAAGGCTGTATTCTGTAGCCAAAACTATTAAAATTCATGATTATATAACTAACATGGCTAATGTCTTTGGGATAGCAGTATTACCAGTAAGTATTACCTCAATAAGCTAGCTTTCAGATCCTTACTTAGATGTCCTGTTAGTATGTAATACATTTTTGAGAGGTAAGCTGTACATCCTGAGTAGCCTTACAAAAATACTTTACTTAATGGTGCTTTTGTGTGAAAAAGCTCACATGATCTAAGAATTCCCCATTTATTTGTGTAGACATGTAGATGCAAATATATGTGCATACACACATGGAGGGCAGAGGTTGATAATGTATACCTTCCTTGATCATTCTCTACATTATTGAGAGGTTCTGTCTAAAACAGAGATCACTGAATGACTGGCTAGTGAGCCTAAGGAATCTCCCTGTCCTCCTCCCTCTAAAAACAGTGGCAGGGTTATAGGTGCAAACACCCATACCCAGGCTTTGTACTCAGATGTTGGTGATCTGACTTCAGGTCACTTTACTGACCAAGCCATCTTCTGACACCAGTTCTTGTTTAGCTGCAGAATTTTCAGGCTTATTTATTATCTGACATGAGGTGAAATACTACATCAAAGTCACAGCTTTAGTTTTTCAAATATAAAAATCTCTTTTGAATACTATTCTATAGACATCATATGAGAATAAGTCAGGAGGGCTGGGAACACAGCTCAGTGGTAGAGCACATGTCTACCATACACAAAGGCCTTTTGTTTGAGACACAGCCTCATATATCTCAGGCTGCCCTCACACTTGCTATGTGGCTGAGGATGACATTAATCTTTTGATCCTTATGCTTCTATGCCCCATGTGTCTGTCACCACTCTGTTATGTGACTCTGGGGATTGAACACAGGGTTTCATGCAGGGTAGACAAGTACTCTACCAACCACACCAATCCTTGATTTTTAAATGTTAAGATTTAATTTACTTTTTTTTGGCAAAGAAGGGTAGATCTACTTCATCTCTCTATTACTTACATCTTCCTCCATCTGCCTTTCTTTCCATTAGCTAAAATAATATATCAAGGGAGAAAGGCTGCAACCCAAACTCACCTAACATTCTTATGTTTTCATTCCTATTGTTTTTCATGAGCTTTTTGATGAATCCATTAAAGATCTACTTGTCCAGTAATATGTTTGCCTTTTATATTGTGAACATAAGTAGAAACCAATTGTAGTAAAGTATTGCAGGGTTAATTATATTATATTATTATATTTTAATATAATTATATTAAAAGTCTCTTTGGTGTTCAAGTAAAATTCTCTTGAAATGCTTGTGTTATCATGATTATTACTGGGTGCTAGGTGTTGAGCCTAGGGTCTCATGCATACAAAACATATGCTTTAAGTGGGGTACACTACAGTCCTATTTTTGTAGTCTAAATTGGCTTAACTTTGCTATGTTATCAATTATCAGTGATTTTGCATGCAATATAGTCAATCCAACAATACTTAGATTAACTTCAGAAATTCTTAAATATATCGCAATTTCACCTTGAGGTAACTGGCATAGTGATGGAGGTTCACAACATCAGCATCCCTACAAGAGGATGACAGGCAACTAACAAGAACAAAAGCTTCTCCAAGGGCAGTAAGGATAATTAACTTCATTTTATGACTGTTCCCACTTTATTATATAAGACAAGCATGGCAATGCAGTTACCTAATAGGCACTCAAAGGTGAGGAGTCTTGTTAGCTAGAAGGGTATTCCTTTAACAAGAAAGATTTCTTTCATTTAAATCAAAGTTTATTTTGGATTTATCAAATCACTTGTAGTTTCAGCTCTGAAAGGATTTACATCTTAAACCAAGGCCAGCCTGGACTATAGACTGTGTTCCAGGACAGCCAGGGCTACACACTGAGAATCCCTGTCTCAAAACCCCAGCCTCCCAAATAATTTTATTTAACTCTAGTTTTGTAGTTACTCCCCTTTACTCAGGTTGTTGTTACTAGCTTCATCTATATTCCTAAATGTTTCTCTTTAAAGTTTTTTCCTACTGTTATGCAAACAAGTGACTCTTGATATAGCACTGTGAAAATAGTCTACTAATTTTTGGTATCTGCAAAGAATGGAGATCTCTTTGTTGACTAGGCATAGTATATCCAAAAAAGACCCTACAGTAGGCAGGATAATGATCCCCCAACAAAGAAATTTGTGTTTCTAAATCCAGGAACCCATAAATGTTATCTTACACGTCAAGGGGCCTTTTCTGATGTAGTTAAAAGAGTGTGCACTTGAAAATAAGATTATTTTGGTGAGCTCCTAAAACAAAAACCACTGTGGAAGGTTCAGGAAATGCACCATCCTTGGCTTTGAAGAGGTCAAGTCAAGTGGCGATTCTTCCACTTCCTAGGAAGGAAGGCAGTTTCTCTAACATTTGGATTTTAGCTTTAGGAGACTTGTATGGGAATTGTGGCCTACAAAACCACGTGATACATTAAGAACACATTTGGCTTCAGGTGCTTGTCTGGGAGAGGTCGGATAGGCAGAATCCATTCAGCTCCTGCTCAATACGCTGTCTTGCAGAAGGCAGCTGGCTGCGTGGTGTGCTCTCCCTCAGGGTGAGGCACAGTCGCTGCTCATCTCAGAGGGTGAGGAAAATCCGAACCCCAGGGGTCACCTTGTTTGTGCACGGGCTGCTAGTTTTTCACTCGCAAGAGTTACGATAAACTAGGCAAACCCACGAAAACGCCCTCTTAAAACTCGCCTCCTGACGCTCCTTGGCGACAAAGCCAGGACTCACACTGTCCTTTACGGTCCTAGGAGGATGTCACACGCCTGAGGTCGCGGATTCTCTTACAGAAGAGGTTCGATGTCAGCGACTTGCAATACCAAGTCTCGCGATATTTGGATTTTAGAGGCCTGCGCCTGGCCAACCTCGTCCGGAGAGGAAGTCTCTTCCGCCCGTTGAAAGGCTAGACCGTCTTCTCGCGATATCTGGAGGGAGGCGAGCGGTGGAGCGCTAAGGCGCTCGTTCTCGCGGGATTTATAGGCTCCGGCGAGCGTTGTTTGGTGGTTGAGGTGACGCCGCCGCGTCAGGCCCCACACAGCGCCCGACGCTCCGGGCGGGCAATGTCGGGCAGCAGGCCCACGTGCTGTGCCCTCCTCTCCGCTGAGAGCGGCGGGGTTGCTGGGCGCCATCACCTGACCCGATGGACGCCTCTGCCCCGCATCCCCGCGCAGACTCCCGCAAAGGTATGAGCTCCGAGCTCGCGCCTCTGCGCAGACACACGTCCTCAGGGCACTTCCGGAAGCGGTTTCCGCGTGGTTCCCGTGATTGACAGCGGAAGATTTCGAACCCTTTCACCGCGGGAAGTCCTCGGCTTTGTGATTCAGCCTTAGGAGCCGGGACTAAAGGATGTAGTGCTATCCCTCTGCTGAGCAGTGGGATCAGATTCCTCATCTGTAAAATGAATGAGAATTATTGGTTTTCGGTGACTATTCGATGCCAGTGATTCCACTTTTGGTCCATGGAGTTCAGTAAATGTCATTTTTGTCTTTGTGTATTGCCAGTTACTAGTCCATAGGAGGGATTTGCCAAGTAGATGTGCAAAGGCCTATTTAGTTCAGTTTACTACATGGTGTATTGAAGCAGAATTTTGACTCTACTAGGTAACCAAGAGCTTTTGAAGGTGTAGTTATACAAACCATCAGGGACGCAGATTAGTTCCCCCAGCTTCTATTAATAAAAGTGATTGCAGTAACAGATTACAAAGTTAACTCAACCAGGCATGTGAGAGTCAGAGACCATTTTGGGTAAATCAGTTCTTATGAGCTCAAGGGCTGGAATCCAGGTCACCAATGTTAGCAGCAAGTTGGCTTACCGGTGGAGCCAACCTGACAGCCCTTACAGAACAGATTTACAATTGAGTGTTCTATGCCCAGGAATCATGTGATAAATCTTACCTTTCCTTAGAGGAAGATATCTCATGAAAGTAAGGAGGGATTCAGTGCTAATTTCAGGGTAAGAAACCAACCTTGGACTCGTTGGACTGAAAATTGGTCATGTTGTAATTAAGGACCTACAAATAGAAATGTCTTTATGAATCTGACTGGTAAAGGCAAACAGTGAATCTTCAGAGTGGTGATGGTGGGACTGGTATGCTTGTTCCTCGGTTGAATCTATTAGAAGATTTAGTCACTTTGGTATTTTAGGGGGAAAATTGCTGATGGGTAAAACAGACCACTCAAAGGCTCTGAGGAGGAAGTATGTTTCCCATGTTGGAAACAAGCAAATAAGGCACTTTGGAATTGAGGGAGGCACCCCAATCATAAGGAACAATACACCAGTACCACCTTTCACAGAGAAGTCATTCCATGTCCAGCAATTCCAATCTCTGTAGTAACAGAATCTTTCCTGGCTCCAACTTCATCTATTTGATTCTAGAAGTTATCCAAACTCAGGTACAAAGGTGCTCATAAAAGATGTTGTAGTGGTGTTTTTCACATACAGGCATACCAGAGAAACTTGTCTGAAATGTGCTTTCCTATAGCACTCCTTTCTCTTCTTTTTGTAAAAAGCACCTTTTGCCATTATGTTTATGCCTATGAGTTTTTTAGGGTCTATATATCTCACTAGATCAATAATTTGTTTTCACTTAAAAATTCAGCTTATGTTTTTTTTTTAATTAGAGGGTTTATTATTCCAATATGTGTAGATAAAGAATTAGACATTTAGAATCATTAAAATACATTTAAACTACTGATACATAAAGCTTTTCAATAAGTCAAACTATAGGACTAAATTAATATTCATGAATTGATGGTACAAGTGAAGGTATGTAAGAGGAATAGAGAGAGAAGAAGGGTATAGAATAGTATGTTTTGGGGGTTGGGGATTTAGCTCAGTGGTAGAGCGCTTGCCTAGCGAGTGCAAGGCCCTGGGTTCTGTCCCCAGCTCTGGGAAAAAAGAAAAAAGAAAAAAGAAAAAAAGAATAGTATGTTTTGTTCATTGATGTTTTAGGCATTTTTCATATCTACATTAATGTATTGATTGATTTATTGATGATCCCCCTGGGGGCACATTCTTGAAAAGGAAATATCTCTAGTGGAAAAAAAAACAGACAAAAACAAATAAACATATTTAAACAGATTGTAAATGCTATTATGGTCATAAAATACTGAGAGAATAATAGGATATCTACTAAATTAGGTGGACTAGAGGTAGATTGGTTGTGAGTGATTCAAGATAAAGTGATGGTAGCGTATACTTAGGGAAGAGTAATCCAACTACTGACTAAATCAAATCTGATGCTGCCTTTTAAAATAGTTTTATTAGAATACAGCCATGCTCATTTAGTTATTGTCTGTGGCTGCTTTTTGCTTTAAAGAGTAAGAGACTGTACTCACTAAACTATAATTTAACAATCACTAGTAGTCGACTGTAGAAAAAGTTTGCTAGCTCTTGCTTTCCAGAGATGTTGGCATAGAGGAAAATGATAGTTTTTGTTTGTTTTCATTTGTTTATTTTTTTGAGATAGGGTTTCTCTGTGTAGCCCTGACTGTTCTGCTCTATAGTTCTTAGTCCAAACTAGCCTTTAACTCAGAGAACTCAGAGTTCTATCTGCCTCTGTCTCCTGAGTGCTTGGATTAAAGATTTGCACCACCACACCCAGCTGTGATTTGTTTTTGATATAAAACCAGAAAAAAGATTGCAGTGGAATGCATGTAGGAGTAATAGAAAAAGAGGTATAAAGGCTACCTTGAAAAGTTGTCTGTGAATGATCCTAGTTAATAAGATGCCAGCAAACTGCTCACTACCATTTTTGACAGTGTTCTTCATTTTATACCCATTATATGGTACAGTGTCTGATGAACAATTGATATTTAAAACATGTATGTTGAGTGTCAAATTAAGGAATTAGGTCTTTAAAATGAGAGGGTATATCTGAGGTAAGGAGATGCATTGTTTAAAACAGAAATAATGTGTTAAGAATGACTGTAGTGGCATCATTAGCTTAGGCTCAGCCTGTACTGTTTTAGAAAGAAGATACTTTGACTTGCACATCTTTTTTATCTGTATAGTAGAGTGTTAATTTCATAATAGTATAATAGTTCTCAGTTTGGGTCTAAAAGTATAGAGTAGGAGAACATGTTTTTTCATGATTTTGGATAACTATGGTAAGACCACCTCAGCAAAGTTAGTGCGAATAATGCTTTTGAGGAATAATTGAAGAGTCACAGTGAGCTGTTCTTGCTTAAGACAGCATACATCCATCACTGTAACAGTAAATGTTATAAAGCTCTAACTGGAGCTCTTCGGGAAGATCCCAGGAAGTCATTAACGGTCTTGTGGGGTTAGTGTGGAGTGTGTAAGAAAAATAATTTCCATTATCCTTACAGACATAGCAATATATTTCTTAGATCCTTACAATGAGGAATTCCATTTGAAAACATATTTTTAGTTAGTGTCCTTTATTATTGCCCTTTAGATGTGCTTTTAATAACATATTTTAGAAGACCTTTCTCCATTCATAGTGTTTGTCTTCAGGATAGAAAAAAAATAAAATAGAGGGGTTGGGGATTTAGCTCAGTGGTAGAGTGCTTGCCTAGGGAAGGCAAGGCCCTAGGTTCGGGTCCCCAGCTCAAAAAAAAAAAGAACCAAAAATAAATAAACGTAAAAATGTTTAAAAAAAAAAAAAAAAAAAAAAAAAAAAGGTTGGGGATTTAGCTCAGTGGTAGAGCGCTTGCCTGGCAAGCGCAAGGCCCTGGGTTCGGGCCCCCCCTCCGGAAAAAAAAAAAAAAAAAAAAAAAAAAGAAAATAAAATAGAAGTCTCGACAGTTAACAAAGAATAAGTTCATACATAGAGAGATCATTCAGTGAATGACAGGCTCTTTCAAAAGGATCTTAGAATTCATCTCTTTTTAAAGACTTATTTTAAGTGTATGAGTGTTTTGCCTACATATATATGTGTATCACATGTCTGCCTGGTACGCAGGGAAATCAGAAGAGGATGTTGGATAACCTAGAATTTGAGTTATGGATGGTTGTAAACCACCATGTGAATACTGGAAATTGAAATCTGGTCTTCTCCATGAGCTTTAAACACGCTTAGCTTCAGAGCCATCTCTCTGCCCCTAAATCTCATCTCTTATTACTTGAGGTATTCTAAACCCAAAAGGTACAAGCTGTGATGACTGTGACATCATTGTAGTTAAATAAGAGGTTCCCTTAGTTAGTTATCTACCCTGTGTCCAGGGAGGGATGGAGTAAACATAAAAAGCACATGCCACAAAAATGTACTGTTCTGAACATTTTAGCTTACTCCTTACTGAATCTATTTCTTTTACTGTATCATATAATGAGAATATGTATAATGTTCATGAGTCAGCAAGACTATTTAAATCAGTAGCTTTCAGCTCTGGTTGTAATAAACAAATAGTGAAAACAAACGTTCCTGGCTCACATCCATTAATCGGAACCTCCAGAGGTAGTCTCCTGGCAATATATTTTTAAGCCTGGCAATTATACTATTAATGATACACAGCCAGGATAAAAACTACAGAAAATAGATTATGCTGGTGATTATAGGAAAACATCTGATAATATATTTTAGAAAAATCTTCTACGAAAATAAATATGGTCTATTTTGTTTCAGTTATTTGGAAAATATGTTGGTGTTTTTCTCAGTAAGTAACTAAGGTGTGACTTCATAAGCTTCTTGAAAAATTAATTTTCTTCCTTTTTATAGACAGGTGGTGTCCAGGAGAAAGATGTCTTGCTCCTTCTTTGGATAATAAAAAGCTTTGTGAAGCAAGCATAAAATCTATTACTGTGGATGAAAATGGGGAGCCTTTTGCAGTTGTCCTGTATCCAGATTTTCAAGAAAAGAAAATACCTCTTCAGAGACTTCAAGAAGTAAAATCAACTAAAGACCACTCCAGAAGTCTTATATTTGATGATGAAGATTTAGAAAAACCTTATTTCCCAGATCAAAAAATTCCATCATTGGTTAGTGGTTTTCAATTATCAGAAGATGGAGACTCAATTCCTTATACTATTAATAGGTACTTGCGAGATTACCAAAGGGAGGGAGCTCAGTTTCTCTACAGACACTACATCAAGGGAAGAGGATGTATTCTTGGTGACGACATGGGACTTGGAAAAACAATACAGGTATTTAAATTAATTACCTTATAATTAAAGATAAGCTCACATGTATGTGTGAATATACTATGTGAATCTCTGTAATAGCACCTGTTACTGTAAGCTTTTATTTGTGTTTATCTCACTAGCTAGATGGAAAAGTTTCAAAATTGAGGACAGTGACTCAGTGTCTCATTGTTTTATCTTCAGTACTTCATTGGTATTTGGGAAATAACAACTTAGAGAAAATGCTTTATACAATGTAAAAATTTAATTAACTTCTAGAGCCCCAAATTCTTTAAAACAGAAACAAAATAGCCCTTGCATTTTAAAGACAAATTGTGGTTTATAATTCATATTGCAGGACTAGAGGTTTGTAAAGAGAAGTGAGCTAAATCTCCTTTCAAAATGACATTTAATTTCATTTTTTAAAAATGTATATTTATAAATTTAAATTTATTCTTTCCCTTCTCCCAACTCCTCTCAAATTTTCCCCCTTTCCCAAGTTTCTTTTTCTCCTAAAAAAGGAAAGAAACAAAGAAATAAAGAAAGAGACAAACCAAGGAATCAACCAACCACCGAGCACACACACTCAAAAGAAAAACAAAGCAAAGAAAACCCATTGAATCCATTTTACGTTGGTCAACGACTCTTGAGCATAAGGCCTGCCCTGGAGTGTGGTTGATATATCCAATGTCACACCACTGAAGTGACACCCATTTTCCCTCTTTGATCAGCTATTTGGAAATAGCTTATTGGTTAGGAGTGAGACTCTGCCTACTTCCATTGGCATGAACTTGTGTAGGGCTTCTATATGCTGTTGCAGTTTCAGAGTCCATGTGTATATCAGCCCTGTTACAGCTAGACAATGCTATTTCCTTGAAGTTGTCCATGACCTCTTACAATCTTTCCATTTCTCCTTCAGCTTCAATCTGTGAGCCTTGAGGGGCAGGGTGTAATGAAGACGTCCACCTACTGCAGTAGTCCAAAGTCTCCCACTCTACACTAGCACTGTTTTTAAAAGTATGATTCCAAAGTACTGTGTCTTATGTTCTATGAGAAGAAGAAAAAGGAAAAATAAAAGGAATGTGGTTGGTTTTTTTTTTTTAATGAAAAAAACTTTTGTGGGGGTTGGAGGGAAACTAGGTCTTTTGTTTGAATTTTGAGGTGTTGTTTCCCAGCTTCATATTTATTCTATATTATGAGGTGACTATATGTGAGGAAAGATGGTCTATAAAAGTGTTTGCTTGCAGAGTTTAGAAAGGAATGTCTGTGAAAACAAAGCTTTCCCTGACTGGGTTTTTCTCCACCCCTCTCTGAAATAAAAGGTCATGGCCTTTTATTATTCTAGATGTGACAGACTTAATTTTTTATTTCACTTTTTTCTGAAATCAGTTTTGTAAATGTTCCACAATAAAGCACCTTCTGATTATTTTCTTTGAAATTAGTTTTGTAAATCTTCATTCTAAATTTGTCATAGATCTCCTGATTCTGATTTTTATAGGCATGTACTGGGCCAATGGATTATGGTAGAGCAGGCCTTACTTTTTCCAAATATTCACCTTCTCCTTGCTGTGGAGTAGCAGCCTGACTAAACTGTTTCTCTAATTTTGTTTGTCATGCAGCTTTGGACAGACTTAGGCCAGCAAAAATATCGTAGAAGTGATGAGTGTCATTGTGTCCCTGCTCCATGAACCACCTGCATGATTCTTCACATCCTCCTTTTCCCTTTGGATAGTAGCACATTCTAGTAAGCATTACTTTAATTAACACACTAAGTCGAGTGATTTCCATGGTTTTAATTTCCCTCTCCACTTAAGGCGTATTCTCAAGAAAAGTCAAGCTACTCTAGGTTGGAGTTACTGGATGTCTCCTTTGCTCCTGCTAATCCCATTCATCTCTAGCTGGCTGGATACACACACACACACACACACACACACACACACACACACACACACACACACACACACACACACATTCATGCACGTGTGCCACAGAGGATGACTTGTGGCAGTTTTTCTACCGTGTGGGTACCAGGGAACTGAGCTCAGGTCATCAGGCATGTGCCTTTGTCCACTGAGCCATCTCCTTAGCCCTCCCTGGATTCTTCAATAACTTTCAGTTTGTCTGTCTTTTTCTTAACTGGACTTTCAGTCTGTCTCCTTGTCACTTCTGTCCTCTTCCCCCCCATCAGCTGGGTTTCATGTTACTAAGTAACCAAAACAGCCTGTTATTGGAGTCTCTAGACTGTCTCAGCCCCTAGCACAGTTCCTGCCTTGTCAAGGGTAGATATGTGCTGTCTATGTGGTTGCTTCAGTCTTTTGTTTTTGTTTTATTTTGTTTTGTTTTTTTCTTTTTTCTTTTTTTTTTCGGAGCTGGGTACCGAACCCAGGGCCTCTACCACTGAGCTAAATCCCCAACCCCTTGTTTTTTGTTTTTAAATTTAATATTAATGTAGTTGCATCAATTTTTATTTGGTTTCTGTTTTATTTTCAGTCTTTTTCAATTTTCAATTAATTACAACTTTCTCTGTCCTTGCTCTTTTATTTTTTGCATGGCATACATATGTTGTGTCTGACAGTCCTTGTCTTTGAAAAAGAATCTATGATATTCTTTTAAAAATATGTGTACGTGTGCTGTTTGTCTGTATGTCTGTGCACATACAAACACATGTGACGGTCAGACAACTTTTTGGAGTTCATTGTCCACCATATGTGCATCAGATCTAACTTAGGAAGTCTGTCTTGGTGGCAAGTCTTTTCACCTGGTGAGCCTTTTTGCTGGCCCAGTCTTTCTTTACTTTTTATGTAGAGCGTCCTGTCTGCTTATACACAGTGTCCTATTGAGCTATGATTTTATTATTTACTTTTATTTATATGTCATTCTTTTTTTTTTTTTTTTTTTTTTTTTTTTTTCTTTTGGTTAGATTGTGTTGCGTTTCCTTGAATCCTGCTTGTTGAGTAGGTAGTTACCTTTTCCTAGTGCTTACCCCAGATAGAGCTCATGATAAATGTTTTCTACTTATCAAATATAGCATGCATTTATTTTCTTTGTGGACAGAATAAGGACCTTAGGAACTATAACTACCCCTAGCCCTAACCTTGATTTAGATAAAGTAGTTGTAGCCTAAATTCTTGTCATTTGATGCCAACAAAAGGTCGTTTGGTTTTATTTTTAAGTCAGTATACCTTGTTTTCCTGCCTGTTTGCCATTTTTCTTGCTCTTACATTTTGCTTGTACTACTGCTCTTTTGCATAGAGTCATGTACTTGTGCTTAGATGGTTTTTCACAAATACTACTTTTATATTTTATATTAAAAATATTTTTATATTTCATATATTACAAGCATGTGGTTCTTTTTGTGATGCATTGGCTGGTTTTAGTTGAAAATAACTTCACTTTGCATTCTTGAATATTATTACTAAGTATAAAAACCTAGATTATTGTTATTGTCCTTACTACTTTACTTTGAAAGTATTCTATTGTATAGTGTCTTTATTGTTTTTTATTACTTTGTAATTAATTGTTGTTGTTTTGTAGGTAATCTGATCTTATTTACTCTAGCCTCTTTTAAATCAATTTTATGTCTCGGTTTTATTTTATAAAGTACATATTTGTGATTTTGTTAATTTTTAAACTTTTTCATGGCAAGTAATTAATATTCATCACTAATGAGCCTATGGCTTAAGATATTATCTTAAATGATCAACTTTTATTTCTTCAAATAAATCTCATTAGCATTCCTTTTATCATTTGTGACTAAGATCATAGATATCTACATATTAAAAAATACTTTTTTATAAGGTATGCACTGTCAAGAAAATATATGGAATTACAGTCACATCTGTAATTTGTAACTTGTAAACAACCTGGAAAAGTTGAAGGTTGCTCAAGTTTGAGGCCACCTTGATGGGACTACGAAGTGAGTTCTAAGCTACATGGGGGCTCAAATGAGACTTACTGCCAGCTCCTTTATTTAGCTCCAAATACAAACTTTCCTTTATAGTTTTTCTAATTCTGTAATTTATAATTTATTTTAAAGTAATGAGTTATTTCCTTCTATATGGATATCCACCTCATACATATTCACCCCACATCTTTAACCCTGCTGATATTGTTTTGGTCATTTTTACAGATAACTATTTAGGGAGTTTAATTCCCTTGTTGAAGTTCTCGTAGTTGCCAAATAACCAGAGCTAACATTTGAATCAACAAGTATCTAATTGATTGTGTGCTCTTTGCAGTTGATTGTTGGGATTTGCATCCTTTTCTTATTTTAATCTTTCTCACTTAATGTTTGGAGAATAGCTGCTATTCAGGTGCTATATTTTGATGAGTGTATTAGCCTATCTTAAATTAGCCTCTGTTGTTCATTAGATAAACAAAGGTACAAACTTGTGAGGCAAATACTTTTTCCTTGAAGGAATTTATTTTCTACAAGAAAAGAAAAAAATGTATAGTTTATTCTAGAGGCTTTGAGGAGATAGTTTCCATGGATAGAAACAAATACAGAAACAAATACTAAGGTGATGGAAATTCTCAGATGATGGAATCAAGAAAGAACTCATCAGTGGGCAGAATTGTCCTGAGAGGAGATGTCGATGTGGAGTTTGATGTGTTGCTTGATGTGTTACTTGTTAATTCAAAGAAAGTATCAGGGGTTGGGGATTTAACTCAGTGGTAGAGCACTTGCCTAGCAAGTTCAAGGCCCTGGGTTCGGTCCCCAGCTCTGAAAAAAAAAAAAGAAAGAAAGAAAGAAAGAAAGTACCAATGTTTTTATGTTTCCTCTAACATCTTTTGCCTCTAGTGTGCTACTGATTGGTGATTAGTGTGCTACTGTTTGCCTCTAGTGTGTTACTTGTCCAGTAAAGTTATACATAGTGATAAAAAAAAGTCCTTTTTCTTTCAGGTTATTTCATTTCTGGCTGCAGTTTTGCATAAAAAGGGAACTCGTGAAGATATTGAAAATAACATGCCAGAGTTTTTACTAAAAAGTATGAAAAAGGAGCCTTCTTCTACAGCCAGAAAGGTGAATATCTAGAAGTGTTCAGCTTATAAAGCACACATTGCAAACACAGAAGCATTTAAACACAATGTAATGTATCTTACATTTTAATACAAGGGTTTAGACATAAAAATATTATTTTTGAAAGATTGCCAATTTCATCTGCTAGTTAAGTCAGATTATTTCTCAAGAATGGCAAGATGAATTTCAACTTAAACTTGCTTGGGAGTTTCAATCTATTACTCGACTGTATTTCCACAACTCATTTTGTTGAATTTACATGCATATGTATGTAAGGTTAATTCAGTCCTTCATTAATTTGTTTCTAATTTGTGTAAGAACAAGAAGAGGCAGTACAGATATTGGTAGCAAAGGTGCATCATGGATATTTTGTATATTCACACCAGAAGATTATGCTTCTCTCTGCCTCTGCTCTTGTGACAGTGAATGAGACTCATAAATGTGTTCATAAATATATATAGTTTTTATAGAAATACAAGATTTTTCCCTCTGGGTAGCTAATCAGGACCAACTCTGCCGAGGTTAGACAAGATTGGACATGTTCAGGGTGGAGTGATTGTACACAAAATAAGAGATTTGTAATAAAACAATAAAATTATCATAGAGTGTTACATTTATGTTCTTTTTATGTGTACATGCTTGCATGTGCACGTGTATGCAGAAGAACATGCTAACGAGGGTCAGAGGCTGATTGTCAGGTGTCTTCTTTTTCACCTTAGTTTGTGAGTCAGGGTCTCTCACTTAATCTGGAGCTTGCTGATCCAACTCGACTGGCTGGCCAGCGAGCCCCCAGGGATCTCTTGGTTCTGCCTCCCCATTGCTGGCATTACAGGTGTTCACTCCCACCCAGTTTGCCGAGGATTGAACTCAGTTCCTCGTGTTTGCACAGCAAGTACTTTACCAACTGAGTCATCTCCCCAGTGATCCTTATGTGCTTTTATGCTGCCTCAGTATCTAGAAAATTGGATAAGAGTAAAGAGGGAGTTTTTTGATGAAAACAGTTATTATTTTATAAGTGTAATGAACTATATTCCTCAAGTTCTAAGATAGAGTTTCTTCCATATAAGTCTCAGTCATCAGATTACTGAGAAGTCCAGGTTTGCTCCACTGACCTCAGAAAGGTACTGATTTTGGGTATTTTTGTTATTATTTTAAATTATCTTACTATTTTAAAGCATCCATGCTTACTGAGTCTCAGATTCAGTTTTATCCTAGGGTGATGATCCTTAGTGTGTTTAAATATTTCAAAGACTTAAGCTTACTTTTAGCTCTGAGTTCATTCAGTTCTATAGTGCTAAATGGTTCTACAGAGTTTATATGCCATTATATGCCACTTATGACAACTAGACTGGCAAGAGAAAAACGAAGAGAAATAGTGTGATTTAAAACATAAATACAGTTAAATGTTTTCAGAATGCTCCAGTAATAGTGAGAGTAGGAAAAGAGAAACGTATCCTCTGTGTGGTTGACAAAGTTGACAATGGAGCCTTCACTAGTTCTTCCCTTCCTTGCGCTCGTGCGCTCTCTCTCTCTCTCTCTCTCTCTCTCTCTCTCTCTCTCTCTCTCTCTTTCTCTGTGTATACTGAATTATGTGTGTGTGCATATGTACTGAAATCCTTTGCCACAGTGTACATTGCTTTTATTAGATCTTCTGTAGCTATAATTTAATTAATTTGTGTTATCTATATTCTAATAAATTCTATTAATGTGTAAATGTTTCTTTGAGTACTACTTTAGCTCCGTTCCAAAATTTTGGAAAGTAGTACTGTTTTCATTATTCTTCTCTAAATATCTGCAACTCTGATTTTGTTCTTTTTACCCAAGTACTATTTAAAAGAGAAGTCTTAAAATTTCCAGATGATTATACTATTTGGTACAGAGTGATGGAACAACTTAACTCTGTGTTTTTTCTTACAGAATAATATAACTATGTTTTTTATGTAAAGTATTTTTAATGTTTTGATGCTTTATTGTGCTGAATGTCAAGAATTCCAGCACAATTAGCAGATTTACATTGAGGATTGGATGATAGGGACATTACAAATAAAAATACCAAGATAACAAATTTTGCATAAGAGCTAAGTTTACAGTTGTGAAAGACCTTTGAATTTGCCTTACTCTTTTTTGATATGCCAACTCTACTATAAACTCTGTGTATGGGGAAACCTTGTGACCCAGTATAGTAAGTATTCCTTCAACACTTGTCACCTGTAAACCTGTCTGGTGTGTCTCAGGAAGTACTCTATGATGTCATTTACTGAAAAACAGTTTGGGGGGGGGGTGTGTATTAGAATTTACTTAACAAAGAAACCTCATATCCACCAATTACTTATATGGCTACTGCTAAGGCACTTAAGCTCAGCTCTCTTGAGAAGTTCATGTCCATATGTGGATATGTACTGTCCTTTTCCTAAATACCTTTCTCTATGTTAAAGTCCATGCTTGAACCTAGGCTAAAATCTTCTCTTAATAAACTTCAACTCTGTTTCATGCTTTCTCATCCTAAAATCTTTCTGCAGTGTAGTGAAGAATCCTGACCTCCTGTGAGTGACAGTCTCCAAAAAGGAACTCATACCTGGACAGGTGGCAGCTGTGTCTCTTCTTCTGATGATTTTCTTGTTTATTTCATCAACTGAGTTCTGAGAAATCCATATTGAACTCTCGGTTATGCTGAGGGTGTTCATTTATATTGTATTTGTGTTGGTTCTCATTAATCTCTTTCGGTTTGGTTTCATTACTTAGTTGACAAATTATTTTTTGACTTCTGAGTTCAAAATTTTATCTTATAACTTGACCCAAATAATTATAAATTATAAAATTAAAAATTATTTTCTGTTGCATATTTTAGATGATGGTTCAATGCTGAATTGATATTTTTTCTCCATTGAAAGGAAATTTCTTTTTGTTGAAGTACCTAAGATTCCATCTTTAAAATCCCCTCACCCCCAAAGCCATAATATTTACTGTAGAATTCTAACAAATAAGTTCACTTTTGAAAAATGTGCCCAGGGGCTAGAGAGATGGCTCTACAGTTAGGAGAATGTACTGCTCTTGCAGAGGACCAGGGTTTGGTTCCTATCATCCACAGCTCACAGTCATTTATAACTCCAGCTCTAGGGGATTGGATGCTTCTGGTCTCTATAGGCACCTGCACGCATATATTGCACATATACATAGAAACATAAATTTGGTAGATTTTTTACTTAATTTAAAAATATGCAGAGTACTCTTTTTTTTAAATAGGGGACACTAAATATTGGTGGCAGAGTAAACTTTTTTGACAATAGACTGATTCCACTAATTTTTTCTTAAAATCCCTTTTATTGATCCAGTCCTTCCAACTGCTTCAGTCTGTTGGATTCTCTTATTGTTTCTATGGCTGTTTGTTTTGTGATTTCTTTCTCATAGGTACAGTGTGGTCTTCTCTGTTCTATGAGGGATGGGGATGTTGTACTCACTGCCGCCTTCCTGAACTGTTTACTCTGCCTGGAGTCCTTTCCAGGCAGCCCAACTCTGTTACAGATTGGTTTTCATATTTGCTCTTCGTTTGCTTGGCAGCAGTGCATGTATGTTTTCAGAGAGTTTGTTTGAAGTAGCATACATTTTTGAAAGAAGTTTTGTGGAAAAGAGAATAAATGAAATAAAGATAAAGATAATGCCAAAATTAAAACAGAACCTGGAAAATCTGATTTCAATCTCCTTGAAAAATAAACAATGAATGAATTAAATGTTACAAATTAAGCAGTAGTAGTTTGAACTAGGGCTGTATGTATGTGTGAGAAGATTGTTTTATATACATTCTGAAACTTTTCAGGTATGAATAAGTCTTTAAGGAATGCATGAAATATAAGTGCCAATGAATTCCTAAAGGAAAAAACACAAATCATGCATTTCACGTGCTGCTTTTTGGAATGATTCATTAAATTTAGGCTAAGTTTATACTGTAACTTGGTCTTTATGAAATAAATCATAGTAAGTTAATTAAAAATATCATCTTGTAAGATCAAACTTTGGAGATTCTAAGAAGAATGTTTAATAAAAGGGAGGTTGGTAGAGAGATAGACCAGTGGGTTAAGTACTTGCTGTGATGATAACATGAATTCATACCCCTAGTACCTGTGTAGAAAAGTAATGTCAGTTCTGGGAAACAGACAAGCAGATCCCAGCATGCCAGCCAGCCAGCCAGCTTAGCCAAAAGCATGCTTGTTTGTCTGCCTGCCTGCCTGCCTGCCTGCCTGCTTTCCTTCCCTCCCTCCCTCCTTCCTTCCTTCCTTCCTTCCTTCCTCCCTTCCTTCCTTCCTTCCTTCCTCCCTTCCTTCCTTCCTTCCTTCCATCCTCCTTCCTTCTTTTCTTTCTTTTTATTTATTATTCACTCTACATCCTGCTCACTGGACCCCTCCCAGTCACCTGTCCCACAATCCTTCCCCCAACCCCAGACCCTCTCCCCTTCTCCTCTGAGCGGTTGGGCCCCCCTGGATATCCCACACCCAGGCTTCATGTCTCTGTGAGGTTAGGTGCTTCCTCTCCCATTGAGGCAAGACAAAGAGCCCAGCTAGAAGAACACATCCCACATAGGGCAAAGTCTTTTGGGATAGCCCCTGCTCCAGATGTTCAGGATGCACATGAAGATGGAGCTGCACATCTGTTATATACGTGTATGGAGGCCTAGGAACAGCTTTTATATTTTCTTTGGTTGGTGGTTCAGTCTTGAGAGATCCAAGGATCTAGGTTAGTTGATTCTGTTGGTCTCCCTGTGGGGAATAGACAGGAAGACATCCAAAGTCAATCTTTGTCCTATCATTACGTGTATACTTGCACCACCCACAGAGAAAATTAAAATTGAAAAATTAAAGAATTTTGTTCTATCAGTTACAATACCAGTGTAAGAAAGATCTGGTACTGAACAAAAGTTCCTTTTGTTACTTTACTTACATTTGCCACCCTTTAAGCTCTTATATAGCTGAAACAGTTGGAAAGTTTGTTTCCTCTCTGTTGCTGGGTAAAAGACTAGTCAGATAAGAGACTGGTTAGATATAACTTGTATAGCTGAAACAGTTGGAAAGTTTGTTTCCTTTCTGTTGCTGGGTAAAAGACTAGTCAGATAAGAGACTTGTCAGATATAACGTGGAGAAGAAAAGGTTTATTTGCTCTACACTTCCAGCTCATAGTCTAGTACTGAAGGCCAGGAATTCACAGTGGGAAGCTGAAGACAGGAACCATGGAGTAACACTGCTTCCTGGCTCATTCTCTCACGCTTGCAGGTTCATGCTTAGCTAGCTTTCTTATACAACCCAGGATAGCTTACCTAGAGATGCTACAGCCCACAGTAGGCTAGGACTGTCCACATAAATTAATAAAGACAGCTCCCACAGACATTCCCATAGAACAGTTTGATCTAGAAAATTCCTCAATTAAGGCTTCTCTTCTTAGATGACTCTAGGCTATGTCAAATTGATAGTTAAGGCTAAACAAAACATAAACACTAGGAAGGAAAAATAAGGAGCCAAGCAGGTTTAAAAAAGATCAGTTATGGTGGGTTGCATTGCAAATGGTGATGCTACTGTGAAAATCCTTATGTATACATCTCATCAACTTCTGGAGTGACAAGTGTGGGTTAAATCCTTAGCACTGCAGTTGTAAGGGTAGGAACTACTGGTGACACAGATGGAGTTTGTACCCACGATTTTCATCTTATACAAAATTCAAAGAGAGGCATCACAATTGGACATAGCATTTTGAGCCTTGACTTTGTATTCGAAGGTAGGAGAAAAATGAAATTGTAAGGTAAACTATAATAGCAAAAGCTATTTGAAGTGAAGCAAGATGGGAAGAAGGTGCTCCTGTGCTTGATGGATGGGGATAAGGAGTTAGCTACAGCTAGACTTTGTTTTCTTCTTTCTCTTTATAAACATGGTCACATTATTGTTTCTTATAGGTCATAAGTGGCCTGATGAAACATTATACAAAACTTTTTATTTTATAGTATGCTTTATTGCTTCATCTCTTGGGAGTGGGCAAGTATAAACCTTTAGAAAAATGTACTAATAATTCTCGTATATGTAATGACCTAGGAGTATTGGTCACAAAGAAAAATAAAAACATAAAAAGTTTTAAGTAGTTGATGAGAGAGATATTCAGGGTTAAAAAATAAAAGTAGAGCATCCGAGCACCACTGTGAAAACTAGATTGCTCTAGTTGAAAGCTAAATTAATCAGCTTTCTGTTACTTTAATAAATTACTTGAGATAAGTTACTTTAAAAAAGTTTATTTTGGCTTTTAGTTTTAGAGGTTTTGGTTCATGATCTATTGTCTTCTTGACTTTACAGCCTGTGGCGAGGCAGTGCATGATAGGAATATATGGCAGAGGAAGCTGCTCACTTCATGGAGGACAAAGTGAAAAAGATAGGAGAGATGTTCTCCTAGGTCATTGAACTGTGTCCCAATAGTTCAATTTCCCTTCACAGGGCACTGTCTTTTAAAGTCCCACCATCTCCCCAGAAACCAAGTCTTTACCACACATGCCTTTGGGGACCATTTCATATTCAGACTGTAGCTTATTTCCAAATGGCTAGAAGTTCAGTAGAGAACAGGGGGTAGAGGTAATAAGTGTGGATAAGTCTTGAGAACAGAGCTCTGAAGGGAGAGCCTGGTAGCCAAAGATGTGCAGTGGAGAAAACATGCTCTATCTTGTTTCAGTTTGATTTTTGTTTTGTTTTGGAAATTATGCCAGTTGATAAAAGTAGTCCTTTATAAAAATAAAGCTGGCGTGTGGGGAAGGCTAGGGCCAGTTTACCATGTTGATTCTAGATTGATAGAAAGACAGATGGGAACCACTGAGTAAAATCAAACCTTGCTGTCTTTGAAGAACATAAACAGTTAATCTGTAGTCACAGGTGGGAAGGCAGGGTATGTGGAAATAAACAGGTAAAGTGACTAACAGAAACCTAGGTGGAGGCTCTCTACTTGCTCTAGTTTTCCACTTTTTCATGCCTTCGACTGAGAGAGTCTGAGAAAAGGGGAGTAGGGAAGATAAGAAAGCAGCCCCAGAAGACTGTTCAGCGAAGGGTGCTGCCCATTTTCTTTGTATAACTCTATTGTTGGGATCCTAATGCTACTGTTCTCCTCTCAGAGAGTTACTTTTCTCTTCAGTGCCTTTAAAAATAGAAATGAAACGTAACTGTTCCTGTTTGTGGGTTATCTTCTTTGTTCTAACAAAAAACTTATTACGCAAAGATAATTTTTGAGGATCTTTTTTTGTCCACATTCAGCAAACCAATCATTTGTATTTTGTATTTGTATTACTTACTTATAGCATCAAAATCAAGGAATGAACTATTGATATTGTACCACTTTAGGTTGGAGTTCTTATTAAAAACATGGATGCTTTTCTTCCTGTTTTTAGATGTTCTTAATAGTTGCTCCTCTCTCTGTCCTCTACAACTGGAAGGATGAATTGGATACCTGGGGATATTTCAGAGTTACTGTTTTACATGGTAGCAAAAAGGACAATGAGCTGACTCGTTTAAAGCAAAGGAAATGTGAAATTGCTCTGACGACCTATGAAACACTGCGCTTGTGTCTGGAGGAGCTTAACAGGTAAACTCATGAGAGTAGTGCTATCAGTGTGCTGCCAACATCAGTCATGTGCATCTTCATATCACAGCTCAAAATTCAAGCTCCTTTAAGCCTGATTTTCATGTCAGGATTATAAACCATAGTATGTGATAGCTGACTCCATCTGGATGGCTTCCTACCACTTTATATCATTTCTCTTAAACTCAGAACAGGACTTCTTTCTAAATAGTGAATTTTAGAGAGTAGAAACATGTGTCTCAAGTCCATGTATAACACTTTGCATAGATGATACCTACAACAGTATTGAAAGCCACCTAGAACATTTGGATCTGCACCTTAGATCACTAACACACCCCTGATGTATTTCCATCAGGTTATGGAGGGAAAAGCCACTATTGATATGTTAAGACACGTTGATGGAAGAAAACCAAATTAAGAGATTTGTTCTGACCTAGTTTGTACCCAAATGCCCAGTTCATGTGTATAGGTCCCAATGTTAGAATGTAATCATGTTCAAAGATGTGATTAAGAAAATATCGGGCTGTTGGGGTTGGGGATTTAGCTCAGTGGTAGAGCGCTTGCCTAGCAAGTGCAAGGCCCTGGGTTCAGCCCCAGCTCTGAAAAAAAAAAAAAAAAAAAAAAAAAAAAAAAAAAGTATCGGGCTGTTTACATAGGGATATAAGTCAAAACGAGGTGTCCTTACTAGATAACAGACAAGAATCAAGAGCATGTGAGCAGGGGAGACATGTGAGTTACCTAATAAATCTTTTAAGTGCTAAAATACTATGGTTTTAACCAGTGTCAATTATAGTCAGTGAAAGAGACCTTAAAAGTGATTCTTTTAAATCAGCTAAAATGCCCTGGCATGAGATCACACAGACGTAGTCAAGAGTGAAGTGTAGTGAGATGAGATGGGGTATACCTGAAACCTTACCTGCTCTGGAGCTGAGGTGAGACGATCATGAATTTAAGGCCAACATGAGCAGATATAATGGGGCCTGGGCTCAAAAGTAACAAAAAAGAATATACTAAAAGCACATGCTACAAAGCTATGTGGATTTGGGTAAGCCATCTCATCTGGAAAATGACTGGATGAATTGGATCTGCTCTTGCCAAAATGAGCTGTTCAAACACAGGTGGAAAGTTTCCATTAGAATTAATCTAACAAGGCTGAATCCGTGTACAGTAATCAATAGTGATTTTTACATGTAGTTAGCTTTCATTTCCATGGATTCCACATGGCTAGAACAAATTAATGATTTCCGTCAACAACTCAGTATCGTATTTTTATATAGCATTTATATTGTGGAGGGTATTACACATTACACAGATTATTTGAAGAATACAGGAAGATATATGTAGATTATATGAAGATACTGTGTCATGTTATGTAAGAGACTTGAACTTCCACATATTTTGGTCCCTGAACCAATCCTCAGATACTAAGGAACACACTATATAGTGCTGTGAATACCGACCTGGCATAGTAAGATTTTTCTGTAAAGGTCCAGTTAGCAAATATTTTAAGGCTATACATAGGTTCTGTGGATATTCTTTTTTATTTTTCAGCTGACTAAAAATATGAAACTATTAATTTGTTGATCATGCAAAACTATTCATAATCTGGGTTTAGCCCAATAGCCACAGTTTGCTGATACCTGTTTTAAAAAATGAATACTTGAGCTCAACCCCTATCCCAAGGAAGGGAGAAAACATTTGTATTACCCCAGCTGTCCTCCTTATAGTCAGATATTCCGCAGTTCACACCATGAACACAAATCCTGGTTTCTGTCGCCACAGACTGTTTCAAGCTGTTTCAGAGACTTTTCTGTTAATGCAGTTTGGCTGAAAGTTTCCTCATTCATCTTTGCTCAGCATGTTTTTTAAGATGCATCTGAACCATTCAGTAATCAGTAATTATTTTTTAAATGTTGAATTGTATTCCTCCTTGGTTGCCTACTCATTTGAAAGTAGTTATTTGAGTTGTTTCCTAGTTCATTGATATCATAAGTAACATATCAAGAAATATATTTATGGAAGCCCTTTCTGACATATGTTTTTATTTTTGTTGGGTGGATAAATGAGAGTAGAAATTTGAGATAGAGTAAGTGCAGGTTTAAATGGAAGAAACTACAAACCTGTTTTTCATAGTGATTATACCATTGTACTTTAACGGGATTCTATAAGGGTTCTGTAGCTTCACAGTCTCACTGATATCAGCATTGTGAGTCTTTTTGTTTTTACTCATTTTAATGAGATATAGGAATTCTACCTTTCTAATGCATGTGCACTGTGTATTCTACAGTTGCTATGTATAGAGTTCTCTAAGTGTCAAGAAGCCTAGGTTGATCTGTATAGTTTTGAGTATTCCCTGTCTTTGCTGATTTTCTTTGGGGTTGGGTTATAATTCTCTGAGATGAGATTTGAAATCATATAGTTATTTATATCTCCTCAGTTCTGTAACTTTAACACATTTTTTAGGTTCTGCTTTTAGGTTCACATGCATTTTCAAATTTTTATTTTTTTCTCTTGGATTATTTTTAAAAGTACCTCTTGTTTTTATTTCTTATATTGTTTGTATAATACTAATATAACTGCCAACAGTTCTCTTATGCCAACTGCATATTATAGTTTTTCTTCCTTTTATTGTCACATTTTCTATATATTTTAGTGACTTTCTTTACAAGTAGAATTTAGTTGAACTGTGATTGATTTTTTTTTTTTAATGTTCATTCTGACAGTCTTTGCATTTGTGAGGTAGGAATTTAGACCATTTATATTTAATGCAGTGTGGGTAAACTTAGATTTTACTAGGTAGGCTTTGGTTATGATTTTTACCCCATGCTAAGTTTGTATTTTACTGTTTTATGGATTCTGGCAGAAGACAATAATCTTGGTTATGGAGACATTATTAAGTAATTTGTCCAAGCTTATACAGTAAAATCAGTGGTGGACATGAGGTTATAACATTGATTACCAATCTAACTCCAGATCTCAGTCTTTAAACCAGCATGTTACCTGAAAAAATGTTATGCAATTAGATAAATATAATAAATTTTCTTATAGTCACATTTAATTAATGTTTACTTGTCCTTGTGTTCCTTTACATAAATTTCATATTTAACTTTTATGCTTCTGTGCTTATTGCATTTTAACATATGCTAATGCTAAAGACATGTGTAAGTGGTTATTTTATGTGACACAAGTTTTAAGAGTTTCAAAAATTATGTAACTGTAAACTATATCTTTATAAAAGTAGAGAAAGGAGGACATTACTTTTTTGCTGTTAGTTGTTACTAGTTCAAATGTCTGTTTTAATATACTTTAAATGTTTTATGTTTCCTCTGAGTACTATTTTATACATGTGGTGCTCTGTATATTTATAATAAACAATCCACAGAGTAGACAAATGCATGGTATACTATGGTTGAACAATATATAATTATTACTAGTATATTATATTCATATATTTTATGAAATGTTGGTAGATTTAAATATATATCTCAAAAGCCAAATAAGGCTGCATTTTTTTTTTTTTTGTGCACTCCTCCTAACCTGTACCTTGAGCTCTTACAGACACTACTTAGGCAGACTGTCTGTCTTTCTGTCTGTCTCTTTCTTGCCCATCCTCCCTGCTTCTCCACTTCATTCAGTTTGGTCAGATAGTTTCGTCTAACCCAGGCCAGCCAGACTTTTCTGTGTACCCCAGGCTGGCCTTAAATTCTTCTGCCAACACTTTCTGAGTGCTGGGATTGCAAAGTGTGTATCATCATGTCTGACTTTTATATCTCCATCTCTAACAATATATTTATGCTATAATTTTTAAAGATTTTTGTGTATATCTACCTTTTCTTAGGGAAAATTAAAATTTTGCCATACTTTGTCTTTTATTTCCTTATGTGAGAATAATTTTCATGTATGAATTGTAGAGTGAGAAGTGTTATTTTTGAACTTCTTGAACAAATGGCTGGGTATTGATGTGACTCCAGTTTCCTGAGTCATCCAGTATTCCCACCCTGTAGTCCTCTTAAGAACTACACATGTGCATGAGAGTGCTCCTTGGCTTACACTGCTGCTACCTACAGAGCGTTTTCTGTTTCTCCAAGTCTTCTTGTCTATCTTCTTTACATTTCTTACTTTCTGTGTCCTTGAGAGGATCTTTTTGTACCTTTAAATTAAGGAATCTGAAGAAAAGTTGGACAAATGTGTAAGAGTATTTATATACTTAGCAATTAGAGTCCACAGATCTTTTTGTGAATATCTGTGTATGCACATGTGTGCATTCATGCATGTGTGTGTAAGCATGAATGTGTGTTCATGTATTATATGTGCATGACTATACACATTGTCTAAGTACACTAGCAAATCACTTTAGTAAGTTTCACATAGCATTACAGCTTGAACCCATATTTTAATTTTGTTATATGTCTAAGTTAGTGCTCTTTATACCTCATTATCCCTGTCATATGGGTAGGTGACTTGGTAAAGTGCTTGCTATGAAGCATAAAGACCTGACTTTGATTCCCTAGAACCCACTGAAAATTGTGGCACACATCTATAGGTTGAGACAGATAGAACCCTGGAGCTCCCTAGCAAGCTAATATCACCTAATTGGCCAACTCCAGACCAGGGAGAGAGCTTGTCTCAAAAAAACAAGGTGGGCAGCATCTAAGGAGTAATACCTGAAGCTGACCTCTGTCTTTTACATGGCACATGCACACATTGTGTACCCATACAAACAGGTACGTACATATATATATATACATATATTCACAAAGGAAAGTAGTAAAAAAAAAAGATGAGGGGGAAACAAAGAGAAAGCAGTTAAAATTTTCTTAATTATCCTTAAGGTCTTATTAATAGCTAATATCTATAAAGCAGGATTCAGTAAAGGTTTGGGTGGTGACTTTAGTTATTTTATACTCACCCGATATAGAGTGATCCCGTTTATCATTTGTATTTCAATAAACTGAGTCCAGCATAAAAACTTTGTTTTATGCAGGTTGACATTGTTGGCAAGGATGCTTTATGAATATTGCTGTGAACTTCACATTGTCACTTTGGGGAGCACCATGTTGTTTATTGTTAATGACACTAAATTTACCTGTGGGATAAGAAAGGATGTATCCATACAATATCTTCAAAATACGGTCTTTTCTTGACAGTAGCAAATCTATAAGGCAACATTTTGATTATTATGTTCATTTATGTAGATGTGTTGGGTTGTAAAATTTATCCTTACTTGAATCCATTTATCTTATTAGGTTTCAGCATATAATCTGCTTTTGTAGTTTATCATTCTCTTTCCCTTATTAATGGCATTCTTCTTTATAGAAGAGTCTCATTGGTTAGAAATTAAACACACTTAAAGCAAGGTAAATGAATGTCTAATTGTATTGGAGTAAGAAGGTAAGCCAATGAGTAAGTCTACAATGATGGCAGTTTATCCCTTTCCCCTGAACTATAGACATGCTTACTTGCAATGTGTGTGTTTTCAGTTAGTTGAAGTGATTTGCCTATCTTTTGGTTAGGATGTTGAGCTTTAGTAGCATATAGTCCACATACAGGTGTTTTACCTGACTATAATTTGCAAATGTCTTCTCTCAGTTTATGTCTTTCATGTTCTAAATGGTGTCTTCAGAAGGGCAAAAGTTTGTAACTTTGACAGCATTCATTTTATCATTAGACTTCTGAGAAGTTTGTGTTTGAATAGAATCAAGAAAATTGATGTTTTATAAATTTATTTTTTAAATATTTAGATTTGTAATATATTTTAAGTTCATTTTTATGTATGGTTTGTTTTTCCCCCTTTAAGTTCTCGATGTTTATCCAATATTTTGCACACAATTTAACTGTTATTCTTGATGCTTTGATATTTTAATTAGACTGGCTTCTGTTCTTTTTGACATTTATCCTGGGTTTGGCTCTTAAGCATTTCTGGCATGTTCCTGAAAAAAAAAAAACAAAAAAAAACTCCCACTGATGTACAGCAATCACTACTAACCTTCTTCGTAAACAGTGTATATTACAAATTTCAAAATAAAATACTAAGGTCTTCATTCAAATTTAATGTAAAGTTTCCTTCTTTGATGTGTCTGTTTCTGGCTTGTTATTTAAAGGACAAATTTTGTCATTTAATGATGTTTAAATTTTTTTCCAGCATTATCAAACATGATCTCTAAAGTAGTATCATATACATTTTATTGGGGCTTACAAAATCATGTCTTTCCTCATTTCTCATGTTTTCTATATTTATCAGTGGTGTTCTGTGACCTAGGGTCACTTAGCCAGATGAGAACTCAGTAGGCTCATCAAAGGATGAAGGTGTTAGGGATATAATGAAGAAATGTTGTGTAAATGTCTAAGGTAAAGAAATGTTCTGGTTTTTCCTTCTATCCGTACCCTTTTCTCTTTAGTTTGGAATGGTCAGCTATTATTGTAGATGAAGCTCATAGAATCAAGAATCCAAACGCTCGAGTTACAGAAGTTATGAAGGCTGTGAAGTGTAAGGTCCGCATTGGCCTCACTGGTACTATCCTTCAGAACAACATGAAGGAGCTGTGGTGTGTCATGGACTGGTGAGTGAAGTGCGTGGACGTTTCCAGGATAGTGTTTAGCTGAATGCTGCCCCTGTTTTCTGATTGCTGGTTCTTTAAATCACAGCCCCTACCCAAAAAAAAGTGGTCACTTAACTGTTTACAGAAATACTCATTCCCAAGCAAGTTTCTGGGTTTGAAGTTCTGTGAAAGTCTTAGCGTGTTATTGTTGATCCCCAGAGTAAATAAGTGCTGAGTTACCAGTTCATTATCTTCAGTTATAAACAGTCATAAAGAAGGAATGCTGTTTTCCTGTGTCTTGTTTTTGTTGTTATTAACTAAACCACTGAATATCCCTTACAAGCAATAGAATTGAATGCTTTTCTTTTTAGATAAATTAGTAACTTTGTTAAATGTTTTCTTACTGCCTTTGTGCAGGGCTGTGCCAGGACTTTTAGGTAGCAGGATTCACTTCAAGAAGCAATTTTCTGACCCAGTGGAACATGGCCAGAGACACACAGCAACAAAAAGAGAGCTTGCTACTGGCCGAAAAGCCATGCACAGACTTGCCAAAAAGATGTCTGGCTATTTTCTCAGGCGTACCAAGACTCTTATCAAGGGGCAGCTGCCTAAGAAAGAAGACCGGGTGAGAACTGTATTTGTGTATGTTAATTCCTTCTCACTTTTTTCCCTGAAAAGCATTGCATTTGTTTTTAGGCTTACTTCTGTAAAATAGTACATGTGTTTGAGAGCTTTCTATTGCTGTAACATACTCTGGAGATAAATCACTACAAAGAGGAAAAGTTTACCTTGGTTTCATAGGTTTCAGTCTGTGGTCCCTTGTGTTTTGGTAAATATTAAATAAAGGAAAACCATCCCACGCTATTCACCAGCACTGTCAGGCCACATGGCATTAGCAGGGTGTTCTCATCTCAGTCAGCCAGATTCGCAGATTCTCTGGCCCAGAGCTATCAAAGTGTCTTCATCTGACTCGCTAAGTTCCCAGTTTCCATCCCATACTACTGCTGACTACCCTCTGGGCCCTGAGGTGATCTCACTGCCATGGCTAGCCCCATCAGTGACTGCCCTTCTAGTTCCCATGGTGGGTCGCTGCCACACCAGCCCCATGCAACGACCGCCTATCTCATAGCTCTCTTGTTGACTCTGCTCAGTCACAATTTCCAGTAACCCAATAAAATCAAAACTAAAAGCTTGTAATTTATCAGTCAGATTTATATCAGTAGATTCTTACCCCACAAAACATCCACACAATACACTTAGAACCAATTGATATTGATATAAAACCCTCACCTAGATAAGACAAACTGTCCTGTAATAATCCATCCCTTGTAAGATATTCATAGCAAGCCACATAAATCTGGGTTTTCCTTCTACTCCATCTTGGTGGTTCTCCCTCCTCTTATCTCTCTCGCCACTCAAAAACTCTGCACCCTCCTTTTTTTTTTTTTTTTTCCACAAATCTCATCTTACCTTGTGCCTGCCTTCACCTGCATATAGACATCAACCCACATACTTTGGACCTGTAATCTATAAGAAAACATGGTGGAACAAGCTCTTACCTCACCGTGTTATGGAGAAGAAAAGAGACAGGAAGGGGCCAGGAACCCAGTGTCCCTTTCAGGGACACAATCTCAGTGGCCTTAGTTTCTTGTAAAGGCTCCACCACGTCCCAGTGGTGCCAAAGGCCATTGAGCTGGATTTTGGCTTGTGGACCTATGTGGGGTGGGCCTTTGGAATCCAAGCCATGACAGCATGTGTCTAACACACATCTTAAGCCAGGTGTAATTGCTTGTACTTTTAATATCAACACCAAAAGGCAGAGGCAAGCAGATCTCTGAGTTCAGGCCAGCCTGGTCTTCATAGTGAGTTCCAGGCCAGCCGGGTCTACACAGTGAAACCCTTTCTTAGAAAACAAGACCAGACCAAATTCTCATTTCCTTGATGTTTAATTTTGTGATTCTTAATAGTTCCAGCAGTAGAATAAAGATTCTATAAACTATTATAAGCTAAATCTAACTCATGCTGTGGTGATGGTATCAAATGCACTTTATCTTAGGATACCTTGTAAAAATAGGTTTGAAAATAAAAGCTGGTACTGATGTGAAGGTTGAGAAAATTGATAACATGTGACTTTTGATATTTATCTAAAGCAAATATGTTGAAGTACTTTGTGAACCTATGCTTTTAAAAATGTTGCATGCAGAGGTGTGTGCACACGTACATGTGTATGCAATCTGTTATGTAGGAATAATACTAACAAAATATATCAAGAGAGAATTTCACCTAAAGATTTAGAACTTGGGCTCTGGCTCTCCCAGTTAAAGGTTTCCTCAGTTGGGTAGCCCACTGAGACCAGTGTTGTTTGTCAAGTGGAACCAATGATGTCAGGCAGGCTTCACATGGTTGTTCTGAAATGCACAACACATAAGGAGCACTTAGTAATTGTTAGTGTTGAACACTGACAGTATTTAGTCACTGACTGTCATCTTCTATGTTCTGCTATTCTCACATACTTTTATATTCAGGACTGAGCATCGAAGAGTAATTATATACTGTAGACATGATTTTGACACTGGTTACATACATATCTAGAAGAATGTTATTTATTTCTAGTGCTGCCTGAAATAAGAGGAAAATTGTGTTCCTTATACTTGGTGGCATTGTTTTGTTATAATACTTTATCCTTGAATTTGGTCATACGATAGCAAATTATGTTTGCTTTTTCATACATTGATTTAATTATTTCCTCACTAATTTTAGGAATGTATAGCAAGATACTCAAACCAACAAGCTAAAGTAACATGAAGTTTTTTTAGCGTTTTTGTCAGTTTTTCAGTATTTCAGTAGCATTTGTAATTTATACTAATGTTCTAAGTCTTTTGTTTTACCTTATTGTGATTTGTTTGCATGATACACAGATAGACATCTACAGAGACCCATGACATTCTGAGAGTGTCTAAGGAAGTCACATTATTTGTTTTCCATGTAATTTTTTTCTTCTAAGTGAAAAAAAGAACAAATGAAAAGGTTTATCTAAAGGTGAGGTGATAGTCTGCACAATATAAAGTGGGGTGAGGAGGTGGAGTAATTGTCATGCAGCCATACGCAGAGGTATTGTGGGTGATGACACTGTTGCCCTTGTCAAATCCAGTGGCTGTTGTGATGATTTTTTCACCACTACAGGAATCTGATTAACTGTTTTTTCCTTTGTGTACAGATGGTATATTCTTCTTTGACAGATTTCCAGAAAGCTGTCTACCAAACAGTGTTAGAAACAGAAGATGTGGCTCTGATCCTCACATCTTCTCAGCCTTGTACCTGTGGTAGTGGCCAGAAGCGCAGAAAGTGCTGCTACAAGGTAAGCATTTTCCATTCATCTCTACTTTTACTCTGTGTCAGCAACACCACCTTACTTCTTTTCTTTAACTTTAGAAGTTATGTTATCAAGGGGCCAAGCCTAACAGCTTAGTTCTGATCCCCAGAACCCACCCAGGTTACAGGCATTAACAGGTTCTGTGATCCCACCACTCCCTCAAAAGTTCTGGGTGCAGACGGAGAATCCTGGGTGTTTGTGATCCAGTAATGGAAGGCAGACCCTGGCTCTAAAGTTACCTTCTGGGGCTGGGGAGATGGCTCAGCGGTTAAGAGCACTGACTGCTCTTCCAGAGGTCCTGAGTTTCAATTCCCAGCAACCACATTGGTGGCTCACAACCATCTGTAATGGGATCTGATGCCTTCTTCTGGTGTGTCTGAAAACAGCTACAGTATATGCATAGTAAATAAATAAATAAATCTTTTTTAAAAAAGCTATCCTCTGGCCTAAAGATGCGTGCCATGGTACATAGATGCCTGCATCACACACATACACATATGTAAACACAACTTAGCAGAAATGCTTTACAACTTTTTTTTTCTTTTCACAGATTTCTTACCACTGCTTATAAGAATTAATCACTGCTTGCTGGGAAGATGTGACTCCTAGCCACAGTGTCCATATAATAGAGATTTGGGTAGTAGAACAAAATGCTCTTCTAGAGACTAAAGGTCACTTGTTTTTCTATCTGTTCTTTATATTTCTTGCTTAAAAACAAAACAAAACAAAACAACCTCTTCTGTCCCAAATCTGTGATGATTTCAGGGACCCTATGTACTTACCTAGATTGCTTGTTATGCCACCTAAGTGCTTTTGCTGTTTTTAGTCATTTCTGTTCCCAGTTAGTTTTGCTATCAGATTCGGGACCCACGACCTGTTCCACAAGTCAGATCTGCCCACTCATCAGTAATCCAATTAAAAAAAAAAACAAATTAAAAGTAGAAAGCAGAAAATGGAGATTATTCACTTCAACTACATTGGGGAGAGACAAAGGTCCAACAAACTCCTCAAGTCCATATTCAGGATCCAGAAGTGAGATCAAAGTGTACATCTAAGAAGCAGTATCAGTCAAAGTGAAGTTCCACCCACTACTGACTCATCATTGCCTGGGCTTCAGTCTGTGAGGTGGTTTGACAAGTTGTTAGAACTGTATGAAATCTCTTTTCTGAAAGTTAAGTTCCCTTTCTGGCTGTGGCCATTTCCTCCTCCCAGTGTGAGATTCCTGGGAAAATTCCCATTTTCTTGTGCTCCTTTGTTTCAATAGATTGAGAGACAAGTGTCTCTAAAATATGTTCATTTCTTCCAGACTGTAACAGCATAAGTAGAGAGTAAAGTGTTCCTTAGAGCACTGTGCCTCTAGTGTGAACCTAGTAACCCCTTAATGGCAGCCTTTCTGTCACGGTCCCATATAGAATGGAGACTCCCCTTTTATGGAATAAGCATCACTACATTATGGTCACTACATCACCAAGAGTGACTCTAGGTCAGCGATTCATGGAGAGCCTTCTGAGTACTTGGCCTTTACTGTCTTAGGTAATGAGACAGTAAGTACTAAGTGAAGCATTTTATAATTGGTCAGATAGCCATGTTGTTAAATGCTTGTCTTGTTTGTGTTTTCTGTTCGTTCTGTTACAGACCAACTCACAGGGTGACACAGTGAGAACCTTGTGCCTTAGTTACCTGACTGTGCTTCAGAAAGTCGCCAACCATGTTGCACTGCTGCAGGCTGCTAGCACCTCCAAGCATCAGGTTTGACTTTACATGTCTTTGTGACACTGTTGATATAAAACAGATACCATTCAGTATTGTTGACACAAAAATCGTAGTTCTCATCTAAAAGAGAGTAAGAGATACTTTCTTCTGGAGTCATTTTAGTGACCACAGCCTGGGAACAGAGATTTAGATTACACCAAATTTCCATTTTAATATGGAAGTGGTTTTATGAAGGTTTTTAGTTTACTGAAGAAAGTGAGAAATAGAGAAGTTTTAAAAATATATTGGTGGGCACATCAGAGAGATGGGTAAAACAAGATGGGGGAAGCTTTTCTGTAGGTCTAGGATGCTGTCTTACAACATTCTTAGCTTTTGGAATGGTAGAAACTAGTATTCCAAAGGATTATTCTGTTAGTCACAGGGCATTAGTTCTGACATAGAAGTGGGCAAGGACATGGGGCTAAAACTCCACCCAACCAACATAGATTAACTTCTGAACCTGTAATATTCCAATCTCTACAATATATCAGCTTTCAGTCAATCAGCTCTTTATACACAGCTTCTTTCTAGTTCTTCTCATTGTCTTAGCTAAATACTCTTAAGTGTGTTTTAGGTCGAAGAGGACTCTGACTTGCTTATTTTAAAATTTAGTAGTTGAATGACATAACACTGTGCATGTGCAAGATACTGGGTTCAATTTTCAACATCAATACTAATTTTTTAAATAAAACATTATCAAGAAACATGTACACTTTTTAATCAGGCAGAAAAGCTTGAGCTTAAAGTAATAGCTGTTTATGTCTCTAATAGTGTTTATTTATTTTCTTGTATTTTTTTGGAATAATTACTTGGATAGCTGATAAATCAATTCCATTCTACTAATACTATGTTTAATTATATTTGTTTAATCTGTTTCCTAAACTGTCAAAACTCAGTCCTCTCCAAGTTGAGTCTTAGTAGACGCATTTGCTGTGGTAACTGCGGCTGTATCCTACTCTAGAGCACAACCTCAGTAGTAAGGTTTGTTCTCGTTTAACAGTATTTTCTTGTGATGTAGCCGGTATGGTTAAACTAATTTTGAAATCTGTTAAGAGTCTGGTACAGTAGTCTTGGACACTATTATTTATTCTTTGAGGAATATTTGTTTCCTTGTTTTGGAAATCTTAAGGAAGTAATGATATAATGTCTTAATCCATAGTATCAAGAATTCATCAAAACCATACATGTTTAACATACAGCTTTAGGATTTTCTGAATTGTTAATTTTACTTAAAGAAGGCAGATTATATATCTGTTTCCCAGAAATAGAAATTTTTTTATAAAGTTTTTTTTCAGGTTTAATATGTATTGAAAATTTTTCTTCTTTCTCTTAAGGAAACACTTATAAAGAGGATTTGTGACCAGGTATTTTCCAGATTCCCAGATTTTGTTCAGAAGAGCAAAGATGCAGCCTTTGAAACACTTTCTGACCCTAAATATAGTGGGAAAATGAAGGTATGTACTCTCCCTTCAGTGTGTGTATAGACGGGGATACTGCACAAAAGATCAGATTTATGCAGGGATACAGCAAGCACACCAGCTAATCAGGACAGCCACCCCAGCCGTGAGAAAAGACGGAGTTTGTGAGTGCTGCTTATGATCCCAGCACACAATGGTTTTCAGTGGCAGTTGCATCAAACATGTATTAAGCTTTTCTTTACTTATTTATTGGACTTAAGAACACTTAAAATGTTTGTTGTTCTCACATCTAGATTGAATCTTCTGCCTCATATTTTTGTTTGCTTACCTAATAGTAAAAGCTTTTCTTTACTTATTTATTGGACTTAAGAACACTTAAAATGTTTGTTGTTCTCACATCTAGATTGAATCTTCTGCCTCATATTTTTGTTTGCTTACCTAAATAGTAAAACAACATTTCTTACATCTGCACAGGGGAACTGACCTGTGGCCATGTTGTTCTTGGTATGCATTACTAAAGGAAGGGTGTGAAAACGCAGCCCATGTTCTGTAGCCCTGACCTAGGTCTCTGGACATTATCTGTCATAGTCGTGTGACCTGCTAATACCCTCTGGCTTCCTCCAAGAAGTTTGTTTAATCCCTCAATAGCTATCAAAATCCTCATTTATGGGTTCACAATTCCCACCCTTTTACTATAATTAAGAAAAAGGTAAGATTTTTTATTTTTGGCCAAGGGAATAAAAAGGAAGTAATTCCAACTAGTCGATTAGTGTTTTATCTAGAAATATTTTTAGCAGTTAATCTAGATAAGCTTAATGTGGGTTAGTTGCTTAAAACCTAGAAATTCAGTGAAACAAAATAGGTCGAAGTAGTAAAAAAGGATTGCATTAAAAATTATTTGTAAAGATCAATTAGTTTGTATTCATGAGAATATCATGACTTATTCCAAGTAATTAAAATAAAATAATTTGCTTTTTATAAAATTTCAATATAAAATCCAGATTCATTTAGAGCTCTATTTTTAGAAATTACACTGTATAGTTAAAATAATGATTAGATTTCATTTTTATTCTGATTTTGGTTGTTAGAAGCTGGGTAGACATCTTGGTTTCTATGGAGAACACTGATTTGCAATTTCTAACTGATTTTGCCAGTCAAACAGATCTTGACAATAATAGCTGGGGATATGTATTATAGGATCATTTTTACATATTTAATTATCATCATTATCTGTGATATATATGATTTAGTGATATACAGCCTATAGGTTTATCATAGACTTACTGCCTATGAGGTTGAGATCTTGTATCCTTGATTTGTGTATCTTTTGGGAGTTCCAACATGTAATTGGAATTTACAGTATCCGCTTCTACTGCAGAGGCTCTAGACTCATAGGCCTGTGTTTGCTGTCGTAACCTTAGAGCTGCAGCAGTGACCTGGCTTGGTGTTAATTGGATACTTACCTCCTTACCTGTCATTGGAATAACCACAAGTTGTACCCACTTAGCTCAGAATTTTTTTATTCATTAGGTGATATATCACAAATCTACTTACTAAGAGAGTAAGAAAGACTAGGGAACCCAGCTCAGTGCTATGGGACCAAAAGGTACCACATTCATCTTTCTAGGCCTGTCTGATTAATTTGAGAAACTTATTTTTAAAAGTTCTTTGCTGTGAATACTCTCAAATTCATAGGTAGACTCTCATACGCTATGGAGAGTAAGTAGAAATCTTTAGTAGTAAAGCGACAACACACATTGATGTATTGTCAGTTTTGAACTTTTGGTGTGATCATTCATTTAGTGAGTTGGTTTTTTTTTTCCAAAAATAATGAAGAATTGGTATCCAAAGTATACAGAGTGTTCTTAAAACTCAGTAGTAGAAAGGAGATAATCTAGCTTAAAAATCGGAAAGGATCTGAACAGATAACTTACTACAAAAAGAAGTGCAGATGGCAAGGAAGTGCAAGGTGAGATGCTGCTAAGTACCTGTAAGCATAAGGTAGAAAACAGGTTCTGTCAGGGTAGCAGAGTCCAGACCACTGGCAGCACCAGGAGCTGCTGACCGTCTTTCAGCACAGGTGAAACTGAAGAGTGAGTTGGTCCCTCTGAAGAATAGTATGGTGACTTTTGTCAAAGCTTTCGCTTGCAGTAATGTCAGTTACATCGTTTTTAAAATGTGTTTGATATTTAAAATAAGAAAATGAAATATTTTTATCGTTATCCATTAGTCACATTATTTATTATTTATCTAAGAGATAAATTTAGTGAATGCCCACATATGAGCCCCACATAAATTTATTCATAATTTTCAAAGCTTAGAAGCAATTAAGATGTCCTTCAAGGGGCAAATGGATTAACTGTGGTACAAAATGGAATGGTTTTTAACAATAAAAATTGAATGAGATGTGATGGTACATGCTTTTAATCCCTTTACTCTGGAGGCAGAGGCAGAAGCAGAGGCAAGTGTATCTCATTTAGTTAAAAGGCAGCACGGTCTACATAGCAAGTTACAGGCCAGTCATGGCTACACAGTGAGACCTTCTCTCAAAAAAATAGAAAATAGTAGAACGCTTGGAGAACTCTTAAGTGTGCATTGCTAAATTAAAGAAGCTAGCCTGGAGAAAATACATGCTGTGCTGCTATGTGAGTCCATCCGTGTGACCCTCTGGAGAAGGAAAAACTATGGAGACAGATCAGGGGTTCTGGGAGAAGAAAGGCACCTAGGTAAAGTGTCAGGGACTTGTAAGCAGTAACGTTTTTTATGATGCTTTGATGTGAAAACGTCATGATCCATTCATCAGAATTCAAAACTGTAAACAAAATGAGTGAACTCTACCACAAGCCAGACTCCTGTTAGCAGTAACAGCCCAGTGTTCCTAATCAGTTGTATGGATACCTCATAAATAGTAATGATAATCATATCTTAATAGCATTAGCTTTATATAAACATTAATAGGCGGCAATATGGGGATAGATAGCTCAGAAGTAGAGCGTTTGTCTGGCATGCACAGGCTAAGGATTAATGCCCACTATTGCAAAAAGAGAGATGAGGAGTGGTATGTGGGAGATTTCTATAATTATACTCAGTTCTGAAAACCTTAAAAAAAGTCTATCAATTAAAAGCATCAGTCATATATAATATAAAATTAAAATGCATGTCATGCATAAAATCTGGTACTCATTGAAAAATAAAACTAAATGCAAATAAAAGTTTATATGTTGTCCAGATATTAAAATATTTCCCCAGGCTGTGACATTTTTACTCACCATCTAAGTAGATTTTTAAAGAACTTCCAAAGCATGTTTTTTCAAAGATCGAGGATAAGACTCAAATTTGAAGGAAGTCCTTTCCAGGTAAACTATTAAGAGATTGTTGTATTGAGTATATTTTTTGCTTATATGTTTATTATCCAAGAAGTTGTTTCCTTCAAAACATTGTTTGTGTACCAAGTTCAGTAAAACTTGGTACAGAAAATTCCTCTCCCCTCTGTGGATTGCCTTTTCATGGTTTTCTGTCTTCCCAATGTGGGAATGTCTGCTTAAAAACAACAGCTTTTATTGTGTAGTCTTTGGACTGTTGCTTTCTCTCCAAAGAACTGAGTATGAGGGCAGTTTGAGGTCAAAATCATATCTGGAAGTCAGGGCTGTCTGTAAATAAACAAAGAGAAGAGAGTGAGAAGAGATCTGTGCCTCAGAGGTGAGCATCAGGTCTCTCAGAACCTGCAGAAAAGGAACTGTGAGCATTGCCTACTGTCTGTCTAGAAAGCCATTAACTTGCTACAAGGCAGGTTTTGCTAATTTAGTCTTAACATAACTGTGGGTGTAAAAGTGTATTCTGAAAATTAAATTAATCCATCATCTGAAGTGCTCCATTTTAGTAGAACCAGATGAGATGAACCAGGCTTTGGGAGCCTTACCTCCTTACTGACAAAAGGATGATGAATAGTATTTGGTGTGATAAGTAGTGTACTTGTTAATTTTGAATATATGAAGGGAGTTAGCAGAGACAGTTGCAGTTAGTGTTGTGTAGAACACTTTCAGGAAGTCTCCAGTGTTTTCTGAACATTTAATTTTGTAGTTGGTACTGGCCCACTGATACCCTGTGTTCCTTCCCAGGTCCTCGATCAGCTTCTGAATCATTTTAGGAAGCACAGAGATAAGGTTCTTCTCTTCTCCTTTTCCACCAAGGTGAGTTCCATCCACAGTGTTCTTGCTTAGTTCACCTGGGTCCCTAGGCACTAAGCACAGGGAAGTAGCAGATTACTGTCTCTTTCTCCTCATCCACAGAGCATATTGTGGTAAGGGAAGCAACTCAGACCTTTCTAGCGAGCACAGGCGCGAGCGCGCGCGCGCGCACACACACACACACACACACACACACACACACATATGTGAAATTAGACAGAGGTGCCACCATCCTATGAAACTCAAAGGTAAAGCTGTATTTTCTGTTGATGTTCTTTTGAGATATTTAGGATTTTTAGAGTTTAGAAAATGACATAAATTAAAAAATGGTCTAAATAAGTTATTTGACCAATGATTTTCTTTTTATCTGGTTTCAGTTTGTTGTTTTTAAAGAAACACTTGCTAAAAAGAAAAGATTGTCTGTTTTAGAATAACAGAAAGAAATACATGGGTTAAAAGGGAGGGAAAGTATTTATTTTTCGGTTCTGGCAATAGAGGCTAGGCCTGGCACATACCAGGGAATCAGTCTCCCACAGATGACACCAGGACTCCATATCTATCGCTTATTACATAGAAGAAAGAAATGGTGATCCCAATGGTCAGTGCTCGCTAACCATCACCTCAGTGATTGGACAGAACTTGTGACCAGAGACTGTGCGTCTGCCTTTCTTCTCTACAGCTGTTGGATGTGCTGCAGCAGTACTGTATGGCTTCAGGTCTTGATTACCGGCGACTCGATGGAAGCACAAAGTCTGAGGAAAGACTCAAGATTGTGAAAGAGTTTAACAGTTCACAAGATGTGAACATTTGTCTTGTCTCCACAATGTAAGAAAAGAAAAGACAACGTGATGGCTCAATTTCCGACTGGCTGTTTTCTAAACTATTTTGAGGTTGATTTTCAACGAAGCGGCTAATGTTGCTTCGTTTTCTTTGATTGTAAAGAAGCAGTAAAAACACTGCTGTCAGTTATAAACAGAACAGCAATCTTTTATTTCCCCATCATTCTGACATCTCCTTATAAAGACAGGCTGAAAAGATAAGATTCAGAGCAGCAATGTAGACTCCCAGGAGCCTTGGGTAGTGTGAGGTTCTCCCATCAGAAAGTTGGACACAGTTCTCACTCAGGTCTCACCACTGCTTCCTCCTCTGCTTGTCCCAACTGGAGCTGCTGCTGGATTTTATAAGGAATAACTTTGTTCCAGCACCTACTTAATGAATCTCTAATTAGAATGGCTTAAAGAAAATGCGCTCTTTGAGAAAGATTTCAGTCGGTAGAAACAACCTAAGGAAGATACCTGGGTCATAATAATTATTTATTTTTGGCACTACGTGTGAGAATTTTATAAATTTGCTATTACTGTTTTCAAACAGAGAACCCGAGAACTTTAGAAATAAACTGCAAAGTGCAAAAGTAGAGTTCAAACTGAGTGCAGGGGTGAGGAGTGACGCTGCCCTGGTGTGACTGCCATGGACTGTTCTATTGAGTCCCTGCAGCTGAGTAAAGGGCAGAAGCTCTGAGCTCTCATTGCTGGGGATGAAATCCAGCATGTCCTCACCCGAGTCCTTACATACAAAGCACTGAGTGACATACGTATGGTGGTCTTCAGTTAAGCTCTACAACTAAACCTTCTTAACGTAAGACGTGTAAACACTGGACGGAGGTCCCAGCACTGCAGAGCCCATCATGACTGCCTCAGGCCCAGCTGAAAACAGCCAGCAGCTCTAGTCTCACTGTTTGAAAAAGTTCTATGTGCCCAACACGTTCCTAACATTGAAAGAAAATCTTTCATTTTTAAAAATCCTATTAGATCTTTACAAACCCACCTTATTGTCTTATTTGCATGTTGTCTTCTGTAATTTCTAGACCTTTACCTCTTTAGTAATTTTAGTCATGTTTAAAAGTTTTTTGAAATTATGTATGTATGTATATATGTGTGTTTATTCATTGTTGTAGAAAGCTTTTGCCATGGTACATATGTGAAGGTAAAGAACACCTTTGTAGACTTAGTCCTCTCCTACTTCTATGTGAGGTTAGGGCAGTGGTTCTCAACCTTCCTAATGCTACAACCCTTTAATACAGTTCCTCATATTGTAGTGATCCCCAACCATAAAATTGTTTTTGTTGCTACTTCCTAACTGTAATTTTGGTACTTTCATGAATTGCAGTGTAAATATCTGTCTTCTCCATTGTTCTTAAGTGATCCCTGTGAAAGGATCATTTGACCCTCAAAGGGGTCTCGAACCACAGGTTGAGAACCACAGGATGAGGGCATCAGACTCAGGTTCCGAGGCTTATGTAGCAAGTGCCTTTACCTGCTGAGCCATTTTGCTGTTCCTAATTTTGTTTTTAAAGGTATACATTACCATACCCAGCCCCTGAAGCTTTTTTATTAGAGGTAACTTACTTCGTTCAGTTTTGTGCTTGGGGATACGAAGCATCTGGCTCTTGCTTTTGGTGCATGGTTTCTGAGTACATTTTATAGTTTTTATTTTGTTTTCCTGGTGGAAATGCTTCAGAGAGCAGTGGTTCTCCATTCATGAGGTTTCCCTGTGCCTTTTGTTAACTGTCTTTCCCACGAGAAAAGGAAGGTTTTCTGTGTGGTTAAATTCACAAAGTAATTCTTGGTGTAGCCATTACATAAAGAGCTGTATCCACTGTGGCTTTGACCTTTGTCTCCTGCCTGCAACTGTTAACTGCTGTCTTTTACTTTGTTGGGAACTACTACTGTTTTTAAGTTCTGAATGCTAACTAGATTAGTAGTAATTAGGTTAGCACTGGAAATTTGGAAAACAAAATCTGGCACTTGCATTGTGATTTTCTGAGCATTGTTAAATGTTGGATTAAATAGAACTAAGCTAGATTCTCTGTTACCTTTCAGCCAGTTCTAATATAGTCAAACCACAGCCACACAGCTCTCTGTTCTAATATTCGGTCCATTGTTTCATGTTTGCACAGTTGAGTTCAGTTTATCTCTAAATCTTTGGCCCCATATTTCCCTCTATCAATTTTTCCCCTTTGTGTTTTCTCTTCCATTGAGTCCACTGCATTCTCAAGATTTTTTTTTTTTTTTTTTGCTGCCAACCTTTGATCTCATTGTTTCTGATTAAGCTAATTCTTTTCTAGGCCTAGTAACACTGCTGTTTTCAGCCTTCTTCACTGCCTTATTGTAGTGGAACCTTTAGCCATATCCTATGTCATTTTAATTCTTAATTTACTGTGGTCTTACAAAGTTTTCTCAAATAACTTTGTAAGCCAAGGAGTGCAAAAAATAACTGTCTAACCCGGCCCCCACCGCCCCTGATATATACTTTGGCATACCCCCCCCCTTCCCTTTTGAATTCATACTTTGGCAAACTCTAGAAATCTAGATCGGAAATAATTTCCTTTCAGGCCTTTGAAGGCCTCTCTTTCAGCATTATTGTTTAGTATTTAGTGTCACTAAATACCACTTTGATTCTTGGTCCCCTTTGGGTCTGATAAGAATTTTTCTTCCTCTGCAATCTACTGAAACTTAACAGTGATGTTTGAATCTTACCTTGGGTGATAATCATTTGTTGCACCACGGCCTGAAAACATGTCTCCATTTGGGGGAAATGATTTTTATACTTCCTTTCTTTCTGCTTTCTGTGTGGTTACTTTGGGATTTGACCTAGACAGTTCTCTCTTGATCTTTTTTATGGGTAATTTTCCCCTTATTTTCCACTTTCTCTGGTCGCTGTTTTGTTTTAGACCAGTGGGTCTCACTTTCCTAATACTATGACCTGTTGATACAGTTCCTCATATTGTGGTGAACCTCAACCATAATATCATTTTTCTTATTAATTTTGCTATTATTATAAATTGTAATATAAATATTTGATATAGAGGATACCTGATACACGACCTCCTTTGGGGTCACAGCCCACAGGTTAAAAAATGCTGTTTTAGACAATGCACGCATTGCAGCTGGCATTGAGCTTGCTGTCCTCTTGCTTTCTCAGTTTTGCACACAGCCTTTTAAAAATATGTATTTGAATTATTTGTAATTATGTGTGTGTGCGAGTGTATGTATGGGTCCATAAATGCAGATACCCTTGGAGGTCAGAGGCCTGAGATCCCCTGTAGTTAGACATACAAGATTGTGAGGTCTCTGTATGAGTGCTGCTGACTTGGTCATCAGCCAGAATGGTGCATGTTCTCAACCGTTGAGCCATCTCTCCCACTTCTGCTCAAATGTTTTCTTTCTATCATCCTCCTTCCTGGCTACCATGAGATGGGCAGCTTTCTCCTGCCACAACCATCTTGCTCTGATGTTTCTGCTTTGTCTCAGACCTCAAAGAAATAGAATAACACAGACATGCTTGCCCCCAAAATCTCCAAAACTGTAAACCAAAATAAACCCTTTGTGCTTAAGTGGTCTACATAGTGAGTTTCAGGTCAGCAGAGCTACACAGTGAGATCTGTATCAGAGAAAAAATTACCAAATGAATCTAGAGGATTAAAGATATGAAAATATCTAGCATGACTCCTTCGTGAAGAGGATCCATTTGGCACATGTTTTAAGGAAGAGGACTATTACCAATTTTTGTCTTGAGTATCAGTGTGTGAATGGTCTGAGTGTAGGATGATATTCCCGACAGAGTGGGAAACTGGTGAACGAAAGGCTTAAGAGACAGAATTAGGAAAACAAAAGAAAAACTCTTCCCCAGATTCAGTTTTGCTGTTCCTTTCATTTAATGTCACACATCAAAATTAGCCAGACCCAAAGTCTGTAAAATTTAGTGAACTGCTAGACAGTTAGAACAGGCACTCGGAACAGAAGCTATGGAGGTTTACATTAAATTTTATACTTCATCATTGAACATATTTTATGCACTTACTCACCATCAAACCCAAATATCCATGACAGGCTTGGAACTAGAAGAATAACTGACTCCTGCTTCTGCCTGCTGGGTGTGTACCACCATCCCTCACAACAGTTTATGCTGTTTTCTTTCCAGGGCTGGTGGACTAGGTCTCAATTTCATTGGTGCCAACGTTGTTATATTATTTGATCCAACTTGGAATCCAGCCAATGATCTTCAAGCTATTGACAGGTATGATACTGACAAAATGTAAATGACCTGTGAATTCTTATAATCTAAAACCCAGCCTTGAACTTCATAGACTGTTTATAGGGTTAGTTAGAAAAGGTGGGTACTAGTGAGAATTTATATTAAAAATGACCCTAAACTTCTTAGCCGTTGTTTCCTATCTCCAAATCTTACCAATGTGACATAAGACCATAATAAAAAAATCAAGTAGAATAGTTTGTTATTAGTAATTCAGAAATTTTGAGAAACTCCTGAGAGACTCACTAGAGAAAAGCCAAATTCAGAGTATGCAGAACAGAACAGAAACTGAAAGTTGACAGTTGCTGACATGAATTGACAACTTGTGGGGTGTGGGGGAGATGAGGTTGTTACTCCTGGGAAACAGAGTAGTGGGAGACTGAGGTAGATTCCTCTCTACATTCCATACCTACACAAGGTGTGTCTAGAGTAGGCTCCCTAACCGCCTCATCAGTTAAGGAGGACCTAGGCTAGTAAAGCCCCTGGTTTATTAGACTCAGCAGAGCCAATCAAGTAATCCTAGGTTTCCGTAGACCACAATATGGAAAGTAATTGAATAAACCTGTGTCCTACATTGGGATCCAGGCCATCATTCTCATGTAACCCATGTATATTTTGATTTTAATTACAAAAAAGAAAGTAAGAATTATGAAACACTTTCACAAAAATAGCAGAATAAAAGAGCCATGAGGAAAAGCAGACATTGAAGGGACCAAAATGAGAAAAGACAAATATAATATAATATAATATAATATAATATAATATAACAAAGAAATGTATATATAGTTAGCAAAAATGATCTCAGAAATTAAAGCCTTGCTGAGATAAAACTCATGAGCAGATCTGAATAATGAAGTAGAGAGTGATATGGTAAGAAGGATGCATGTAAGGGTTGGGGATTTAGCTCAGTGGTAGAGCGCTTGCCTAGTAAGCGCAAGGCCCTGGGTTCGGTCCCCAGCTCCGAAAAAAAGAAAAAAAGAAAAAAAAAAAAAGAAGGATGCATGTGTAATATGTAAGACAATGTGCAATCAAATAGATGTAGAATATGAAGAAAAGAGAAAGGAAAGAAAAACACCCCCCCCCAAAATCATTTGTTTGTTCAGAAATAAAAATGAAAGAAGGGGAGAGAATTAACAATGTATCTTAAGAACATGGTTAATTTTGAAGAGCTGCCAAATAGTAAAAATAATGGCCAATTATTTTGGGAGATGGAATGTTTATCTTTATTATATTTTCAATTGTGAAAATAAAGAAGACTGAAATACCCCAGAGTGAGAAATAAGAGGATTTATAAAAACAAATTCCCCCACTCCAAATCAAGTAAGCAATAAATGGGAATCAGGCTCATTTCTGCTGGTCATACTTCTCAACTCTGTGGCTACAGTTAGGACCTCATGAGAAAGAAAACTGGGACTTGTGATTATGATCAGTGACTGATACATTGTTATGTAAGGCAAGATTAAAAACAGTGTGATGCCTAAGAACTCAGGAGTGTGCTCAAGCCAACAGATCAGTGATGGTCAGAGAAGGATCCTATGTGTATAGTGAGGGCTAAAAATTATTGACTGTATAGCTAAGAGGCTTCCTGCAATTAACTATAAAGGAAAAATTCTCCCAAACATTGAAGGATGATATAAAAATATCAATAGTTAGGAATTGGAGCTCAACATAGTTCTAGTGAAGCATCAAGATTGTGCTGGAAGAAGGAACTATTAGAATTTTTCTTTCCTTTCAGGAAACAATATCATGATCATGTTTCAAAATTTGTAACAGTGCTATTTTTAAATGCTAGAAAAAAATTAAGGAGCAAAACCTGTAAAAATGAGGCACAGTGATCACTTGGTCCTTTGAATATACAGTGACCAGTTCTACCTGGTCTCCACACGTCCTGCTTCTACAGATGGAGTAAGGCTTTTCAGCAGTGGTTTTCAACATGTGGGTCTTTCACAGTTTACCTAAGATTGTTGGTAAAACACATATTTGTGTTAGGATTCATAAGAGCAGTAAAATTATAGTTATAAAATAGCAAAAAAAGAATGTTTTGATTGGGGGCACCACAATATGAGGAACTGTATTAAAGGGTCGCAGTGTTAGGAAAGTTGAGAGCCACTGCTCTGTGGTTTCATTATTTTATTTCATATGTATGTGTATACTTATGTACATGTGACTGTGCATGTGCATTTCAGTAGGTTAGAACTCTCTAAGAAGAAAAAGCAGAACAGTGATAAAATGGAAAAGTTAGATTCAAACATAGACTTACGAAATGTGTAAAATAAGAAAGATGGGGCTGGAGAGATGGCTCAGCGGTTAAGGGCATTGACTGCTCTTCCAGAGGTCCTGAGTTCAATTCCCAGCAACCACATGGTGGCTCACAACCATCTGTAGTGGGATCTGATGCTCTCTTCTGGTGTGTCCGAAGACAGCTACAATGTACTTATATATATATAATAAATAAAATCTTTTAAAAAAAGAAAAGAAAAGAAAGATGCAGAAGACTGAAAATAAAAGCTATGAATTATGAGAGTCCAGAGAGGGCTGAAGCATTACTAAGGGCATTTACTACTATTGCAGAAGACTCAGATTCTCTTCCCAGAACCCATATTGGGCAGCTCATGGCCTTCAGTATATCTGGCATCTGAGGCATTGCACTTCTGTGCTCAGATTCATGCATGCAGATTCATACACAGAAACATAAACATATATACATGATTTAAAATATGCAAGGTACCACCAGAAAGATAGTAATCAAACTTAATGAAGAATGGCAATATTAGTATTAAGTAAATTCTTAGTAGAATTTAACCAAAACATTGTAAAGCAAAGAAGGTATGATGCATGAGAATGGTGTAACAGTTGCTTCAACATCCAAGCCCAGAATCTTATAAGTAAGGAGAAAGAGAGCAAAGAAGAAAGGAGAACAGAGAATGAAAATGCAGTGGCAAGAACATGGAAGAATCCAGAGAGGAGAGGAGAACATAGAAAAGGAAGGAGGACATAGGAGAACAACATGGAGAAAAGAAGAGAAGAGACAAAGAAGAGGGAAGAGAACATGGAGAAAAGAAGCAAAGGGAAAGGTGGAGCAGAGAGAACCCTGGGCGGGCTCACTCCTGTTAAGAACTCATGTTGCTCTTTCCAAATACAGCAGCTAGGTATAGGAAAAGACAAATGGTAAGAATTACAGCTTAATGTTATAACTTGGTAACAAAATACTCAGTATTTTTACACACAGCACATTTAAAAAATGGCCATGCATTTCAACTGAAATCACAAAGGCATGGTCTATGGATCTAAAAGATAAAAGCCCTAGAAAATAAGAAGCATGCAGCCAATGTAATTTAACTACATCAAAATGCTGAGATATATATTAAAAACTGATACTGCTATAGAAGTTTGTGAACACAGATGGCACAAGTGCTTGCTCCTCTCTGTTGTGTTAGTGAAGCCAAAGGTCTCAAGCAACCAGGCGAACTCCCCAACGAAGGTTACACTGGAATTTTTATGCTCGTACTCATCCTTGTGAATCTCCTACCTCTTCCCTCCCTGCATACATAGTATAGTACAACAAAGAAAGGCAAGGCCTTGGTCCCTCGTGAGTCTGAAAAGGACAGTCCACAACTCTGTGAACCTTCCAACCTGTCTGGGCTTCCTGAAGGATTGGTAGAAGGCTGGCAGAAGCTGTGAAGGACAGCAGTGGGTCCAGTAGTACATGGAAGCCACTGTGAACTTAACAGCATTGGATACTTATTTCCCAGTTCTTGGCATGGCAGGACTATGCACATGCTAGGCGGGTGCTCTACCACTGAGCTTCATCCCAACCCCTGTAGTTGTTTTTAAATTCTGTGCAAGTATTTGGAAGTATTGGGAGTATTTTATGTTGTTCTAAAGTTATAACAGGAAAATATGGTCTTTTCAGAGTCTCATAAACTGCCCTTAAAAGATAGATAGCATACATACAAGACAGACATTAAAATAACCATCTAAAAATTGGAAGAACACACAGAGGAAGAACTAAAGAATACTTGAAAAATACTGGTGGACAAATGAGAGTATCAACAGAAATAAAATTTATGAGAACAAAAATAGAAATATTCTGGATCTGCCATTCAGTTCTGGAATTCTAAAATGCACTATATTTATCATTGACTTAGAGAGAAGAAAAAGAATCTGTGAACTTCAACTTATCAAGCCTAAAGAGAAATCTTTTAAAAGAAGAAAAAAATAAATTTCACCAAAAAAAGACATTTTCCTATATTATTCTTCGCTTTTTTCTTTCTTCTTGCCAAATAGACCATTGTGTACATTATGAAATTTTCAGCAGAGAAAAAATGACATAATTATTGAAAAGCTTCCTGAGTTTGAAGGAAAGCCCAAGAAAGAAGAACTTCCATGCTGAGTTAATTCCATAGAGATCCACACCAAGACCTTTTCAGGGTGTCAGCAGATAAAAACAAAAGAGAAAGGCCTGAAGTGGCAGGATTAAGCTGCATGTTGTGTGGAACTGATCTCTAAAAGGCTTAGCTGCAATTAGCCTAGCTAAACCTAGAGATCAGAAAGCAGTGTGCTAATGTGTTTAAAAATATATATATATATATATATATATATACATATATATATTACTACTCCAATGTATATTCTAATATATCATATATATTTATATAATTATTGGACATACTAATATCCAATATATTACTAATTTGAATATATATTTAATAATATATAATAATACATGTATCAACTTGTCAGCTGAGAAACAATTAAAAAGAAGGATATATAAGTTTAGAATTTATTTTTGAACAAGGTAGTCACTCACAAATAAAGGAGAACTTAGGTCATTCTCACACAAACAAAAGGTGAACAAGTTGATGACCACTAGTGTTTCCTGTAAAAAACTGCTGAAGGAAAAACTTAAGTTGAAATGAAAAGACAGCAGACCGTAACTCAAAGCCTTATGAAAATAGAACTCACCAGTATAGGCAAATACAAACATAATAGAATTGTAACTTTTGTTTTCAACAGAAATCTAAAGGAAAATGCATAACATGTTTATAAATCTATCTGTGCATTTATAATATATAAGAATGTAATTTGTAACACATATATACACATGCATATTTATTTTGTATATATGTAAACAACCGAGGAAAGAGTTTATAATGTGTCACTAAAAAAAAAAAATCAACTAAAAACACAAAGGAAAATCAGTAATGGCAGAAGTGTAACAGTTAAAAACAGCAGAGATGGCTACTCATAGAGGTGCCCATCCTTCATCTCAGCACCTGGTAGGCTGAGGCAGGCATGTTTTTGTGCATTTGAGGCCAGCCTGGTCTACATAGGTGAAGAACATCTAGGGAGAAACCCTACCTCAAGAAACAAATGAACCAGCTAAAGCGAGACCTCCTTTGTTTTCTTGTTTGAACATAGATGGATTAAACTCCAGATCAAAAGACATAAATCTAAGAACGAATTAAAAAGGAGTGTCTGACTACCTGATATCTATAAAAATCTCAGTATAAATTTAAGGATATGTGTAAGTTGGAAGTGATGAGATGGAAAAAGATACTCCATGAAGTAAAAGAGCAGAGGTATTGTGTCACCGGAAGGCACAGTTGATTTTTAAGTCAAAACCTGTTATAAGAGTAAAAGGGGGACATTATATAACGATTTTTTCTAAGTCACTGTAACAACATTATAACAGTTACAAACAAAAGTATACAAACATTGAAGCTCTAGACACCCTGAAGCAAACTGACAGAATTAAAGGGGAAACTGACAGCTCTGCAGCAGTAGTGGTAGACTGTCCTACCTCAGAGTCAGTCATGGATGGATGGTACAAGTCACAGCAAATGGGACCGAAGCAGCATCTCAGACTAGATTAACAGATGCTCTGTTCCAACAGAGCATCAGCAAATCGTGCTTTCCTCCAGTACACATGAAGTGTTCTCTAGAGTAGCATTCACATATTAATCAGCAAAAAGCCTTAATATACTTAAAAATAAATGTTCAGTATTTTATTTTTATTTGCAGTAGATAGATACTAGAAGTTAGCAGCAGAAGGAAAAACTCAAAAATTCACAAATATCTGTGAATAAAACAGTGTGCTCACAAATATCTATAAATAAAACATCAAACTCAAACCCAGCTGGTAAGAAAAGAAACAGCAAAGGAAACTTGAACTGTCTTAGAAACATGTCATTTGAAAACTTACGTGATATAGTAGAAATAAGAAGGAAATTTATAGCTGTAAATCCTTACCAAGAAGCTTTTAGATCCATGATCATACTTGCAAGAAGGGGAAAAAAAACAAACAAATTAATCCCCAAGTTAGAAAAACAAGGGAGGAAAATAACATAGTTTAGAAAAGAAAGAAAAAATAGCTAAAAAACATCTTTTTTAAGAAACATGGGATTCTGTCTTTGAAAATATTGAAAAATTGACAAACTTTTGTCTAGATTGACTCATAGAGACAAGGCTCAAATAACAGAAATCATAAAAAAGGGCATTACTGCCTAACTTGCAGAAATCTGATTATCAGAGTGCTGTGAACAAGTTTATACCAACACGTTTAATGGCCTAGGAATAATGGACAATTTCCTAGACATACACAGCTGGCAAGCTATGATATATCTGTATGTAAAGAGATGAACTCACAGTCACAACCCATCAAAGAGAAGCCAGAAACTGGATGGTATGTTATTGTTAGTCCTACAAATAATTAACACTGCTACAAAATTCTCCAAAACATTGATGCTGAAGAATCACTTCATTTTATCTTGTGAGACCTGCATTATGTAACCTAATGCCAATAACTCACTCTACAAGAGAATGACAAACCAGTATCCTTGTGCATAGTAATACAGAAGACTTCAAGTGTCTAATTAAGTGTTCACGCAAAACTAAGAAGCACGTTGAACAGATGATATAGAGGATTATTTTTGGTGTGCAAGGATGGTCAAATACTACACAAAAATCACTGTAATGTACCACACTGATAAATGAGGAAAGAAAGTACTTATTTATCTCAATTGATACAGCAAAGGGCAAATTTAACAGTCTCTAATATTTAGAAAGCACAACAAAATAAGAATGGAAGAAAGTTTATCTTTACATGAAAACCATTTATAAAAAATATATAACATTTATAAAACATTTTAAAAACTAATGCCACAGTCATTGGTGAAGAGCTGAATGGTTTTTTCTAGATTATCAGCAACAAGGAAAGTCTACATTTTTCTCCCTAAAAAACAGTCACATGCTGTATGTTTTCACCATTCCTCTGTATGTTTTCACCATTCCTCTGTATGTTTTCACTATCCCTCTGTATGTTTTCACCATTCCTCTGTATGTTTTCACTATCCCTCTGTATGTTTTCACCATTCCTCTGTATGTTTTCACTATCCCTCTGTATGTTTTCACTATCCCTCTATGTTTTCACTATCCCACTGAATGGTCTCACTATCCCACTGAATGGTTTCACTGTCCTACTGTATGTTTTCACCATTCCTCTGTATGTTTTCACTATGCCACTGTATGGTCTCACTATCCCACTGAATGGTTTCACTATCCCACTCTGTGGTTTCATTATTCCTCCTATATGTTTTCACTATTCCAGTGCATGGTTTCACTATTCTGTTGCTGTAAAATTAAATAAAATGCTGTCTTTTACCCCCACTTTAGGTCCGGCACCGTAGTGCCCCAAGATATCTGGTAGACATCTTTATCTCAGTCAGCAAAGCCTCTCACCCGCTCTGCTCCATCCCATATCACACTGCCGATGGCTTCTCTCTGAGCCTGGCAACAATCTCTCTACCCGTCTAGTTCCCAAGGCAGGTTGCCACCATGCCAGACATACAAATGTCTCCAGCCACCACATACTCTCTTGAGTTCAATTAAATCGCCACATGAAAGAACATACAACACAATAACCTCTGATCAATTGATAAGATATAATTGCCCACCTAAACATACATATTCATAACAACCTGTAAATACACAGAGTGAAATCTTAACATCAGCTTCCATGTTCTCTCCACTGCTTCCTCTCCCTCTTGTTCCCGTCTCTTCTCTAAAACTTTTCTCCCACCCATCTTTCCTTCTCATCCAGTGATAGGCCTCGTTCTATCTTGTACCGCCTTCACCTGTGTAATGACATCATCCTACACTATTCCTCCTATATGGTTTCACTCTTCCTCTGTATGGTTTCACTATTCCTCCTATATGGTTTCACTCTTCCTCCTATATGGTTTCACTATTCCTCCTATATGGTTTCACTCTTCCTCCTATATGGTTTCACTATCCCTCTCTATGGTTTCACTATTCCTCCTATATGGTTTCACTATCCCTCTGTATGGTTTCATTATTCCTCCTATATGGTTTCACTATTCCTCTGTATGTTTTCACTATTCCACTGTATGGTTTCACTATTCTTCCTGTATGATTTCACTATTACACTCTATGGTTTCACTATCCCACTGTATGGTTTCACTATTGTTCCTATATAGTTTCACTATTCCTCTATATGGTTTCACTATTCCTCCTGTATGGTTTCACTGTTACACTCTATAGTTTCACTATTCTACTGTATGTTTTTACTGCCATCCTACAGACAATGGTTGTATCAGTAGAGAAAGTGGCATGGTAGTGGGAGGGAAACACCGTAGTTTGTAAGGTGCTTAGGGCATGACTTTGATCCCTCAACCAGTGTAAAACAATAAACAAAACACAACACTGGGCATTGCCTGTAATCTCAGTACTGGGAACATGGAAACAGGTAGATACATGCCGTGGAACTTGCTGGCTAGGCAGCCCAGCCAAATTAGCAGAACAGGCCAGCAAAAGATTGTCTCTAAAAAAAGACGGTGTCTAGGGAATGCCAGCAGATGTTCTCACCTCCACACATATTCTTACATGTATGCATACCAAGTAAAATGGTGGCTCCTGGGTACTGCTGGGCAGGGAATGGGAATTGCTGTTTGGTCAGTAAAGAATTTAGTTTGAAATGAGGAAGGTCTGTATATCATATTGGCTCCAAAGCACTGAGTCTACTTTCTGTGTTTAAGCTATAAACTCAAAATGATTAAGTTAATGTTGTATTTTATCATTTTGAAAATAAAATTAAAAGATATGTTTTGTTAGAAATAAATACTAGTGAAATCACTGGATCACTTAGTTCTCACATTAATTTATATTTTAATTTTTTCTTTTGAAAGCAAAGAAGTTTGGAAGAAATTACTATTATTAACATGACATAAAAACAAATCATTAATTGAAAATAATACAATACCATTTTTGAAAATGGGAAATGCACAGAAGAGTCTAAGAGCCTAAGGTAGCTGGTGTGTTAGCACACATTTTTACTTTCAGCACTCTGGAGGTAGAAGCCACCCTGTCTATGCAGTAAGGTCCAAGCCAGCCAGAACTACATTGGGAGAACCTGTCTTTTTATTTTTATTTTTTTAAGGCAAAAAACTTACTAACCAATAATAATATTTTCTTTCAGTATTGAACATTTTACATAAAACACTGTGCAGATGCATTTTGAAGGATGGGAGACAATAATTGCACTTATGTTTATTATGAGCCTCCATGAATTCTCCCATTTAACTTGATGCCAGTGCCTGTCCTGTCTTACTTTGCAGGAAGCTGAGGCAAAGTGACCTTAGTTACTTCCTCAGGTTCATAGAATGATAGTTTCAGGTTCTGATTCCATGCAGTCAAATAAAATCCAGAGAGAAACAGAAACCTCCCTCTTTTCCTTCCTCCCTTATTCCTCCCCTCCTCCTCCTCTTACTCCTCCCCCCGTCTTGGAACATTTGGTGTGATTTACTACTTTCTATTTGTGTGTTTGTTTTTATGTACATGTGTGGTATGAGTACTTGTTCTTCTTGAGACAGGATATCACTGGCCTGATCTTGCCAAAGCAGCTATGCTTGCTGTCCTCCTGTCTCCACCTACCCAGTGATAGAATCACATGAACTTGCTACCACACCTGCTTTTTATGTAGGGGCTGGGATCAAATTCAGGTCCTCATGTTTGCATGGCAAGTACTTTACTGACTTATCTCCTCAGCTCCTAATTCTGTATTTTTTCATGTATATCACTACAGCCTATTATCCCGCTCCCCCTCAAAGCAGAGTGTGTTCCCCTCCCAGACCATCTCCTTCTACTGAGTCTATAGGAGAACAGAGAGAAGTCAAGATATTTACCTGTGTATTGTAAAGCAGCCCCTTTATATATTTATCTCTACAGCATAGAAGAACCATCACTTGCAAGTCCCTGTTTGGTGAACCAAGAACCTGATGAATGAAGTGTAGGTACAAAATAACATGCATTCAAGTTTCTCCTGTGGAGATTAAAGGATAAGCATTCTAACACAAAACACTGGACTACACGCACACACATGCACACACACACACACACACACACACACACACACACACACACAGTATTTTCTTGGATCTTTTCTGATTTCTTTTTTACAACCCTTCTATTCCCTTCTCCAGAAACAAGGTGTGCAGGACTCAAAAGTCTTCTCTATGAGAGATTACCAAATATTAGTTGAGTCTTGCCCCACTCTCCTGGAGAACTCTGCAGGTGTTTGTTTAGGGATGTGACTTCAGAGCATCCAATAAAGCCTGTTTGAGAAGTCATAAGGAGCAGACCCATAGGTAACCACTCTGGCAAGTCAGCATAGAATGTTAACTAGTGTCATGGTCTGTAATACAACCTGGGGAATTAGGCAGCTGAGTGATTCACTGAGACCCAGGAGATGGGCGTCAGCTCTTACATCTGCATATCATAGACTTTTCAATTAATTATTTTTAACAAGATTGACTTTTAGTTTGGTGTTTGGGGGGATACTTTTTTAATCTCTTTATTTTTAGCTCATCTTATTAATAATTGGCATATTATAATTGGCACATATTATGGTAAACTTAGTGTTTACAGTTGCTAAATTTTAATGATTGTGTACACCTGTGAAACCATTGCCACAATTAAGATAATGAATGTATCCTCTTCTGCCGCAGGTTTCCTTACATTGTTTGTAGTTTGTTCCTCCTGCCCCCTCACAGTCTGTTTTAGTTGACTTACTGTTTTTAATTTTCAGAGCCTATAGGATTGGGCAGTGTAGAGATGTTAAAGTGTTTAGGCTCATATCCTTGGGGACTGTGGAGGAGATCATGTACTTACGACAGGTCTACAAGCAGGTAAGAATATACCTCATTCTATGTAAGAGATTGACATCTATGTACGTTTAGAAATTAAGAAGAAATTTATATAAAGAAGTTTTAAATTTTACCCTAGATTTACTAATATTATCAAATAAACTCTTAAATATACTTCTATGATATAGAGTAATTGTTAAGTTTATTAGATTTTACTCCTAAAAGCTTCTTAAAGCAGTATTTCTTTTTTAGAAAATTTATTTTTCTTATTTCATGTGCATTGGTGTTTTGCCTGTCTGCATGTGTGTTTGTTTAAGGGTGTTGGACCCCTTGGACCTGGAGTTACAAACAGTTATGAACTGCCATGTGGTTGCTGGAAATTGAGCCGATAACCTCTGGAAGAGCAGCCAGTGCTCTTAACTGATGAGCCATCTCTCCAGCCCCTAAAACAATATTTCTTAGACTTTAATGTGCATTTAAATCACCTGGGATTTTGTTGATGTACATATTCTGCATTTTTTAGCTAGCTCCCAGGAATGACAGTTGTTAGTCCATTGATCACAATTTAAATAATGAGGCACTCATCCTCAAATGGTGAACCAAGGTGTGGTATGTGTCCCATAAGTGAGTTTCAGGTGCACCAAGGCATTGATCTCATAGCTCATGGCAGCTACCTTACAGCCTTAACAAACCTCCTGTTTTCACTTCAGGCTGTTGTTCATGTGTCACCCTCTTCTGTATGTACCTAGGCATGACAAAGATTGAGGAGCGCTGCCTTAGAGATGAGATAGATACACCACAGGAAAACTGACTGTGGAGATGCCCAATAAATGAGATTGTGCAGCTTCAGCTGTAGCTGCTGCAGCTTGGTGCCCTGCGTGCTCATCTGAAATCTCATTGGCTCTTTAATAATGTGTAGGATATTAATTTATGTTCCTTTTATACCTATAAATAAACATTTATTCATTTAGAACTGCTCATTTAGAAGCTCTGGACCGAGGTTCAAGTTTAATTGCAAGTATTAAATTTGAATTGCTCCCTGTATATTTGGCTGGCATCTATTTAAGAACAAACATCTGTCACATGTGGTGGTAGTTGCTAAAAATGATCCAATCTTAAAACTCATGCTAACTTCTTCATTCTAAAAATAGGATTTGCACAGCAGTTTGTTTATTTTCTTAAATCATTTAGGTCTGAAGGAAACAATTTGGTTTCTGGTCTTTGATACGACAACTACTTGAGAGAATTTCTATTCTAGCTTAACCACTCGTGAAAAACATGACGCTGTTTCTTAGGACCTGTTGTTTTGTGTACTCTCGTAGAGAAGTCCTCATTACTGTTTCCTTAATCATGAAAATGTTTTTTCAACATATCATTACTTTTACCTAAAATGGCTTATTATGTATGTATAACAATATATAACGACATTTTCAGGAGACAGTGTAATTTAGTATTTAGAACTTTATACGATATATACAAAGATAAGGTAGTGATCATATAAGGAAAAGGTATAACACATGGTTTGGAGATAGCCTGGAATTTGAAACAAGGATGCATACCAACATACATGTATTGAGCCTCATGTTCTTTGGGGAAAAGAATAAAAAGTAAGAAAAATAAAACAACTATAAATGTGTTAAAACACAGAAAGTTTCTCAAGGGTCCAGAAATTATTTTGGGAACCCTTAAAGACAGAAAAGTAAGAAACCCAGAGAGACTCAGCCAGGGGAGACTACCAGAAAATCAGACACAATTTGCACATTCTCACTGCAGTGTCAACCACTAACACAAACAAGGACTACTGATTATTTGGAGTATCAAGTGATATACTTGATAGATGCCTTAGCATGTACTCTGCTCAGCTGTGCACAGTGCAGTCAACAGTTGTCTGTCTGTTCTGAAGTGAAAGCAACAAATAGAAACCAGAAAGACAACTCACAATTTTTGCTAGTATGCACAAGAAAGTCACTCTCACTGCCCAGAAGTATATAACAAGCCGTTTTAGGTAACAGTACTTAGATTGGTAAAAGGCCTTGGATTTGAATGTGCTTTGCTCATATGCACTGACTCAGACAGTCTGTGGTTTAAAATAGCTTTTTCCTAGCACCTATGCTCCTTCATTTGGAGCAGCACCATATGCAATCAAGTTTGCCATTTTGAAATTGTCTCATATACCTGGATTACCTAGGTATACACATACACAACATTTTATGTAGAAAAGAATTTGCAGAAAGACAGCTCACAGAACTACAGATTGCCCAGATTTTCTGCTTGGTAACATTTTCCATGTTTGCCTTCTCCTTCCTGAAGCTATTGCTTTTCTTCTTTTTTCTGGGCCATTTGAACTCATGTGTCACAGACTTTCCTGGGAGATCATGTTTACATTTTACACATTTACATTATGTTATGAAATAGTCAACAGTGGAGAATGCATCCATATGGTTATGCTAAAATGGTATACATCCTTAATGGCTACTTGTTGGTGTTCTTAAAACTCTTGAGGGTGGCATTTCTAGCGTTGTCACCGTAGTTGTCAATGTGATTAAGTCTACAGTTAGCTTGGCATCAGCCTGTTTATTATATACTTTAGAGTGTACCATAAGTGATGTAATAACTCTGCCAATATTAGTTTTTAATGAATAATTTTAAAGAAAAGTGTATTCCGATGTCAGCTTTCATTATTAAACATTTATAATAATGTAATCTTGATTCAGTGATGAAATAGGAAATGTAAGGTGTGTGCTCCAGTGAGGTGGCCAGATGGAGCCACAATGGCAGCATCTGCAAGGAAATTAAAACAAAATCTCCCTAAGGCTATTCAGCCAGCCCCAGCTAATGTTGTGTGTATGCAGGGAATGCCAGGAAATTCTGACATACTGTTGGAGCAAACACTTCAAAAATATCTTGTATTTTTCTGTTATAGCAACTTCACTGTGTGGTAGTTGGAAGTGAAAATGCCAAGCGATACTTTGAAGCAGTACAAGGATCAAAAGAACACAGAGGAGAGCTCTTTGGTGTCCACAACCTCTTCAAACTAAGATCCCAAGGGTCATGTCTTACAAGAGACATCCTGGAGGTGTGAAATTGATCTCTGACCTCTTCAATAATATTTTATGTAGAGCTTTATCACTCAGGAATTTTGAAATACAATTGGTGTTTCCTTTTCAGAGGAATTTTTAGTTTTCCTTATCAAAAATATATGTTTAGAATTTCACATTTAAAGAAATGGGAAATGAATTGTACCTCAAAGCTAAAACTTACTCATGAATACTTATAGATAATACACATTCATTATGAGTCCAGTCCACATATGAGATAGTATGGCCTCCTTGGCCATTTTCAAACAGATTTGAGAGGAGTTTTATTAATTTAAAAACAGCTGTTGAATTAAGAGCTAAAAAATTAAGATTTTTTTCCTAAATAAACAAAACTGTAAAATATGTTTTGATTAGAAGTTACAAAATATTCCCTGAGATGTACTCTCATGTCTCTGAGAGATTTTTATTTTCTGTTCCCAATAAAAATTCCACACCAATATTTCAAACTCTCGACTATGCTCATGCTCAGTACAGATGTTTCTTATTCTTCAAATGAGACACTTACATGGCTTTAAAAATTCCTTTAGTTCATTAATTTACCAGAACACTGAGAATATTGACTTGTTTTCCAGTTTATATTAGTGTGGAGTTCATAAAGCCCTGGAATATCATCCTTTTCCATCTTCTTACTACATAGATGAGGAATCAGCCAGGAGAGCTCTAGATCATTTCCCTTGGCTTCTGGGACTTTGTAGTAAAATTCTTAATTGTACTTCATTTAGTAAGCATCATAAATAAAGTTCAAGAAAAATTACTCCCTGTCTTTGAGCAATGCCAGCCTTGATGGTGGTGGAGGACATTCACACAGGGGACGTGTAGTGTCAGTGCTGCATGTTGCATCAGTAGTCATTCATGATGAGCACTGACAAAGGTGGAGGACATTCACGTAATGGACATGTGCTGTCATTGTTCTATATAACGTCAGCATCCCTGTGGTCATTAAGGATGAGCATGTGTGGATAGAAAGAAGGCCTGTATTGTCTGTGTCCTGCTCTGCAGTGTCTGTGCTGTACATAATGACTGACTCAAAGTACTTGAATTGCCCAGTCATGTTCTGTAGTAGATATGAATAGCAAGTGCACTAGTGGCACAAGGTGGAGCATCACGGTTTGTACACTCAGCATCGTGATGCTTGGCTGCAGCACTGTTGTTGTACTCTTGAATTAAATTATGTAAGAGCAGCTGATGTAGGCAGAACTCTCAGGCAAATGTTTGACACTTGTGCCTCCCAACAGTGCTTTTAGTGAAATTGAACACAGGCACTAGTTTTGTATCCTGTGAAACTGTGAGTTCCTTACTTTGCAAATATGAGAAAGTGTCGTTAAGAATGCAGGTCCTCTTACACTTAGCCTGCCTTTGCTGTTGTTTTGTTTGTTTGTTTTGTTTTGTTTTTTGGTTGTTTTCACCCTGTATTCACAGCTGGTTATATTCTTCCTTGTGGACATTACAGAGAGAAGGCCAAGTGGAAGCTGGCATCATGACAGCCACAACATGGTTGAAAGGGGAAGCTTCAGCTCAGAAACTAGAAACAGTGAGTGACAGAAAACTGTGACATCTTTTTCCTTTACTTCCTTTCCTTCATTTTTCAGTACGAAAAAAGAGAAACTTCTAAAAACTCAGGGACACGAAGTGAATGAAATTATTTAAAGTGATCACTATTCATAAAAACAAAACAAGTTCGGGAGCAGTCAGCCCCAAATCAAACACCCTGTGTAAATGAGCACACCAGCATTGTTTGTTTTTTTAACTAAAGGACAAGTTAAATAGAGAAATGGCCATTAGTGTGTATCAAAACCATGCTGTAAATCAGAGCAAATATTGTATTTATTGAGTCTGTTACCTCAGGATCTCACCACTCATTCATGAGACCTAGGCTGTCACCAGAAGCCATTTTAGGTGTAAAAGGCAGGAAACATGCAGAAGATTTTTATGTGGCTGTTCTTGCTGGGTTGTTCTTGGTTTTTGTTTCAGGGTTTGTTGTTTGTTTGTTGAGATTTAAATGTATGTGAACTGAGTGACCTTGAACTTCGGGGCTGAACTTATTTTTATTCACCTATTTTGTGTGTACACCAAGTTGATTCCTGGGAGTCAGGCTCCATTTGTTAAGCTTGGTGAAAGGTGCCTTTCCCTCTGAGCCATCTTGCTGGCCCAGGTTGAACTTCTTTTTTAAATTTAGATAAACACAGATAGCAAATATTGGCAGAAGTATCAGATAACTTTCCCAAAATCTCAACAAATTAAGCCTTAATTTTAGGGAACTGAAGGTTTTCCTTAACTGGGGCTTCTAAGAAAAGGGGAATAGGATATAATTTTGTAGCAAATTTTCTTCTTCAGACAAGGTCTCATATAGTTGTGACTGACCTTTAATTCCAGGTAAAGGAGAGGATGGTCTTGAACCCCTGATCTTCCTGTCTATTTTTCAAATCCTTTGCTTTTCTTACTGCAAACACGTACCACTGCATAAAACTCTTCTCTCATGTTTTCTAATGTTTCTTTCTGCTTTCCATGTAGCCTAGAGACCCTGACTGTCAAGAACCCACAAATGTCTGTGAGCTCTACAGTGACATGAGTGATGAGGAGTCAATGGGAAAGGCTGTTAAACACAAAGTCTCTGGCCCCAGTAGAACTCCAGGCTCCTCAGCACAGCTTACTTTGCTACAGTGTGGATTCTCTAAATTGTTTGAGGCAAAGTGTGAGTCAGTCCAGGATGGCGATGGAAACCCTGTCTCCAGTGACGGAAGTTCTGATGAGCAGCCCATGTGCCTTTCAGCAAAAGCCAGACAAGCTGCTTGTCAGAAGACTTGGGACTCTGTTTGTACTTCAGAACATCAGAAATCAGATAACATCCAAACTCCAGATGAAAAATGTGTTTCTGATAAAAGCGAGAAAACTTTAGAACAGAATGTTTCTTCTGAATCTGATGACGAGACAAAGTGTCACAGTACAGCTGGACATCATTGCATGGGACAGGGTGACACAGAGTCAGAAGACAGTGATGTCATCTTTCCTACACAGTATCCCACTCAGAGAGTCCCTAAGAACCCTATATGCTGTAAGCTGCTGTTAGGTGAATCTGAAGATTCTGAAACAGAAAACCCTGTGAAAGTAAATCATGACGATGGCAGACAGAACAGTGGCAGAGGAAATGGACCAGTTTCAAATTTCTTGTATCTTGAGAACATGACCTTGAAATCTGTTAGGAAAAGAAAAGGTACAGATGATATTAGCGATGAGTCTGATGACATTGACATGTTCCCCAAGTCAAGAATAAGAAAGCAAAGAGCCACTGCTTCCCTGAAACTTAAGAGGAAAAAGGAAAACAAAAGGAAACATTATAATTCCCCCATAACAGCAAAGGACACAAATCAAGTTTGTGAAGCAGACGGAAACTGTAGCTCTCAGGTTATTGAGGACTTTTCATCCTCAGATGACAATGACAATTCATCTGTCAGCCACATGAGTTTCACTAAATTAAATCACAGAGCAGAAACTGTAAAAGGTAAAAGCACCTTGAGGAACAAGCTGCCTGGCCCAGATAAGAAAAATAACAGTTTTATACCAAGAAAACCAGCAAGCTTTTTAAATGAAAGAGTTGTCAGTCAAGAGCAAATATGCAACTCAATGGATAAAATATTAGGTAACTAAACATTCTGAAAACATTTCTCTAAATAACTTGTTTTAAAGGCACATGTTCTATGAGAGATTATTCAGTTAGCTGTAAAATAGTTCTAAAATCCAGATGCTGTTTTGAAGCAGAAGTAATGAAGTTGCAGGATTCAGGGATGGCTACTTGCAGGAGGATAGAGAGAGTTGCTGTTTCCCCCTGTAATGCCCTTCCATGTGGCCCACCTTCAGCACAGCCTTTCTGTGCCAAAGCCAATTATTCTCACTCGTATGGTAATTCTTTATATTGCCAAGGTTTTGTTACATGGATGTATATATTCTGTGATAGTATAGTTCAGTCTTGTCCACTTAGTTCATTTTATGTAGTCTGCAATCTGTAACAATCCTCCTCCATCCTCTCAGTACCACAGCATTTGCTTACAGGTTCTCTCAGTCTGCATTTTGCTCACTATTCTCAGCAGTCAGACATGCTTGATGTATTCCCTGTGAGTGAGTAGTACTTCTGAAACTTTTCAGTGGTCATATGTATGTATGATGACCTTTTATATGTATGCCTTTATATTTTGTGTATATTCATATAATTGTAGTAACATGTCTTAATATGTATATTATACACTTATGCATGTATGAGTATGTATACATATATTTATGCATAGTCATATGTGGTGATGAATATAGCTCATGAGTGTATTTATATTTCATATTTATATTGGTAGTTAATTAGAAAGTTCTCTTTCTGTCTATTATATTTAAATACTATTTCTTTCATCTTGATCATTCTGGTCATATACAGAGATTGATTTAGTAAATAATATTCTGTAACTGCTTCTTTGTTTTGTCCCATACTACACAATAGTTAAAGGATGAGTTGGCATGGTACCACAGTAAAGGCTGGAGGTGTGTCCAGTAAGAAAGCCCTTGCTCAGTGTCATTACAATAGCATCACTAGAAACACTCTTTTAGGTTTTTTTTTTAACATATCATTCTGTTTCTTTCCATTTTTACAATGGATACGTTATGTCTAACCTGTCAGAGACATTGACATGTCTATACATTCTTGGCTTTGGTTCCACTCCTTCCTGGTACATAGGTAACTGGAAATGTTACAGTTGCTTTCATCCCTGTTTCAGTGTCTCTAAAGCATGTGGATCATCTGGACCTTGTTTTCTAGTAAATTTTTCAAGACAATGTTACTGAGGGTTTTTTCCTCTACAGCTCTTGTGATAAGGTTTTCCTGTCCTGAGAATAAATCCTTGGCTCCTATTTTGTTGAGTGTTTTGAGTGCACAGCTTCATTTTCATTCCTTCCAATACACAGGAAGATTATTTCCTTGCCGTTGCTGTCTGTCTAGTGGTTTCACCAGATTGTGTTTGTCTGTATTCTGAGTGCGTATTCTCTTGTGCAAGTGTAGTTTCCTCTCAGTCTCTCAGGAACATTTTTGCTGTTGTTAGTTACTTGTTCTCATCTCTCAGTTGTTCAGATGTTCTGTCTTTGTTGCCTTTCTTGAGAATTTATCACTCTAAATTATTTTTATATTTTCATTTGTCTGGGTTTTTTGTTATCGTATTTATTTCTTCATGTTTCTTTTAGATTAGTGTTCATTTACAAAGAATATTTTCTTAATGTCTGTCTTTTTGAGATATTCCAGCACTCATTTCTAAGTTATTCTAATTATGATTTATATTGTTAATCTGTGTCTCCTTTCATGTTCTTACCTTGTTTAACATTGGCTGTGGTTTTCATCCACTTTTGAGCCCTTCACTGCTGGCAGGGAGGTCTCTGCTGCTTGGTCATTTTTTCCTGCTTATTGTTGAATCCTACTATTCTGCCCACTCTGATTATTCTCCTGCCCCTGTCCCCATCCCCCACCATGTTGTTTTGCTGGGCTCTATTTGGGTAAGAACACTGGCTAGTGGGCCAGTATGAGAATTTATGTAGTCAGCTTGCTACAGTGTCTCCTAAGGCCTTCTTATGGTAAAACTCCTGATCCCCTCAACTCTGGTGAGCAGAAGCCTTCCCAGAAGCTGCTTACCTCTGGGTGGCCCTTCCTGGGAATGTAGCTATCCTGTGGTCTCCTGTTCTTAGATCTGTCATATGCCACATTCTGTTGCTTTTCTCTTCTATAACACAGATGCTGATACTATATAGCAGGGTTCTTAATCTTCCTAGTGTTGTAGCTCTTTAGTATAGTTCCTCATGTTGTGGTGACCCCCAACCATAAAATGATTTTTATTGCTACTTCATAACTGTAATTTTGCTACTGTTATGAATTATAAGTATCTATTTTCTAGTGGTCTTAGTTGACCCTTGTGAGAAAGAGTCATTTGACAACCCCTAGGAGTGTCAACGCACAGGTTGAGAACTGCTGTTTTATAGTTTCTGTTGGAAGATTGTCTCCACTTGATTGTAATTTAGAACTCATGGGGTATCTTGTCATCTAACTCTGTTTTCATGTGGTTCATAGGTGTCTACTTGTTTTATCTAGTTGCTATCTGAGTTCACTTGAGGATTCTGAGGGAATGAACAACCTCTGTTCAGACTGCTTAGTGATTGTTTTAGCATTACTTTACAGGGGTCTTACTTCCCATTAATCACATAGACAAATATGAAATAATTTGCTACAGGCACCTTAATTGTTAAATTTTATTTATTTACACATTAGGCTTTCTACTATGGTTAAGACTCATTTAAATTTTCCTATGACATATATGTATATTTTGGTATGGTATTAACACAATACAGGAATATCTGTTGGTTTGTTTACTGGAGTGAAGTCAGAGGCTAAAGGAATTGTTACAGTGCTTTTATAAATAATCGTTTGAGCTTTTCAGCTGCAGATGTCAGCAGTTGGAAGAAGTGTATTTCATGTAGCATGGAGGTGTTTTCCTAGTAACTTTTAATTACCTGACGTAGCAATAGCTTGTGTTTTGTGCTTGGTGACTACTGGGGAGTTCAGGGCTAAAACAGCAGAGTGTTGAGGTCATTGCCAGGGCTGTGTCTGAGGGATATTTTGCACGCCTCAGTTCTAGCCTCCTTTTTTATGACCAAAATTTCAAAATATTAAAGCCTAGAAGCAAAGCAGTAAAAAATACAGCTACTTTAAAAAAACTCTTTTAGATAAAAGCTGTGAGTTAATTTTTTTCATTTCCTAAAAAGCTCTCATCTTGACATTCTTTGGGCATGTGTACAAAAAGGACAAGATACAAACAATAAAACAAAGTCTCACAGGTCAAACACAGCTCCCTGGTCATAAACCCCATGTGCCCTTCCATCAGTACCATCAAGTACTTTGCTAAAGGAGCAGATAAACCTAGGGACTTCCTTAAATGCACAAACATTTTGAAATTAACAAAGAAGAAAGATCTATAGAGGACCATTAACCATGATTTGCACAGATGAATATCTATTTCAGATTTAAATTTAAAAAGTGTTGCCTTATCTCAGCAGCCCTCATATTGATTAAAGTAGAAAGTCATTTCCAAGTTAGCCTGGACCAATATATTTGAACTTCTTTTCCATCTACTTTTGAAAACATTGTGATAGTAACAATTTTTTTTAAAGCTTAAAAATAAAGCAAGAAGTTAGGCATAGTGGTTTATAGCTATAATTTCAACAACACTCAGGAGACTGAGATAGAATTGGCATGAGTTGTAGGCCATCCTGGGCTATAGAGTTATTAACCTTTGCCTCAAGAAAACAAAAAAAAATATAGTAATTTTAAAATAAATCAAGCATACCCAGGTGTCATGGTGCACAACTTTAATCACAACACTGGGGATTCAAGAGCAAGTGGATTTCTGTGAATTCAAGACCATCCTGGTCTGCATAGTGAGCCCCAGGCCAGCCCAGGCGACAAAGTAAGGCACTGTCTGGAAATAGAGAGGGAAAGTGGGGCAAGCAGGCAAGCATGCATGCATAGCTTAGGAGGCTAAAGCAGAAAAATCACAGATTTGAAACTAGCCTGGGCTATATATAAAGACTGTCTCAAAACTAGAGGAAATAAAGAAGTAGGTGTTTCCTTTGTTAGTGTGCCATTGATAATTAGAACCGTGTTGCTTCATAGAGATAAATTATGTCATAAACATTGTTGCCTCCTAGATGGTGTTCAGGAAGTGGCATATATCCACTCAAATCAGAATGTGATCGGATCAAGCAGAGCTGAAAACCACATGAGCCGATGGGCAACACGTGACGTATTCGAGTTGAAGCAGTTTTCCCAGCTCCCTGCTAATGTAGCTGTTTGCAGTTCTGAGGTAAGAAAAGTTAGTTTTTAACCCTACTTCTCACAAAAGTTTATCAAAAGGATCCTCTTTATACTCTCAAAAGTAGCTGTTAAATCTGTTAAGAGACATACAGCCAAATGTTGAAAAGCCATATATAACATAATAGTTGTAATCACAGAAGATGTTTGGCATTTGTGGTGGTTTGAATGAGAATGGTCCCCATGGCTCATATGTTTAATGTGGAACTATTTGGAAGGATTAGGAGGTGCGATTAGCCTTGTTGGAGGAGGTTTGTCACTGTGGGCAGGTTTTGAGGTTTCAAATGACTCTAACCATCCCCAGAGCTCTCTCTGCCTCTGAATATTGGATCAAGATGTGAGTCCTTAGCTTATGCCTACCTTAGCATTTGCCTGCCTACCTGCTGGCAGCCTCCCTGTGGTGATGGGTCTTGGACTCTAACCCTCTAAAACCCTAAGCCCCAAATAAACGTGTTTTCTTTCATATGTCACCTTCATCATAGCAAAGAAAAGTAACTACGACAAATTAACTGACAAATCTAAATTAAAAGGCACAATAATGCTCAGTTGATTTAGTTTCACTTTTTAAAAATGTACCTATGTCCCCAAATTGAAAACAGCCTGTAACAGTTGTACATATGAAGTCATAACCCCAAACTACTACAACTTCTACGAAAAAAGAAAAGTATGTGATTTGATTTTTTTTTTTTTTTTTTCAAAAAAAATTTTTTTTTTATTATTAACTTGAATATTTCTTATATACATTTGAAAAGTGTTATTCCCTTTCGGTTTCGGAAAACATCCCCTCCCCCCCTTCCTTGTGGGTGTTCCCCTCCCCACCCTCCCCTATTGCCGCCCTCCCCCAACTGTCTAGTTCACTGGGGGTTCAGTCTTAGCAGGACCCAGGGCTTCCCCTTCCACTGGTGCTCTTACTAGGATATTCATTGCTACCTATGAGGTCAGAGTCCAGGGTCAGTCCATGTATAGTCTTTAGGTAGTGGCTTAGTCCCTGGAAGCTCTGGTTGCTTGGCATTGTTGTACATATGGGGTCTCGAGCCCCTTCAAGCTCTTCAGTTCTTTCTCTGATTCCTTCAACTGGGGGGTCCTATTCTCAGTTCAGTGGTTTTGCTGCTGACATTGCCTCTGTATTTGCTGTATTCTGGCTGTGTCTCTTAGGAGCGATCTACACTTCTGCACTTCTTTGCTTCATCCATCTTATCTAATTGGGTGGCTGTATATATATGGGCCACATGTGGGGCAGGCTCTGAATGGGTGTCCCTTCAGTCTCTGTTTTAATCTTTGCCTCTCTCTTCCCTGCCAAAGGGTATTCTTGTTCCCCTTTTAAAGAAGGAGGAAGCATTCACATTTTGATCATCCGTCTTGAGTTTCATTTGTTCTAGGCATCTAGGGTAATTCAGGCATTTGGGCTAATAGCCACTTATCAATGAGTGCATACCATGTATGTCTTTCTGTGATTGGGTTAGCTCACTCAGGATGATATTTTCCAGTTCCAACCATTTGCCTCTAATTTCATAAAGTCGTTGTTTTTATAGCTGAGTAATATTCCATTGTGTAGATGTATCACATTTTCTGTATCCATTCCTCTGTTGAAGGGCATCTGGGTTCTTTCCAGCTTCTGGCTATTATAAATAAGGCTGCGATGAACATAGTGGAGCACGTGTCTTTTTATATGTTGGGGCATCTTTTGGGTATATGCCCAAGAGAGGTATAGCTGGATCCTCAGGCAGTTCAATGTCCAATTTTCTGAGGAACCTCCAGACTGATTTCCAGAATGGTTGTACCAGTCTGCAATCCCACCAACAATGGAGGAGTGTTCCTCTTTCTCCACATCCTCGCCAGCATTTGCTGTCACCTGAGTTTTGATCTTAGCCATTCTCACTGGTGTGAGGTGAAATCTCAGGTTGTTTTGATTTGTATTTCCCTGATGACTAAAAGATGTTGAACATTTCTTTAGGTGTTTCTCAGCCATTCGGCATTCCTCAGCTGTGAATTCTTTGTTTAGCTCTGAACCCCATTTTTAATAGGGTTATTTGTCTCCCTGCGGTCTAACTTTTTGAGTTCTTTGTATATTTTGGATATAAGGCCTCTATCTGTTGTAGGATTGGTAAAGATCTTTTCCCGACCTGTTCCTTTCCATTTTGTCCTAACAACAGTGTTTTTTGCCTTACAGAAGCTTTGTAGTTTTATGAGATCCCATTTGTCAATTCTTGATCTTAGAGCATAAGCCATTGGTGTTTTGTTCAGGAAATTTTTTCCAGTGCCCATGTGTTCCAGATGCTTCCCTAGTTTTTCTTCTATTAGTTTGAGTGTGTCTGGTTTGATGTGGAGGTCCTTGATCCACTTGGACTTAAGCTTTTGTACAGGGTGATAAGCATGGATCGATCTGCATTCTTCTACATGTTGACCTCAGTTGAACCAGCACCATTTGCTGAAAATGCTATCTTTTTCCATTGGATGGTTTGGGCTCCTTTGTCAAAAATCAAGTGACCATAGGTGTGTGGGTTCATTTCTGGGTCTTCAATTCTGTTCCATTGGTCTATCTGTCTGTCTCTGTACCAATACCATGCAGTTTTATCACTATTGCTCTGTAATACTGCTTGAGTTCAGGGATAGTGATTCCCCCTGAAGTCCTTTTTTATTGATGAGGATAGTTTTAGCTATCCTGGGTTTTTGTTATTCCAGATGAATTTGCAAATTGTTCTGTCTAACTCTTTGAAGAATTGGATTGGTATTTTGATGGGGATTGCATTGAATCTGTAGATCGCTTTTTGGTAAAATGGCCATTTTACTATATTAATCCTGCCAATCCATGAGCATGGGGAGATCTTTCCACCTTCTGAGGTCTTCTTCAATTTCTTTCTTCAGTGTCTTGAAGTTCTTATTGTACAGATCTTTTACTTGCTTGGTTAAAGTCACACGAGGTACTTTATATTATTTGGGTCTATTATGAAGGTGTCGTTTCCCTAATTTCTTTCTCGGCTTGTTTCTCTTTTGTGTAGAGGAAGGCTACTGATTTATTTGAGTTAATTTTATACCCAGCCACTTTGCTGAAGTTGTTTATCAGCTTTAGTAGTTCTCTGGTGGAACTTTTGGGATCTTAAATATACTATCATATCATCTGCAAATAGTGATATTTTGACTTCTTCTTTTTCGATCTGTATCCCTTGACCTCCTTTTTTTGTTGTCTGATTGCTCTGGCTAGAACTTCAAGAACTATATTGAATAAGTAGGGAGAGAGTGGGCAGCCTTGTCTAGTCCCTGATTTTAGTGGGATTGCTTCAAGTTTCTCTCCATTTAGTTTAATGTTAGCCACTGGTTTGCTGTATATGGCTTTACTATGTTTAGGTATGGGCCTTGAATTCCTATTCTTTCCAGGACTTTTATCATGAAGGGGTGTTGAATTTTGTCAAATGCTTTCTCAGCATCTAATGAAATGATCATGTGGTTTTGTTCTTTCAGTTTGTTTATATAATGGATCACGTTGATGGTTTTCCGTATATTAAACCATCCCTGCATGCCTGGGATGAAGCCTACTTGATCATGGTGGATGATTGTTTTGATGTGCTCTTGGATTCGGTTTGCCAGAATTTTGTTGAGTATTTTGGCGTCGATGTTCATAAGGGAAATTGGTCTGAAGTTCTCTTTCTTTGTTGGGTCTTTGTGTGGTTTAGGTATAAGAGTAATTGTGGCTTCATAGAAGGAATTCGGTAGTGCTCCATCTGTTTCAATTTTGTGGAATAGTTTGGATAATATTGGTATGAGGTCTTCTATGAAAGTCTGATAGAATTCTGCACTAAACCCGTCTGGACCTGGGCTCTTTTTGGTTGGGAGACCTTTAATGACTGCTTCTATTTCCTTAGGAGTTATGGGGTTGTTTAACTGGTTTATCTGTTCCTGATTTAACTTCGGTACCTGGTATCTGTCTAGGAAGTTATCCATTTCCTGCAGATTTTCAGTTTTGTTGAATATAGGCTTTTATAGTAAGATCTGATGATTTTTTGAATTTCCTCTGAATCTGTAGTTATGTCTCCCTTTTCATTTCTGATTTTGTTAATTTGGACACACTCTCTGTGTCCTCTCGTTAATCTGGCTAGGGGTTTATCTATCTTGTTGATTTTCTCAAAGAACCAACTTTTGGTTCTGTTGATTCTTTCTATGGTCCTTTTTGTTTCTACTTGATTGATTTCGGCTCTGAGTTTGATTATTTCCTGCCTTCTAGTCCTCCTGGGTGCATTTGCTTCTTTTTGTTCTAGAGCTTTTAGGTGTGCTGTCAAGCTGCTGACATATGCTCTTTCCTGTTTCTTTCTGCAGGCACTCAGCGCTATGAGTTTTCCTCTTAGCACAGCTTTCATTGTGTCCCATAAGTTTGGGTATGTTGTACCTTCATTTTCATTAAATTCTAAAAAGTTTTTAATTTCTTTCTTTATTTCTTCCTTGACCAGGTTATCATTGAGTAGAGCATTGTTCAATTTCACGTATATGTGGGCATTCTTCCCTTATTGTTATTGAAGACCAGCTTTAGGCCGTGGTGGTCCGATATACGATGGGATTATTTCTATCTTTCTGTACCTGTTGAGGCCCGTTTTTTGACCAATTATATGGTCAATTTTGGAGAAAGTACCATGAGGAGCTGAGAAGAAGGTATATCCTTTTGCTTTAGGGTAGAACGTTCTATAAATATCCGTTAAGTCCATTTGGCTCATGACTTCTCTTAGTCTGTCTACGTCTCTGTTTAATTTCTGTTTCCATGATCTGTCCATTGATGAGAGTGGGGTGTTGAAATCTCATACTATTATTGTGTGAGGTGCAATGTGTGTTTTGAGCTTTAGTAAGGTTTCTTTTTAATTATGTAGGTGCCTTGTATTTGGGGCATAGATATTTAGGATTGAGAGTTCATCTTGGTGGATTTTTCCTTTGATGAATATAAAGTGTCCTTCCTTATCTTTTTTGATGACTTTTAGTTGAAAATTGATTTTATTTGATATTAGAATGGCTACTCCAGCTTGCTTCTTCCGACCATTTGCTTGGAAAGTTGTTTCCCAGCCTTTCACTCTGAGGTAGTGTCTGTCTTTGTCTCTGAGGTGTGTTTCCTGTAGGCAGCAGAATGCAGGGTCCTCGTTGCGTATCCAGTTTGCTAATCTATGTCTTTTTATTGGGGAGTTGAGGCCATTGATGTTGAGAGATATTAAGGAATAGTGATTATTGCTTCCTGTTATATTCATATTTGGATGTGAGGTTGTGTTTGTGTGCTTTTCTTCTCTTTGTTTTGTTGCCAAGACGATTAGTTTCTTGCCTCTTCTAGGGTATAGCTTGCCTCCTTATGTTGGGCTTTACCATTTATTATCCTTTGTAGTGCTGGATTTGTAGAAAGATATTGTGTAAATTTGGTTTTGTCATGGAATATCTTGGTTTCTCCATCTATGTTAATTGAGAGTTTTGCAGGATACAGTAGCCTGGGCTGGCATTTGTGTTCTCTTAGGGTCTGTATGACATCAGTCCAGGATCTTCTGGCCTTCATAGTTTCTGGCAGAAGTCTGGTGTGATTCTGATAGGTCTGCCTTTATATGTTACTTGACCTTTTTCCCTTACTGCTTTTAATATTCTTTCTTTATTTTTGTCGTTTAGTGTTTTGACTATTATGTGACGGGAGGTGTTTCTTTTCTGGTCCAATCTATTTGGAGTTCTGTAGGCTTCTTGTATGCCTATGGGTATCTCTTTTTTAGGTTAGGAAGTTTTCTTCTATGATTTTGTTGAAGATATTTACTGGTCCTTTGAGCTGGGAGTCTTCACTCTCTTCTATACCTATTATCCTTAGGTTTGATCTTCTCATTGAGTCCTGGATTTCCTGTATGTTTTGGACCAGTAGCTTTTTTCCGCTTTACATTATCTTTGACAGTTGAGTCAATGATTTCTATGGAATCTTCTGCTCCTGAGATTCTCTCTTCCATCTCTTGTATTCTGTTGGTGAAGCTTGTATCTACAGCTCCTTGTCTCTTCTTTTGGTTTTTCTATATCCAGGGTTATTTCCATGTGTTCTTTCTTGATTGCTTCTATTTCCATTTTAATTCCTTCAACTGTTTGATTGTGTTTTCCTGGAATTCTTTTCAGGATTTTTTGCGATTCCTCTCTGTAGGCTTCTACTTGTTCTCTAAGGGAGTTCTTCATGTCTTTCTTGAAGTCCTCCAGCATCATGATCAAATATGATTTTGAATCTAGATCTTGCTTTTCTGGTGTGTTTGGATATTCCATGCTTGTTTTGGTGGGAGAATTGGGCTCCGATGATGCCATGTAGTCTTGGTTTCTGTTGCTTGTGTTCCTGAGCTTGCCTCTCGCCATCAGATTATCTCTAGTGTTACTTTGTTCTGCTATTTCTGACAGTGGCTAGACTGTCCTATAAGCCTGTGTGTCAGGAGTGCTGTAGACCTGTTTTCCTGTTTTCTTTCAGCCAGTTATGGGGACAGAGTGTTCTGCTTTCGTGTGTGTAGTTTTGCCCCTCTACAGGTCTTCAGCTGTTCCTGTGGGCCTGTGTCTTGAGTTCACCAGGCAGGTCACTTGCAGCAGAAAAGTTGGTCTTACCTGTGGTCCCGAGGCTCAAGTTCGCTCGAGGGGTGCTGCCCACGGGCTCTCTGCGGTGGCAGCAACCGGGAAGATCTGCGCTGCCTCTTCCGGGAGCCTCCGTGCACCAGGGTTCCAGATGGCCTCCGGTGTTTTCCTCTGGAATCAGTAATGTGTGCAGAGAGGATCGGCAGCGCACATGGCTGAACTGCCGTCACGCCTATAGGTCGTATGCCCCCTCCCACGGGAAAAGGGTGAGGAGAACTGTTTATCCGGTCTGTTTCCTTCAGGTTCCGGCGGTGTCTCAGGCAGGGGTCCTGCCTCTCCTGGGCCCTCTCCCATGGGACCCAGAGGCCTTATACAGTTTCCTCTTGGGCCAGGGATTTGGGCAGGGGTGGGCAGTGTTGGTGGTCTCTTCCGCTCTGCAGCCTCAGGAGTGCCCACCTGACCAGGCGGTGAGGTCTCTCTCCCACGGGTTTTGGGAGCAGAGAGCTGCTGCGGGCCGGGATCCGCGGGTGTGGGACTTCCGGTAAACACAGGACATGCCCGGTCCTAGAGGAATTCTGCCTCCGTGTGTCCCGAGATCACCAGGCCGCTTTCTTGCAGCAGGAAAGTTGGTCTTACCTGTGGTCCCGAGGCTCAAGTTCGCTCGCGGGGTGCTGCCCACGGGCTCTCTGCGGTGGCAGCAACCGGGAAGATCTGCGCCGCCTCTTCTGGGAGCCTCCGTGCACCAGGGTTCCAGATGGCCTCCGGTGTTTTCCTCTGGAATCAGTAATGTGTGCAGAGAGCAGTCTCTTCTGGTTTCGCAGGCGTGTCTGCCTCTCTGAAGGTTTAGCTCTCCCTCCCACGGGATTTGGGTGCGGAGAACTGTTTATCCGGTCTGTTTCCTTCAGGTTCCGGCGGTGTCTCAGGCAGGGCTCCTGCCTCTCCTGGGCCCTCTCCCACGGGAGCCCAGCGGCCTTATACAGTTTCCTCTTGGGCCAGGGATGTGGGCAGGGGTGGGCAGTGTTGGTGGTCTCTTCCGCTCTGCAGTCTCAGGAGTGCCCACCTGACCAGGCGGTGAGGTCTCTCTCCCACGGGTTTTGGGAGCAGAGAGCTGCTGCGGGCCCGTGATTTGATTTCTTCAGGTTTTTTGTTTGTATTGTTTTGGTTTTGTTTTTTTTTATTTAAAAGATACATAAAAAAAATTCTAGGCTTTTATGAAGGATTTTCATAATGTTAAAGTAATAAATCCTGTGGATTTTTCCTATTTAAGATTGCTGCTACATGGAAATAAAGCCTTACATAAATATAATTTGTTTATATGTGATCATTTTCCTCAAAGGCTTTTAAATATGTACTCATCTAAAAGCTTAATGTTTATTGTTTTATGGGTAGGAGCTGAAAGCACGTGTTGCATATAACAGGAGCAAATCCTTCTGAACTTTCCAGCTGTCTTCATTAGGATTCAGATTTGTATTGACAATAAAACCAGAATGCAACGTAAAACTCATTACTAGGGAAATGTAAATTTAAAAGCCAAGGATTGGGAGAAAGGTAGACTATAAAGATAGATAGAACAATATATTCTTAGATATCTTTTTCCTTTTTTGTTTTTTTGTTTTTTTAAGATTTATTTATTTTATGTATGTGAGTACAGTATAGCTGTCATCAGACCAGAAGAGGGCATTGGATCCCATTGTAGATGGTTGTGAGCCACCATGTGGTTGCTGGGAATTGAACTCAGGACCTCTGGAAGAGCAGTCAGTACTCTTAACCTTTGAGCCATCTCTCCAGCCCCTAAATAAGTCTGTTTCAAAAGAAGAAAATTAGACTCATGGAAGCTTCCTGAGTTTCCTTTTTGAGTTAGTTGGACTGCAAACTGTAAGTTGTTATAATAAATTTTCCTAATATGTAGAGACATTCCATAAGTTCTGTGACTCTGGAGAACCCTGACTAATACACAGCCTTTAGCTAACTTGCAAAGAAATATATATACCAAATGGATTATGTAAGTAGTAATAAACACACAGTGCTAGATAACTTGTGTGGCCGCTCAGAGTTCCTTAGTATTATTCAGCTAATAATTGATAACCAAAAAACCAAAACTGAATCTACTTTAAAATTCACCTATGTCTTTAAAGAAAGGCCTAAAATAAAACACACTAGCTTTTTCATGTTTCTTCTTGATTCTTATAGTTTATACTCACTAATTTTTATTGGTAGAACATTTTATAGATATCCTAAACTAAAACCTCTCTCAAAATAAATTTTTAATTATGCCTTGAACATGTTTTACTTTTTTTTTTTTTTTTCCTGAAATAGGGTTTCTCTGTGTAGCCATGGCTGTCCTGGAACTCAATCTGTACACCAGGCTGGCTTTGAACTCACAGAGATCCACCTGCCTTTGCCTTCTGGGTGGCCTTCTAGGATTAAAGGTGTGTGCCACCACCACCAAGTGAACATGGTTTACCTTTAATTATACTAGTTTATTTTTCTTTTCTTTCCTTTCTCCATCTCCTACCATGTCCACCCCACTCCCTGTCATATTAATGGCCTCTTTTTCTTTGGTTATTGTTACATACACATTTACATGTGTATATGCATAAATATTATAAATACCACCTACTGAATTTGTTTTTGATATTTTTGTATATATGATTCCAGAATTCACTATTTTTTATTAAAAAAACTTAGGGGTCACATCCGTGGGAGAAAATTCTTCCTCTCTTAGCAGACATTAGTTACCTGTAGTTCTTTGTCTTGGGGACTCCATGAAACTTTCTTTGAATAAACAGAAATACTCATGTTAATGATGTCATTATTTTGGATCTTGTTTAGGTAGCCATGTTGTTGAGGTATATGGGTATAGCTTCCCTGTTATGGAACTCAGTATGAAGAATCATCAAAAAGATAGAAATAAGTCTATGACGTGACCCATCTACCACTCCTTGGCATAGAACTTGACAGCCCACCTCATGATACATCTCAGCAACATTCATTGCTGTCCTAAAATGAAAACAACCTAAATGTCCTTCAGCAGATAAATGGGTAATGAGAATGTGGTACATACTCACTGTGGAATACTCCTGAACCATAACAAAGAAACGAAATGTACACTCTGATATTTTAAAACCATCTTTGTAAGGAGCTCCTTTAAAAGTTAGGATATCTGGAACAAAAGCCCGTGTATCTTGTGTTTCAGGTCAGATCAGAAAGAAATGTTTTAAATGTCAAAAGGAATGATAATGCCTTTATTAGAGTCAGTGTGTTCTTTTATCACATGGACTGTATCACCAAACTTCACTGTACCTGTGGTGTGTGTCACAGTTTAACTGCACCTGTGGTGTGTGTCACAGACTTCACTGTGCCTGTGGTGTGTGTCACAGACTTCACTGTGCCTGTGGTGTGTGTGTCACAGACTTCACTGTACCTGTGGTGTGTGTGTCACAGACTTCACTGGGCCTGTGGTGTGTGTGTCACAGTTTAACTGCACCTGTGGTGTGTGTCACAGACTTCACTGTGCCTGTGGTGTGTGTGTCACAGACTTCACTGTGCCTGTGGTGTGTGTGTCACAGACTTCACTGTACCTGTGGTGTGTGTGTCACAGACTTCACTGTATCTGTGGTGTGTGTGTCACAGACTTCACTGTACCTGTGGTGTGTGTGTCACAGACTTCACTGTACCTGTGGTGTGTGTGTCACAGACTTCACTGTACCTGTGGTGTGTGTGTCACAGACTTCACTGGGCCTGTGGTGTGTGTGTCACAGACTTCACTGGGCCTGTGGTGTGTGTGTCACAGACTTCACTGGGCCTGTGGTGTGTGTGTCACAGACTTCACTGGGCCTGTGGTGTGTGTGTCACAGACTTCACTGTGCCTGTGGTGTGTGTGTCACAGACTTCACTGGGCCTGTGGTGTGTGTGTCACAGACTTCACTGGGCCTGTGGTGTGTGTGTCACAGACTTCACTGTACCTGTGGTGTGTGTCACAGACTTCACTGGGCCTGTGGTGTGTGTGTCACAGACTTCACTGTACCTGTGGTGTGTGTGTCACAGACTTCACTGTACCTGTGGTGTGTGTGTCACAGACTTCACTGGGCCTGTGGTGTGTGTCACAGACTTCACTGGGCCTGTGGTATGTGTGTCATAGACTTCACTGGGCCTGTGGCGTGTGTCACACAGTTTAACTGCACCTGTGGGGATGCAGTGCCTCCTTTCTCAATCAGCTGCATGTCTTCAACTTAAGTTTACTTAAAGCTTTCTGAAAAGAATGTACAAAGACAGCATTCAATTTAGGATTAATCACTATGGCAACAGAGATATGGTGACTAAAGGAGGAGGATGTATTCTCCCCTGAGTTTCCTGCCAGCTGTCATAGTCAACCTCTGCTGCCTGAATCCAAGCCAAAATATAGACTGTGACCAACTCTAAGAAACTATATCTGTATTTTTATGGATTGGTACAAGTATCAGACTATAAAAGAAGACTTAATCCCCTGAATTGGATGACAGACACTTGGCACTCCTGCCAGTTTTTGACAGAAAAATAATGGGTTGCTTTGTAGTAAAACCTGGATTAATAGTAAACCCTTCTTTATATTATTGCAGTGTTCTGTAAATGAGAGAACTAAGAGACTTGTCAGGCTGTGGTGGGAGTGTTGGTTTTTTTTATAAGTAATGCAGATTTAAGTATTGTTGAGAATACTGTAAACTCAAAATGTTGTGTTAGCAGGACCTTTTCTTGTATATGTGTTAGAGTGACGTTTTGTAGATTACCTCAAGCGGGGATTTGTGAGCTGTGCTGGGCTTGATTGCAGTGTGTTTACACAGCTTGTGTAAGGAGGGATGGACTGTTTAGAATCAGCAGACGTTGAGGAAAGAGCACTATTCTGTAATTCTTCATTTCGGGATACTGAATGGTCAATGGTATAAAGTAATTTACTAGCTTATGAGGTAGTCTAGTAGGTAGTTTATGGTTTCAGCATGTTAATAGAATTAACTCTTAGTAGGACTTTTCCTTAAGCCTAATAATTTTTTAATCTCAATATTAGCTTTATGTAACTGTTATCAGATAGTTTTTTTCCCCGCATAACAAGTAGGATTAAGGTTTCTAAGATTGCTGTGTATATGCATGAGGTTATGGTACTTTTAGCATAAAAGGAGGAATACTGTAGGTAACTTTCTGTTCCAAAAAACAATGTGTCATCTAAGTGAAGAATACTCACTTTTTAAGCAGGAGAAGGACAAGCCAGTGCCACGTGTACACATAGTCTGTTACTTCTTACAACTAAGGTCCAGGACAACCTGTGTCATTCTTCCTCTTAATATCCAAAACATATATACCTCCTTGCAAAAAAAGTGCTGAAATTGCTCAGAACAGAACATAGACTTTTATTATTGTAATTTTGATAGCTGCTTAACAATTACGTGAGGACTAAACTCTTCTGTGGATTTGTATAATTATCATTACTTTTTGCTCATTGTACCAATAAAGCTTTTATAATACTTTATAAGCTATCTGGTTAATTTTATTAAGAACCTTCCCTGAACCATGGCTGGTTTCCCATGAAAAGGGGTAAACAAAACATACGTACGTACGTATGTACATACATACATACATACATACATACGTATTTTTTTAAGAAGCTACAAACTTAACTAACATTGGAATAGATTAACAAAAATAATTTCTCTTATTAGGAAGTGTGATAATTCCAACTTTTTTCCTAGCTGGTGATCTTTATTATTGTAGAGAGATATTGACTTTGAACAACTTCTTGGTTTAGACAGTTGTAAGATTTTAATAATTTGCAAAATGTCGTTTCTTCAGATAATGCCTTCTGATAATAGATTAGAAGTTCAGAGGTAAAAGACATCATTGAACTCTTAGTGATTCTACCTGGTGAACTAAGGGATAATAAGGGGAAGTATAACCACAAATTTTACTTATTTTTAAAATGAGAAGCTAAGAGTCTCCAGGCCTCAGAAATGGCTGTCAGCTTCTATCCTGTGGACTCTCTCTCTGTCTTTTCTTGTGTTTTCCTTTTACTTTCTTTCATCTGTGCTTGAAGATTTCCGATTTGTGACATATTAATCTTATTTTTTTAAATATATGTAGTTTTTGAAAAATTTACTCAAATTTGACCTATAAAAAACAAGCCAGCAACTAGATTGAATTCATACTTCCTTTTTAAAATATGGATTTCGAAGAATTGAACTCTGTCTGGACCAAGAAGTTCACCAAGGATTGGAGGTGTAGCCTGGTGGAGGAAGTAGTGGTTGATACATAAGAATGGGACCTGAATTTGAATCCCCAGAACTCATATGAAGCCTACTGTTGTTGTAGCAAATGTCTGTGATCACAGTGCTCCTAGAGAGAGAGATGGGAAGTGGAGATCAGAGAGTTTCTGGAAACTCATGGCCGGTTATCCTGGGCATAGGCATATCCATGAGCATCCACATTAGTAACAACCAAGAAACCACGCTTGGAGGTACAAAGTAATGACACACATGCAAGGTTTTCCTCTGACCTCTAAACTCCACACACAACAAGAAGCACAAGACTATAGAGTATCAATTCAACTAAAGATATTTATCAAAGGCATGATTTTACTTTTTCTAAACATTGTGAAGGTTAACGTTAGTTATCAGTATGACTGGATTAAAAGATGCCAAGAAAATTAGTAGTCAGCCTCTGGTGTGTCTTCGATGGTATTTCCAGACAATTGATATAGGGATTGGTAACCTGAAGGGGAAGATCTGCTCTCAATATGGCCTGAATTTGGCTAGATGAGAAAGCTCCCTCGTGTCCTGACGTGATCCTTCCTAAGTGGGTACACTGCTGTTGCTATTGCCAGTGGCCATCAGGCATTGACAGTGCTTTAGTCTTTGAATGCCAGCCCACATCAGCAACTCTCTAAGGGGTTTCCAGACCCTCAGCCCCTAATTGGAGCTGCTTTATTGGTCCCTCTTGTTCTAATGTTTCTAGCTTCTTAGACTAAGCAACTACTACATTCTCTGGTTTCTCACTTAGGGATGGCCATTGTAGGATTATTTAACCTTTGTTTCTACAAGTCAGTGTAATATTCCCTCTCTCTCTCTCTCTCTCTCTCTCTCTGTGTGTGTGTGTGTGTGTGTGTGTGTGTGTGTGTGTGTGTGTGTTAGTCTTTTCCTTTGGAGAACCTGATTTATATTTGTACTTTTCCCTTACCTAGATTACCATTCAGTTTGCGTTTATATCTCCCAAGTCACTCTGCCTTCCAAAATGAACCACCACAAATGTGTCCTCTCTTCCCTAGGTCTCCACTAGTTTCTCCCTCAGCTGGAAATAAACCACCCTTCCTCTTAGATTTTTCCTTCTTCACTCAGTAGAAGTTTGTGTGGCCAGTTCTTGCTTTAAAATAGTGTTTGAGAGTAATGGTATAGTTGGGTTAAGACTTATCTCTTCTTTTTAAAAATTAAAATATATCATTTCCCCCTTCTCGTTCCTCCTTCCAGTCTCTCCCATGTACTATTCCTTCCTTGTTCCCTGTCAAAATCATTGCCTCTTTTTCTTTATTTGTTACTGCTACACACACACACATGCACACACACATACTCACGTGCACACACATGCCTACAAATACAGATACAACCTCATTCTTTGTAGTGTTAGTCATATGTATATGGTTTCAGAGCAGTAACTTGGTCTTAGATAACCCATAAGGGTGCTCTGAGAGCACGGTTTTTCCTGCTCTCAGCATTCTTTAGGTACCTATAAGAAATAACCTTTAAATAAACTCTAAGCTTAGATTTTTCTAAGTAAGACGTATCTCTGACTCTGTTTTAATAACCTAAAATGATACTTTACATATAGTTCATATCTGAATAAATACTTTTTCAAAAAAAATTGTTTAGTTTTGTCATGGTTCAGTGGCTTCTGACGTGGTTTTGGTCTTGAGGTGTCTGACTTGTTGGGCATAGTTGGTTTGGTCTGGTTTTCAGTAAAGGGGATAAATGCCGGACATTTGCACTTGCTGAGCAAGCACACCCGCCAAGTCTTACCCCTGCCTATGTTCTAAACACTTAGGTGGTTTGAATCATTTTCTAAGGACAACTTTTTAATTTTCCTGGAAATCACCTTACTCAAAGATACCCCTAAATGTATACAGACTGGGGAATAAGAAATCGTGATATTCTGATACACATGTTTCAGCTTTGGACACTGTTAGGCTCATAATGCCTTCTCCAAAGTGGGTTCTAGCTACCTATCTTTCACCAACACTTGTTTTTGTCTTAAGACCAACTTACAGAAATTCCCTGACTGAAAACCCTCATTCCAGAAGGGTTTCTTCCATAGAGGAAGAGACTATGAAGAGCAATGGGGCAGATAGGCCTTGTTGGTTTCCCCAATCAGCCTGCTAGCAGTTATGCCTGTGCAGAAAAGTACCCATAAAACCCAAGGAGAATGGGTTTTGATCTTCTGAATAGCCGAGCATGTGGAGGTTACTGTAGTGTGGCACCCACAGTAGGCATGGGTGCTCCATACTGTGCCCCCCACAAATGTGCCTCTGCATATTGCTTCAGTGTGTGGAATATCCTGAGTAATAAACTAGTGAGCAGAAGCAAGTGCTCTCAAGTTTTGTGAGCTGCTCTAACAAGCACAGCTATGCTAACCTGGGGCTTGCAGTTGGCATCTGGAGTCAGGGAATCGCTAGTCTTGGAGAGATGGTGAAGAATTAAATTAGGGTACCAAGCGCATGCTCACTGCTGCTTTCTAGTGCAGGAAATCCCAGCACACTGAGAACAGAACCCTCTGTATGTAGTATAGTATTGTGAGACCAGAGGGAAAACACTCCACTTTGCTTAAACATAGATTTGTGTGTAACCCCACACCTCCAACCAGACCTAATCTGCTGGCTGACCTTCCAATTCACATTTCTCAATGCTGGTCATCATTGCTGATGTGATGTGAACTTACTGTAACTTAATCTCATGTATATCTATTCTCTATGTATGTTACAAGACATGAGGATAAAGACCATAACATACACTTCTAAACATGACCACCACCACTTAGCAACAGAGAGTGGGCATTCAGAAAACACTTGTTACTGATAATCCCACATTAAAATACAGCACAAAGCAGATCCCTACTACCATTTTCACAATAAAACTACTTCAACTCAGCTGTTCAAATTAAAGTGTCACAGTGGCAGGTAATACAGAATGCTTAGTCAGGTTTTAGCAGCATGCATGTTGGTTATACATCATTGCTGGTCATAGGCTGGCAAAGGAAGCCTGCTTGATAAAGGAGCATGTGGAGAATAGAGTAAGGAAGATGGCCCTGCCTGTGTATGGAGTGACAATGTGACTTCATCCTCTGACGCAGTTCTGTGAAATTTCTTCATTTTTTTTACATTTATTTAGTCTGTGTGTATTACCATGTATGTCCCCATAATACGTGTGTGGCAGAGGGGTGCGTGTGTGTGTTTACATATACATGGAGTTTGAAGGAATCAGTTTTCTACTTCCACCATGTTGTGGGGTCTTGGGATGGAACTCAGGTTATTGGGTTTGGTAGCAAGCTCCTCTATCTTCTGAGCCATCCAGCAGCCAAGTTCTGTGAACTTTCTTACTACAGACTGGGTGTGGAGATGCACGTCTTTATAGCGCCAGCACTCCAGAGTCTCAAGCAGAATTGTAAGTTCAGTTCCATCCTACGCTGCATGCTGACTTTTAGGCTAGCCTGGGACACAAAGTGAGAGATCCTGTTGTAAAACCAACACAAAGTTGCTTTAAATTGCAGCTATTGTACCTTCTGGGAGGAAAGGAGCTAGGGTTGCCAACCTCAGTTCCCTCTTCCTCCCACAACATGTTTGTGTTTTTAATCTGCTTGTGTTTTCAGGCATGACTGTCAGTTTTAAACATATGCAGAAAATGTGGCTTTGGATCCTCTAAGCGCGTGTTTTTTTTTCCCTAGACAATGGTTTAAGGTTCAGGAGTGGCTTTTAGCCTTAGGTTTTTGTTGAATACAGAGACCTACATTATGATAGCCTTGAACGATTAATTGAGTATTTTACACTGTTGCACAAAGGTTTGTAAACAGCTCTATCACCTCAGATCCAGCTGCCATTTGCATGGATTTTCTTTCACTGGTCTGTGTTTTGATAGCTCTCCTAGTTCCTTGCATTGCAAAGATAAGCGAATTTATGCCTTTGTGTGTGCTTACAATTTGGCCCTTAACCAAAGAGATCTCTTTTTAAGTCTTTTGTTTGAACAGATGTGTAAACAAAACATCGCTGCTTCAGACTTCACAGTTTAAGGCTTGATGAAAACAGAAACTGAAAGAACATTTGATTTGTATTCTTCATGGCATACTTGGTGTGATCAGGATGATGGAGGGGCAGGGCCACACATGATGGTGACCTTAGAGTGTGCTTAGAGCTCTGCTTTTAGCCTTGGGGATGAGCTGTAGGCCCCAGACTTTCCTGGGATAGGCAGGGCTTCTGTTCATCTTAGAACCAGTGTTCTGAGTTTAGCCTTCTGCCATCATGACTTTCCACTGCCTTTGAAAATCTCCTCTTAGTTAAACCTAACCACCTTCCTTTAGGGACATCAGCATGGATGATATATCCACTTTTCTTGTGTACTGTGAAAGAAACCACCTCCAAAGCCAGATCCATTCAAATATCTACCTAGTCAGTGATTTCACTAGATCCACAGACAGTGCCTATGCACCACTGTGAACGGCCTTGCTCTACAATGTGTAGGATGAGGTGAGCTATGGAGATAATCTGTGCTGGTTATGGATGTGGTTCCAGAATTAATCCCAAGAGAGATTATCCCTAATACCTTTTCTGAAAAACAGGAACTAGAGGCTTGTCTTAGTTTGGGTTTTATTGCTATGAAGAGAAACCATGACCACAGCAACTCTTATAAGGGAAAACATTTAATTGGGGCTGGCTTATAGTTCAGTGGTTTAGTCCATTATTGTCATAGTGGGTAGCATGGCGGCATTCAGGCAGACATAGTGCTGGAGAAGTAGCTGAGTCTTCTATATCTGGATCCACAGGCAACAGGGAGAGAGAAAAGCACTGGTCCAGCTTGGGCTTCTGAAACCCAAAAGCCCAAGCCCAGTGATACTTCCTCAAACAAGACCACACCTCTCAGTAGTGCTCCTCCCTGTGGGCCTATGGGGGCCATTTTCATTCAAACCACAACAAGGCTTTTGATTTCTTCAAAAGTTGGCTGCATGGTGGCAGGATTGTATAACCACAAGGCAGAAGCAAAAGTGCCCAAGTTCAAGGCCAGCTTGGACTACATCATTAGTTCTAAGGCCCCCTGCAGCTACACTGAAAAAACTGGTGTTTAGGGGAGAAAAACAGTTCTTCACCCTTCTGGATTGTACACTCTTGACCCATTTGACAGGATGTGAGTATGAGCGCCTTTCCCTGTCAAATTCTCATTTCTATATAAGAGCCTTTCTTTAGCAGGTTACCTTCAAATTTATATTTCATTTTAATTAATGTTAATAAAAGGTGTTTGGTTTTTTATGACTATTTTCTGAACTATACAGTCCTGTTTTCTAATATATACATTCCACATGTGGCCGCAAATGTGATCATAAGAGCTGTGAGGTACACCAGAGACTATGAAAGCCAGAAGATCCTGGACAGATGTCATACAGACTCTAAGAAAACACAAATGCCAGCCCAGGTTACTGTATCCAGCAAAACTCTCAATTAACATAGATGGAGAAACCAAGATATTCCATGACAAAACCAAATTTACACAATATCTTTCTACAAATCCAGCCCTACAAAGGATAAATGGTAAAGCCTAACTCAAAGAGGCAAGCTACACCCAAAAAAGAGCAACAAATTTTGCAACAAAACAAAGAGAAGACAAGGACACAAACATAATCTCACCTCCAAATACAAAGATAAAAGGAAGCAACAATCACTATTCCTTAATATCTCTCAACATCAATGGACTCAATTTCCCAATAAAAAGATACAGATTAACAAACTGGATATGTAATGAGGACCCAGCATTTTGCTGCCTACAGGAAACACAGCTCAGAGACAAAGACAGACACTACCTCAGAGTAAAAGGCTGGAAAACAACATTCCAAGCAAATGGTCTGAAGAAGCAAGCTGAAGTAGCAATAAAATCGATTTTCAACCAAAAGTCATCAAAAAAGGAAGGACAATTCATATTCATCAAAGGAAAAATTCACCAAGATGAACTCTCAATCCTAAATATCTGTGCTCCAAACACAAGGGCACCTATATCCATAAAAGAAACCTTACTAAAGCTCAAAGCACACGTTGCACCTCACACAATAATATTAGGAGATTTCGACACCCCACTCTCATCAATGGACAGATCATGGAAACAGAAATTAAACAGAGACATAGACAGACTAAGAGAAGTCATAAAGCAAATGGACTTAACAGATATTTATAGACCATTCTCTCCTAAAACAAAAGGATATACCTTCTTCTCACCACCTTATGGTACTTTCTCTAAAATTGACCATATAATTGGGCAAAAAACAGGCATCAACAGATACAGATAGATAGAAATAATCCCATGCGTCCTATCAGACCACCACTGGCTAAAGCAGGTCTTCAATAACAATAAGGAAAGAACACCCACATATACATGGAAGTTGAACAGTGCTCTGCTCAATGATAACCTGGTCAAGGAAGAAATAAAGAAATTAAAGACTTCTTAGAATTTAAGGAAAATGAAGGTACAACATATCCAAACTTATGGGACACAATGAAAGCTGTGATAAGAGGAAAACTCATAGCTCTGAGTGCCTGCAAAAAGAAAAAGGAGAGAGCATATATCAGCAGCTTGACAGCACACCTAAAAGCTCTAGAACAAAAAGAAGCAAATACACCCAGGAGGAGTAGAAGGCAGGAAATAATCAAACTCAGAGCTGAAATCAACCAAATAGAAACAAAAAGGACTATACAAAGAATCAATAGAACCAAAAGCTGGTTCTTTGAGAAAATCAACAAGATAGATAAACCCTTAGCCAGACTAACCAGAGGACACAGAGAGTGTGTCCAAATTAGCAAAATCAGAAATGAAAAGGGAGACACAACTACAGATTCAGAGGAAATTCAAAAAATCATCAGATCCTACTACAAAAGCCTATATTCAACAAAACTTGAAAATCTGCAGGAAATAGACAATTTCCTAAACAGATACAAGGTACCGAAGTTAAATCAGGAACAGATAAACCATTTAAACAACCCCATAACTCCTAAAGAAATAGAAGCAGTCATTAAAAGTCTCCCAACCAAAAAGAGCCCAGGTCCAGACGGGTTTAGTGCAGAATTTCTATCAGACCTTCATAGAAGACCTCATACCAATATTATCCAAACTATTCCACAAAATTGAAACAGATGGAGCACTACCAATTCCTTCTATGAAGCCACAATTACTCTTATACCTAAACCACACAAAGACCCAACAAAGAAAGAGAACTTCAGACCAATTTCCTTATGAATATCCATTAAAAAATACTCAATAAAATTCTGGCAAACCGAATCCAAGAGCACATCAAAACAATCATCCACCATGATCAAGTAGGCTTCATCCCAGGTATGCAGGGATGGTTTAATATACGGAAAACCATCAACGTAATTCACTATATAAACAAACTGAAAGATAAGAACAACATGATCATTTCATTAGATGCCGAGAAAGCATTTGACAAAATTCAACACCCCTTCATGATAAAAGTCCTAGAAAGAACAGGAATTCAAAGCCCATACCTAAACATAGTAAATGCCATATACAGCAAACCAGTAGCTAACATTAAACTAAATGGAGAGAAACTTGAAGCAATCCCACTAAAATCAGGGACTAGGCAAGGCTGCCCATTCTCTCCCTACTTATTCAATATAGTTCTCGAAGTCCTAGCCAGAGCAATCAGACAACAAAAGGAGATCAAAGGAATACAGATTGGAAAGGAAGAAGTCAAAATATCACTATTTGCAGATGATATGATAGTATATTTAATTGATCCCAAAAGTTCCACCAGAGAACTACTAAACGTAATAAACACCTTCAGCAAAGTGGCCGGGTATAAAATTAATTCAACTAAATCAGTAGCCTTCCTCTACTCAAAAGAGAAACAAGCTGAGAAAGAAATTAAGGAAACAACACCCTTTATAATAGTCCCAAATAATATAAAATACCTTGGTGTGACTTTAACCAAGCAAGTGAAAGATATGTATGATAAGAACTTCAAGCCTCTGAAGAAAGAAATTGAAGATCTCAGAAGATGGAAAGATCTCCCATGCTCATGGATTGGCAGGACTAATGTAGTAAAAATGGCCATTTTACCAAAAGCGATCTACAGATATATGCAATCCCCATCAAAATTCAATCCAGTTCTTCATAGAGTTAGATAGAACAATTTGCAAATTCATCTGGAAAAACAAAACACCCATGATAGCTAAAACTATCCTCAACAATAAAAGGACTTCCAGGGGAATCCTCCATCATCATCATCATCAATTCATGTGTGTAAGTGTTTTGCATGCATGTCTGGTGCACACAGACACAGAGGTCAGAAGATGGTATTAAATCTCCTAGAACTAGAGTTATGGATGGTTATGAGCCACCTTGTGGGTACTGGGAATCAGACACAAGTCCTCTTCAAGGCAGCAGTCCTCTTAACTACTGAGCCATCTCCCCTACGCTTGATATCTTTTAAGCAGCTGCATTAGTTACTTTCATTGTCACTATGACAAAATATATGCAGAAGCAACTTAAGAGAAGACAGGTTTGGCTCAGAGCCTCAGTTGTTATGGTGGGAAGGCATGTCAAGAGTTCCTGGCAGCAGAAGTGTGTGGCAAGTCAGGAAGGCAGGGATCAAAAGCAGGGCCAGGCTGTAACCTAAGGCAAACTCTAATAGCCTATGTCATTCAGCAAAGCCTACATTCCAAAGGTTCCACAGCTTCCTTAGACAGTGTTACCAGCTGGGGACCAAATGTTTAAACACATGCCTGTAGGAGTGTTTCACATATAAACTGTAAAAAAAAAAAAAAATGGAGAAAATATTAGAGATGCCAGGTTCATGTCTGTAATTCTAGCACACAGGAGACAGGCAAGAAAATGTGAACTTAAGACCAGTATGGGACTTATATAGTGAGTTCAAGGCCAGCCTGGGCTACATACTGAAACAATGTCTCAACTAATTCACTAATCAATAGAAAGGGGGATAATTATGACTGTGCAGAAACAGGTTTTTGCTTTCTTCCTTCACCTTTTAATTGCAACGTTTTCCATCCAGTTTTAACATGGTGATCTAGTTGTTTGCTTGCCCTACTCTCCCAGAGGAAGAAAGGTGCTTTTAGCTTGCTTCCCTCTCTGTTCTAATGTTAAAGGAGACAGTATTACTCTTTAAATTCCTAGTCTGCTTTGTTCTAGGGGCTTAGTGTTATCTCATTGTAAAGACTCCATACTTTGCTCAAATGATCTCGATTTGTTCTGTCCTAGTCAAACATTGTCAGTGCAGCTAAAGCTTCACGGGCATTAATTGCCCATCTCAGCTGTGGTGAAGAGTTTGCTATACTACTTTGAAGCCATCTCTAAAACAAGAGCACCAAGATGTTTATAAATTAATACACTTTTTTTCCCAAAGAAATATGGATTTTTAAAACTATATAAATGGAACTGTGTAAACCAGCAGTTCATAATTCTTTCTGTTTACATATACTTTAAGACATTGATAAAATGTCCTAGGCTCTTCTGTCTGAGAGATGTATAGATGCTCACATACACACCTTGCAAATGGATCTTCAAAAGGCTCAAGAGTACCTTTCTCTGCAGTCCCAGAACCTTCATAGTATCAGTGGACACTGGCAAAGGACTCTTACTAAGAAAAAGTCCCCTGATCCCTAAGATTCCTGCCATGGCCAGACTCTGAAGCTCGTTAATGTTACCTTACCTGACAAAGGAGAATTAAGGTTGTAGGTACAATTCAGGATGACTCAAGCTGACCTTGTTGAATTAACAAGATGGATACCATTAAGGACACTAGCTAACTGACCAGAATTCTTTGCTGAGAATATCTTGCTGGGCTTAGTATATTCACATTCATTCTCACAAGAAGAATCTTACCTGGCTGTACTCATAGTGTGGTGTAACCCTGAAATAAGTGTTAGAGGAAAACAAGGACTGTGGTCTGCATCTGAGAGTTAGGGAAGTTTGGAAATGAACTGTCCCATACAGCCTCAGAGAAGGATCATAACTCTGCCAGCACTTTGATTTTAGCCCAGTGAGACCCGTGTCAGACACACCTATAGTAATGTAAGGTCAGAAGTTTATGTTGTTTCAAGCCAGTAATACCATGGTAACTTGTTAAATAGCAATCAGAATATAACTCACTACCTCCATTCTATACTTATAATTCAGTATAACAGTGACAGCACATATATTCCTGAAATCTTAATACAGTTGGACTAAGTACAAATTTATGTTCTACAACTTAATTTCAATAAAATGGTAAATTTATCTACTAAGTAGCAATCTACAATTATATCTTTTTAAAAATAATAAAAGATAGGATAAAGAATTCATGTGAGGGAAAATGATTTTTCTCCTTTTAAGAATCTTGTTTTAAATTGTGAAATATGTCACAAAAATCTAATGATCCATATGTCCAGCATCTGTGTTTGCAAAGGCTGAATTCCTGAAGGATTTATAAAACTGGTTCTTTAGATGTGTATAAAATGTGAGCTTTGTAATGTCAGAAAGAGCAATTGCATAAACAATTGACAAGAGCCATTGCAGGCGCCATCTCTCCATGGCTTCAGAAATCACAGCGTAAGAGGAAGGAGGTTCTTGGTTGGGTCAATTGCGCTTTCTGCTTATTTTCTTTATATTCATGTTAACATTCTCATCTCTTAAAATAATGAATACCCATTTCTAGGGATCAGAAGCTGTCATAACTTGTAGCCCTCATCCTGTTTCTGATGGAAATAAATACATAACATCTCTTTCGGATTTATCTTAAAGATCAGTATTTTCCTCTTTATTGATAATGTTTTCAGACAGTTATGATGTTAAAAGCCTGATGACCTTAGCAAAGCAGCTTCCTGTATTCCTGGCTGCTATCAGCTGTCTGCCTGTCACTGTTGGTCCAGGAACAGCGCTGTTGCTTCTGAAGACATCCGTTTATCTTCAGTAGAGCTGGTTTGTATACAGTTGTTAAGGTGTTGGGGAGGATTTGATTGTAACTTAAGTTACATGTGTTATACAAGAAAAGGAAGGGGCTAAACGTACACAGTTTCTAAAAGGTCTTCTCTCTCTGGGATACGGCTTCAATTATACCTTAGTGTGTTTGTATCTCAGATGCATATTGACCTTGAAATCACCATCCTGCCTCAGCTTCTCAGGTAGCTGGGAGTACAGTCCAGGCACGCTCTACAGGGCCTGGCCTTAGCAGTCGTGAGGCCGCAGTTGTGATTGCAGGTGGTGCTGCCTTGTGTGCATGCTGAAGACAGTACCCTTTCTGTCTGGTAGCGCCAATTAGAAGTCTTACACATGCTGATTCTTTTTTATTCTCTCTCCTCCAGGAGGTTTTAGAATGTTTCCTTATTTGTAACCTAAAGGAGGACATTTATTTTCGTTTTTCCTAGTAAAGATCCTCTCTCCTCTTTTTAATTAGAAGTTTTAATTTTTTTGCCCTGTGGTTACATCATCTCCCATTTTCTCTATTCTTTCCTTGAATTTCAAAGCATGTTTTCTGTCTCTTCTCCCTTCAGTGCCAGTGCTACTCTAAGTCACTTTGTTCTCCTGGTTCATCAACTGTCATGGCAGGTCTGGTTATCTGCTGTCTAACCTGTACATTGTTCCTATTTTGTTTTAAATTTTTCTTAAAGTTTGTATTTGGTCTGTCTAAAGTGCCTTGCTGGGTTTTTTGTTTGTCTTTGTTTCATTGTTTAATCTTTCCAGATACGTTCTTCAAATGTGTCCCTCAGGTCATCTGATTCACTGTCGTACTGCAATAGAGTTTTCATATTGGCTGCAGCTCTGCCTTAACAGGTGTGGGGTTTAGTGTTCTTTGTGAGTTTCTGAATTCTTTTCCCCACCAAATCACAAGCCTTCCTATAGTGTTCTTGTGTTTGCACCTCATTGGACTCTGGTTTTCAATGGTTCTTGGCCAGTTTTTATGTGATTTTCAGCATAGCTTTTCTTACCACCCAGGATATACAAAATCAGATTCTCCAGTTGCCACCTGCTGGCCATTCTGTTTTGTCTCTAGACATTCGTTCTGTCTAGAGTAAGAAGGTGGCCCCCGCTTCTCTTCTGTGTACCTATTTAAGCTTGTCTGGCTTTAAAATTTTAAATCAGCAGTCCTTCTTGTAGGAAGGGGAGTGCTGGATATAGAACCTAAGGCCTCGCATGTTTTGGGCCAGCATTTTACTACTGTGCTACGTCTTCAGCAGTGCTGCTGCTGCTGTGGCTGCTGCTGCTTCCTGTATATTTCTCCTATGGGGGTCGGTATACGTGCACATAAGTGTCTTGCCATCCTTGGGGCAGTGAGCCCTAAGACCTTCCTGCTTCCTCCCCAGCATCAGGATTACAAGTATGTACCACAGGACTCAGCCTTGATGAGTTCAGATCACACTTAGATCTTTGATTAGTAGATATATTAATACTTTTAATTTAGTTAAGTTACATTTGTGTGTGTGTGCTAGTGCCACAGTGGTCAGAGAGTAATTTTCAGAAATTGGTTCTCTCCATCCACAGTGTTTTCTGGGAATTAAAATTGGGTCATCAGACTTTGCAGCAAGTACCTCACCCCATCAAGCCATCTAGCCAGCCCAGTGCAGATCCCTGTACAGATCCCACACCTGTGCAGTGGACATTTTGCCAGTGAAGCTGTCTTCCCAGCCTCTTTCTTTGGTTTTTTATTTCAGGGCATTAAATCATGCTCATCCCCCAGCTCCTTTACAGGTCATCAGGCTGTGTTCTAGAGTGCTAACCTGTGGTTGCTCTCTCAATTCTTTGCTTTTGGAACCTAGCAGGCTTGCTTTTTCTCACTTTTAAAGTTAAATATGTTTTTGTTGTTGTTGTAAATTTGTATCTATTATTTTTATTTTTGGAATGGAATAGAACTTCCCACCTGGTCACACTTGTCATTGAGATTAGAAGTAGATATAGCATTTGATTCCTTGCCTACTGTCAATTCACAAACAGCCATAAAATTATTGTAAAGTAAGTTTGGTTTTCTTTATAACTTACAAACTGTAGACAATATTTTAAAATACTGAATATTCTTTAGCCTAACAGAGGCTGAGAAGTAGGACTTTAAAAGCTGGTTTTCCTTTTGTTACCCAATAGTTTATTTTTCTAGTTTGTGTGCTTATGTAAAATTAAAGAAAAATTGATTCATAATTTTTAGAAAAATACAAAATTTTAAAAATTAGGTGAACTTTTTTGGTTTTATTTTTAAATATTATTAACGGACCATGTGTGTGTGCTATAACATACATATGTAGGTCAGGAGACAAGTCTGGCGTTGGTTCTCTCCTGCCCTGTGGGATCCACTCATAGGGCCTCATGCAAGAATCTCTGCCTACTGGGCCGTCTCTCTACTCCTGTCTGCACAGCTGCACCTGGCCTAGACTCAGCAATTCTGAGCCTCATTCATTTAATCATTGATTATTATCCTTAGGGTAATAGGGGTCAGCCTGTGTGTTTGTCAACTGTAATCCTGACAGTAGGCAATACCACATTTTTCTGTATTCTTCCTTTGACTGGCCTACACTACCATCCTCCAAAAGTTGCTTTAGTTGGATAATGTGGCCTGCTTCACTGTAAAAAGTATCTGGGAAGTAAGTGTGACATTCTTTGTCTTATCAATCCAAAACGGCTTTGTTCAGGCTTAGATTGTACTTCCTTTTTTTTTCAGACATACAAAAGTAAGGTGAATGCAAATGCAGTGATACCTACAAAGAAAGACCAGCCACCAAGTGATGGGCGCATTTCCTCTCCTCTGTATATATCCCACCCTGTAAGCCAGAAAAAGAAAGATGTCTACCGTACCAACCACACTACCTTCATCATTGGAGAAACACCGAGAGGAATCCGCAGGTATGTTTGTCTGTGGCTAGACCTCAGGCCAATTCTCAGAAGAAATACAGTTTCATAATAAAATGTATATTGTATAATCATACCTCACATCCAGACTTCAGAAAACACGAACTTTTGTAATTAAAAAATAAAAGCAAATCCTTTTGAAGCAGGATCTCACTGGTAGTTCAGACTGGCCTGGACTTTGCTGGTATTATGAGTCTCCTGCCTTCACTCCTAAATTGTGAGATCACAGAGATGTAGGAATATGGGACAAGCATGGGATTGAAGCTGTCCCCAGGGGTCAGGTGAAGAAACGAGTGAGCTAGGGGGGTCTCCATACACAGCTATTAATGTCACCAAGAATGGCACGACCAGCCCGGTTCTCATGACCTCTGTGGACAGTGGAAACTGTACTTCTCTTGCTCACAGTCGTTTCCTGAGCTGCCTGGAAAAGGAGTAACCCACAGAGCTGGCATGAGGCAGCACCTTACTCTGCCTGGCAGGCTTGCCTGGCAACAGCGGTTTCTGCAGGGAATGCTTTTTTATTGTTGTCAGTGATTCTTCTAGAAGACTAACTACATTTCCCCAGTCTTTAAAGAAACATGGGTCTGGTCCCTATAATGGTGTCTGTTCAAAAGGAAGCAGGTATAGCAGGGATTTCTTCTTGCTTCCTTTCATTGTTTTCTTACCCAACCCAGAGAGGAAATTTTTCATGCTAGAGAAAGATAAAGAGTAATATTAGAATTCCAGGACACTAATTAGAGTGCCTGGACACTCCACCCCTTCCTACTGCCATCATAGTCAGTCTGTTGTGGCAGGTGAGGGATAAACTTCTAGGGCTGTCAGCACATCAGCCTCAGAAAGCAAGGCAATGACATGGGGGTGTCAGGTACAGTTCAGATCCTTCCCATGAGGAAAAGTCTTTGAAATATTAGCCATCGTGACTTCTGATAGACATGCTATAGATTCCTAACTTGGTTTTTATTTTCCCTTGTCTTAAAGCTACTCTCATAAAAGTGGTTACCTTATGTTTCTATTATTCATTGCATTTTCTTAAATTCTTAAAGAAAATCCTATTGAAGTTCCAGAATTAGGAAAATTCTGGAATTCAGAATTAGGAAGGCCAAAAATCACTCTGTAAGGGGCAGCCATAGGCAATTCATTCAATGGCTCCTTGGGTTAAATAGCATGGAAGCATCACTCCTCCCAGGGGTGACCTGCCCCAGGGTCACAGGTGAGATTATGTGTTTTCTTAGCACAGCAGAGATAAAGTTACTTTGGCATCTGCTGAGAGATCACCAAGTCTTGGATAAATTAAATATATCACCTTATAGCCCACTGGTTACTAAATCTTTATAAATAAGTACAAATACTTACTGGGTCCTGGAAATGGATTTGGTGATGAGTAGTAGGCAGAACAGTAGCATCCTGTTGCTTTATTTGACATGAGAACAGAACCATTTAAGAACATGCTTGCATTCCAACAAGAACATTGGCAGTTTCCAGGATAGAAATTGAGGTGGGGGCGGGGGGGGGAATGAAATATATTGTTGTAGACTATTGATCAGCTGTAGAACATAGGACAAGACATGAGCTCCAGAAGCCATAGAACACCTCTCAGCCACAAAAGAATGTGGACACTCACCTTAGGCTGTCACTACAACCACAAGAGACTGTTACCTGGCCTGGGAGGCAGAGACAAATGAACAGGAAATCACAAAAGCAGTGGTTAGAATGCTCCTACATTTAAAAACCCTTGTTTTACCCTAAGAATGTTATATGAAGAGAAAATTCAGCCTTAAAAACCTAACGATGCAGACCCATGATTGCTGGCAGCTCTGCCTTTTCACCTGTTCTGGTGTGTAATAGGTCCCATGAGAACTAGTTCTTGAGTGCTTCTTGGCTCATCCTTACCTGACAGGTAGAGGTGACAACAGAGAACCTCTCCCTACCCTCCTTACCTACCTGCAAGTACTTAGGTATCCACTGTGAGTGCCAGGGGAGCTGAATTTACCCCTTCATCATGAGATTCTACACTGACTGTATTGCTTTGACTCCCTTAGCCAGACGGAACTTGGTGAGGCCCAGGATCGGTCTGTCTTGCTGTTGTGTAGTTTGTACAGTGGTGCTTGGACATAACAGGACTCTGTGGAAATGTAGACTTGTGTAAAGGGAGTGGGGCCTTTAATATGTGCTGCAGTGCTGGTTTTGGTTTTTATCTGAAGACAAATCTACAGACACTGAGCTCTTACAACTTAAAGCCCAAACACAGCATCAGCAAAAAAATACACTCGATCTTATTTTTATAGTGGGGATGGGGGATAAGACAGGGTCTGATGGTGCCCAGACTGGCCTCAAATATACCATATAGCTGAGGATGATTGAGAATCAGTCCTTCTGCCTTCGCATTCAGAATGTTGGAATCATAAGCGTGTTGTTCTACCAAGCCTGGTTCAAAACTGAGACTGTAGAAGTAGCATCATGCTAGTTCTCTTTTCTCTCATCCTAGAGAGATGTAACTCTGGGGATCTCGTGCTCTTCCCATGACCGTATGTTAGTCCTGTAGGTCCTTCTGCCAGTGCTCTCACACTGGACTTCAGTGTGTTTAGGGAATAGGTACAATTCAGACTCCAAATCCTCCCCTGTGAAAAGCAGCAGTCTGTGGCTTAAGGAACGTAAATAATTTTCTACCTCCACTTTACCAAACCCATTTATGGGTCTGCATATTGAAGTGTCTGTTAGTATCTTACTCAAGGATGGCAATCCACTTCTTCAAATAACATCTTATTCTTTCTGCTTATTTGCTTCCTTTGGTTTTGAGACAGGGTCACCCTACATAACCCACCCTACCTCAAGCTTTCCATCCTCTTGCCACTTGAGGACTAGGCTTGCTGTTGTGCACCACCATGCTTAGAAAGTAGTATCTGGTGTCCAGGATTAGCTGTCTGCACTAAAGGTGAATCAGTGGGGAAAAAGAACCACACTTATAGAGTTTTTTGTTTGTTTGTTTGTTTTTTAAGCTCAACAAAACTTCATGAAATTCTATACTGTGAAAGGGAAGGGGAAATTTAATTTTTCTAGAATTTTCCATTTATCAAAGCCAATCTTTAACAGTGTAATTCTATGGGACTTGAGTGCTATATAGATTCTCAAAAAAATAGATTGTATAAATGATGATTCTCATGTTAGTCATAAATTGGCTAACTAGAAGAGTAGCCTGCTGAGCTCTCATAATTCCCAGGAAATATATAATAGTATAAATCAGAGTTACCTAAAAAGCTGATGATTTAATGAGCTAAAAGATGGTTTCTGGTAGCACTGGGGAAGAGGCATGTTCTCCTAGTTAAGCTGATGTTCCAGAGGGATGAGGCACATTGCTTACCTTTGTGTTTCCTGTCACTGCTAAGGAGCACATTAGCCATTCTTAACTCCATTGCAGTGAGTGCGGGCACATGGGCCACAAAGCCTATGTAGAGGCCAGAGGACAACTTTGTGGAGTTGACCGTCTTTCCACCATTACATAGGCTCCAGGGACTGAATGCAGCTTGTCACTTGTACCTTTTGAGCCATCTCAACAGCTTCCTGTTAAACTCTTTAAAAATAAAATGTAAATGTATTATTAAAAAAAATGACCACTGGCTTAATCTGACTTATCTTTAGAAAGCAGTTTGAAGAAATGGCCTCTTTCTACAAGCTGTCTGTAAAGGAGTTTGCTGAACAAGTTACTAGCGCCACATCTGAAGAGCGACAGAGAATGCTCAGGGACTTTTACAGTCTTCAGCACCCGGAGGTAAAGGAGTTCTTTGTGGATTCTGCTTCAGAGTTGATGAAATCTGTCCATGAGAAAGAAGAGAGGGTGAGGAACAAATCTAAAGGAAAAGAATCTCTTATAAAAGAAAGGCCCTCAAATGATAGTACTTTATCATGTAATGATTCCATCAACAAAATGTCTCAAGTTTACAACCAAAAAATATGTGAAGGAAAATCAGTCAGATTTCAGAATCATGGTTCCCATAAAGAAGACACATTTTCTAGTGGTGCAGAGATTAAGAAATCACCTGTCAACTTTACTCAGGAGATTTACAGTGAGAGAAACAACCACACACCCAAGGATAGCATGACACTCTTCTGTCCAGACAGCAAGTCTGAAGCCCTAGAGACAGAGCTAGAAAGTTCCCCAGGACATCAGTGGGACCTCACAGGAGCAGGCAGTTCAAGGAACAGACTATGTTTCAAGCTGAGAAACAAAAGAGTAGAAAACCCAGTGTCAGAAAGCACTCCTACAGAAGGCTTACTTGGTGACACCTCTATTCTTAACGACCTCTTTAAAAGCCATGGGGAAGGTCCCACACAGCTGCCAAAGAACGTTCCTTCAGGACCTGTGGCAAAAGCAAAGCAGAGACCAAAAGATTTCTGGGACATCTTGAATGAGCAGAATGATGACAGTCTCAGCAAACTCACTGACTTGGCAGTGATAGAAACACTGTGTACCAAAGCACCCCGCACCACAGCCTCCAAAAGGAAAGAGGAGCTGGAAGCTTCCCTTTGGAAAGCAAACGAGAAGTTCTTGTGGAAGGCATTTAGCTCAGATGTTGATGATGAAAGCATAAGCAGTAGGGAGAGAGAGTAGGGCGTGGACGTGCCATTAGATTAGATACCAGTGAGCTGCTGGCCCTGGCTGTGTGTGTTCGTGTGTGGGGCACGCAGAACAGTTGTCTGCAAACTTGTGTATTAACTTATTGCTTTAGCGTCATTTTATCAGCTTAGCATGTTATCTTGGGTTGTCTTTTCCTAATATCTGTTTTAATCATCAGCACCCAGTTTATGCACTGCTGGGGGTCAAACCCAGGACTTCATGCATACCAGCAAGCACTCTAGACAACTGAGCTACATCTCCTGCCCCAGATTTGATCTTCCAAACAAATGCAATTGTATCATTATAACTTGTCATAATTTAACTATTATTAACTGGGGGTCTTCCGTCCTCTGTAAATCCAAGGCCTTACATGAGTAACTTGCTCTGTGCATGCCCATTCATTATGTGAAAGATAACAGAATTGAACCAGACCAGCACACAGCCTTCCACTTTTAAACTCCAGAATGTCCCAAAGTCAAGTGGCAGCCACTGCACTCTCCTCATTGGCATTGAGAACTTACTGTTTTTCCTTCTTCCTTGGAATTATGTTCTATTGCTATAAAATTATTTTAGATAAAAGCTGTAATTAAGACTCAATAATTAGGACTCAATATATGGTATTTGTTAAAAATGCTGATTTTTATAACCACTCAGTGTTTGTGTGCTATGGTGCTAAAGAAATGGGATGATTTCTATCTTTGGCCAGGATAGCAATGCCTGAACTTTTCACATTACTATGATTTAGTAAATATAAATAAAGATATATAGCCTACCTTTGTATTTCTTAAGTAAATGTAAATGAATAAACATTTGATCTTAATTTAAACCTCTTTCATTGAATTTAATATATGTGGTTTACACACTCTGAAATGTGCTCAATTAGATTATTTAGTACCTTTTCTCAGCTTCTCTGGTCTGTGATAGGTACAGTGACAGGTATAGTCGTGTAGGTGACAGCTATAGATAGGTAAAGGCAAGGAGGTCCTGTCTGTAAAGTGTCTGAATAGCTCCTGGCATTGAGACTGACTGGCACTTGAAATGTCAGTCCCCTCTCTCTCTCTCTCTCTCTCTCTCTCTCTCTCTCTCTCTCTCTCTCTCTCTCTCTCTCTCACATGTGCGCACACACACTGGAATATTTTATTACTTTCTTTGTTCTGTTACTGTAAGAACCTCTTGAGTCTGTGTTACCATGTTGGAACACAGTATTTGAGATAACTTGAGCCTGTGTTCCAGGGCCATGGTCACTCACACTTTGCTGCAGGAGCATATTGGAGAGGGGGAGCTGTGCTTGCACTGGCAGAAATCAGTGCCCCCTCCCCAACCCCTGTGAGGCACTCCCACTGATGGAAACAAGAAAAAATGGGCTTCCAAGAGCTTTCCAGTCTTTGGAGGCCTCCAAACCCACTCCACTCCCCAGGGAGCAGAGGGGCCTTATAGGAGGGGAGCAAGCTTAGTCAAACTAAGAACAGTTAACAGATTAACCTCTTGGGCATTTGGGGGTACACCCAGCTTGTGGGGTAAATCAAAACCAGCCCAGGAATAGGTTTGCCACTCAGTAGTCTGCTGACCTTCGAGGCTGGGCAAGGTGGAACTCCTGGGCTTTTCCTTTTCCGCCTGCAACAAGATGGATCTCAGCCAACTGAGCTTGGCCGTACCCTGCAGACAAACTGCAGACACTGTGAGCCCCAAATGAGGATTTCTGTGTACTTCCGGTGGCTGACAACGCCCGGAAAGGAACCACAAAGCCTGAGCTGGGGCCTACTGCTCTCCCTCCCCCCCTGGCAGGACAGAGAATCTGCCCTAAAAGAGAAGAAAGGCTAATGGAATTATGCTCTGGCAGTAGCTACGGAAAACTCCAGAGCTCAAGCCAGTGAGGGGCGCGTTATCTGCCACCAGCCACAAGCCAGGCGGCTTCCCGCGTCCCTCACAGCGTGAAGCTGTGGGTGGTCCAGCTTTTGTGGTGCAGGAGCTCAAAGGGCCTAAGCCCTGAAGCAGGGATGACACCGCTCCTGACAGCGATCCGGCGGAGTCCCTATAGCATCCTAACAGGAGGGAGGGGAGGGTCGCCTAGTGCGGGTGGTCGGTCGAGAGTCCAAGCAGGTATATGGACAGTCAATAGGCGGGAGCAGGTGGGGACCCCCGCGGGGCACAGCTTGGCACAGTTGACTGGGCGAGTGGACCTCAGGCTTAGAATCCTGAATCCTGAATCCTGGAGGCGCAGGTTTCTGCTGTCTAAATCACTTTCAACTGATCCCCAACGCTCAGTCTTGGGAAGCTGCCAGACGAAGGCGCCCCCCTTCCCGCAAGCACCTAGACAGAGATGCAGAGCAGAGCTAGGAAGGAAGTGGGAAACTGGCAGGGTGGACCAGGCGCAGTGTTAGCGAGGGCCCTGGGGACTTAGGCAGGCAAGCCTCGCAAACACACAGCAGGCTGGCCCAGGAGGAAATCCGACTTAGCACCTTGGCGAACTCCACCTAAGATTCCGCAGCCAGCTGCCCCGGGAAGCGGCCCCCCACGTCCAGAAGCACTCCCCAAGCCGGTGCACGCCTTGCCCTTGCTCTTGTTGGACCTGCTGGCTGGGCCTTCAATCCTTGGCCACACACCCTCTAGGACAGGCCTTGCTGTTGCCTTCCCTGCCCTCCCACCTTCATGCTTCCCTCAAAGCCAGAGCCTTCTGCCAAGCCTCCATTCCCAACCTGTTATCACGTCCTGGAGAGAATGTCTCTGAAATATTTCCTGAATCCCACTGCCAAGAGCCTGAGTTTCTGTCCCTCCACCTCCCATCTGGATGCCTGCAGACTTCTCCCTGGGTTCCCAGGCTTCTGCCTCCTCCCTCTCTAATCCATTTTCCACACTGCATCCCCAAAGCCTGTTGAAACATAGGGACCTCCGCTGTAGTAAACCTCTCATTTCCTCTGTTAGGGAGGGTAAAGGGGATTGGGCTGGGGAATAACTGCATCAGTTCACATTTATTGAGCATTTACTTTGCCATTTGTTTAACATTTCAAGTGCTTTTTACGTTTAGTCTGCCTTGGAGCTCTCCTGGGCAGGTGTTATCTGTTTTATTGAGGAAGAAACCACACAGCCCTCCCTACATTGGCAATAACTGCTCCAACTCTGTTTCTCTTCTACCTGAGAGTTTCCCAGAAGCACCACTGTCCTGAGTGGAAGGCCCTGCAGCAGTATCTGTTCTTGGGAGCAGATGAACACCAGGGCTAGTTAGTAAGTAGGCCAGGCCATTAAGTCAGGCTAGCACAGACCAACACAACCCACCCCACCCCCATCCTCCCACCCCCCGAATTTGGCTTCTCAACACTGGAGTGTTCCTCCCTCCCCTGGTCATTACATTGTTCTTGACTAGCCTTATACAGGAGATACCCCAAGACAGACTGAGGCACTCTTCTGTCCCTCCTTCCAACACAAGCTATTTAGAACCCTCAAACACACCCCCAACCCCCATGCTTTTGCACCCTGCCTGCCAATCTCTGGCCTTGTCCTTTGCTTGTAAATGAGTCCTGGTTCCCATTGTTCTGGGAGGAGTGGGATTCCAGTCTTTAATTTGTGGCTGGGAAATCTGGAATCAACAGTGGGCCTTTTCCAGTCCCCCTCCCCCGCAAAAAAAATGCTATCACTGGGTCCCTAGCCCTTCTTGGAAAGTTAACAAAGGAGTTAACAAAGACTCTCTCTATACCTTGCTTGAGCCTCACTCTGCTCACTTTGCTCTCCCGTGGCCTGCAGCAGAGACTCAGGGATAGCAGTGAGTAGGAGACCTTGTCTTGGTAGCCAATGTGTGCCTCTGCTTCTGTGCACCTACCTAGTGCATGTAATACTTAGTGCTTGAGTTTGTATCTCCTGGCATATTGGCAGCTTTCCAATATAATTTTTAATTCCTTTTGTTGCATAGATCCATAATAGGACAAAGATTTGGTTTCCTTCAGGGGACAAGTCCTATCATCCTGTTGTTCCTCACCAGCTTCTGGTAGTTTTAAATTTTTATTTATTTACTTATTTTGAGAAGATCTCGGGCACCCTAGCTGGCCCCATCATCACTATGAGAAAATGACCTTGAACTCTTGGTCCTCCTGCCATTAGAGGACTAATGTCGTCATGCCTAGCTAATCAACAGGGTCTCTTAGGCATGGGCCACATGATTATAAGCCTGTTTCCTAGCAACTGTATTTTCAGTGCCTTCTGTACTAAACCTCAGATATATACCAAAAAATATGGTGCTGTTTCAGAATGGAGCACTGAGCACCACCCCATCTCTGGCCCTGTTACCTTTTTCTACTTGCCTAACTTTTAGTCCCAAGAGGGGACTAGAAAGGCACTGGTGGGAACTAGCTGCCTTGGATCTAGGCAATACTGGGAGGAGAGGCAGGCCAGTAGTCTTGATGGGAAAAGAGAGCTCAACTTCGAAAGCTACAAGGTTGCAGGATACCTGGTTACAATTCTGTTCAGGGAAAGAGCCTACAGGGCTGTGTGCCTAGGAAAAGAGAGAGTTGCTAAAAAGGTCTGCAATCTAACAGGTCGATGGATTTTCCCTATCAGCATATGCCTGGAGCAAATGGTTTGAATCTCAGGCCCACTTAGTAGCTTGACCTTAGTCCCTTGGCTGATCTCTGGATGCCTCATATTCTAGGTCTGGAGAGGATGTCTTTATCATCAAGTCAGCAACTCCTCCTCCTCCTCCTCCTCCTCCTCCTCCTCCTCCTCCTCCTCCTCCTGCCCCCTCCCTCTTCCTCCTCCTCCTCCTCCCCCTCCCTCTTCCTCCTCCTCCTCATCTTCCTTCCCCCTCCCTCTTCTTCCTCCTCCTCCCCCCCCTCCCTCTTCCTCCTCCTCCTCATCCTCTTCCTCCTCCTCCTCATCTTCCTTCCCCTCCCTCTTCCTCCTCCTCATCTTCCTTTCCCCTCCCTCTTCCTCCTCCTCCTCATCTTCCTTCCCCTCCTCTCCTCCTCCTCCTCCTCATCTTCCTCCCCTCCCCTCCTCCTCCTCCCCCCTCTTCCTCCTCCCCTCTTCCTCCTCCCCTCCCTCTTCCTCCTCCTCCTCCCCTCCCTCTTCCTCCTCCCCCCTCTCCCTCCCCTTCCCCTCTTCCTCCTCCTCCTCCTCCTCCTCCTCCAGTCCTTAACTTCTGACCCAGTTAGTGACAGCAGAATCTGCTGGTATATTCATTCTTCTCCCCAAGGACTCATCTCAGGAAGCCAGTCAGTCCTTGGGCTTTCTCTGCTTAAGTATCTTTCAATCTGCCCCCTGTCTGTCTACGTTCTACCTCTATCACTGTCCGCTGCAGCAGATCTTCCCTTTGTTAGGCTTCCTAGAGAAATCTATTCTTTTGGAGTTTTTTCCCCCCTTTAAAATATTTTTATCTGTTCTTTGGTAATCTCACACATGAATATGATGTATTTAGGTCACAACTCCCGCCCCACCCCTGGACTCTTCCTATAGCTTCTTCTTCTCCACTCCAATGGAAATCTATTATTTCTAAAATTTGTTGCAAATGTCACAAGTTAGTCACTGGTGTTACTACGGCTTGAGATGGGGCTTGATAGAGCAGAGAACATCAGGCCTGAGGTCTGCAGCACTCTCAAGCAGTGTTGCCCTATTTCCAAAGGCTGGCTTAATTTCTCTATGCTAAAACATTTGAAGTCCTCTTTTGTAGCTACCTGGGTTAGATAAGGTCTGGTGAAGCATAGATTGGACTCTAACCCTGTGTAGTTGAAGATGGCCTTGAATTAATACCACACCCGATTTAGAACTTACTGGGCATGGAACCCAGGGCTTTATGCAAGCTATGCAAGTACCTTATCAACTGACCTAAACTCTTAGTCACCCTACTCCTTGGTTGATCATTAGAACTAACCTTGGTATCAACAAGTAGCAGGGCTAGTTGGGCACCAACAATGATTCTTGTTCCTGGAGCAGAGATGGACTGAGACACGACTCAAACAAAGCATGAGACTCTAGGAAAAGATACCTTCCAAGGCAGGAGAGAGAGTTTAGCAGCTCCTGGCTTTTATATCACACATCAGCTCATTTGCACAGCATGGGCCTCTCTGTGCACACTCTGTACACACTGTGTAGAATATAGTCATACATACAGACCTCATGCCGCGCATGTCTGACTAGCATCTTAAACGTCCTGCTAGGTATGTGTGCTTTAGCTTTGGTGGCAGAGGCTGAGAGAATGCAAGGGGCTTCTGGCCTTCATCTCCGACAACTTTTATTTTTCCTTTCTGCAGTTACTGTGGGATAAACCTTCTTTCTGATTTCATTCTCCAGCCCACCCTCTCCCCTTAACTCCTTCTGTCTAACCTTTAAAGATCCATAGGAGGAGATATGGAGACAAAGTGTGGAACAGAGACTGAAGGAATGGCCATTCAGAGCCTGCCTGACCTGGGGATCATATGTACAGCCACCAAACCCAGACAATATTGATGAAGCTAAGAAGGGCATGCTGACAGGAGCCTGATAGAGCTGTCTCCTGAGAGACTCAGCCAGAGCATGACAAATACAGAGGCGAATGCTAGCAGCAAACCATTGAACTGAGAATTGGGTCCCCATTAGAGGAGTTAGAGAAAGGTTTGAGGAGCTGAAGAGGCTTGCAACCCCATAAGAACAACAATACCAACCAACCAGAGCTCCCAGGGACTAAACCTCCATCTAAAGAGTACACATGGACAGACCCATGGCTCCAGCTGCCTATGTAGCAGAGGATGGTCTTGTTGGGCACCAATGGGAGGAGAAGCCCTTGGTCCTGCCAAGGCTGGACCCCCACCAGTGTAGGGGAGTCAGGGTGGGGAGGCAGGGTGGGGAGGCAGGAAGGGGTGGGTGGTTGGGGAGGGGGAACACCCTCATAGAAGAAGGGGGAGTGGGGATGGGATAGAGAGTTTATGGACAGGAAATGGGGAAAGGGGATAACACTTGAAATGTAAATAAAAAAATCCAGTTATAAATAAATAAATAAATAAATGTGAAAATACCAAAAAAAAAAAAAAAGATTTATTTATTTATTTGTATATGTATGAGTGTTTGGCCACACATCTGCGTGTCCTTGCAGAGACTAGGGGAAAGGGTCCAGTCCCCTTGAGCTGGAGTCACAGATGATTGTTAACTGTCATGTGTATGCAGGAAGTGGAACCCAGGTCATCTTGCAAAAGCAGCCAGTTCTCTAGACGGTCGAGTCATCTTTCCAGCCCTACTCCTGCCTAACTTTGCTTTGTACCCACTGCCCCTGTTCTTCCCTTAAAACCACGATGCTCTCAACTTGAGATCAACTTTCAGCTTGCACCTCAAAGAGGGAGCACACAGGCACACAGAGTCTATTCGTCTGTACCTGGCTTATCTCACTTAGCATAGCTCCTCTCGGCCGATCCACATTGTCATGGGGTGTGTTTGAGGTGAGTGAGAGACACGTACTAATTGCCCAGATTTGATGGTTACAGAGCATCCCTTTTGTCCGTTCATTTGCACAGTTACAAGTCAGTTTTTAGACCAAGTGCAGCCCGTCTCACCTAACCCATGCTGCCCCTGAAGAAAATGTCTCAGGACAAACTTTGCCAGTTGAGATTTTATTAGGATGATTTTATTCTTCAGTAAATATACAATTTTCCTACATTGAGGTTTTGTTTGCATTGATATTTCTATTAGTAAAATTTGGTAGGAATAACATTTTTAAAAATATTACTACAGTTGTAGATATGAGAGGACAACTTTCAGGAGTTCCTCTAAGAGGTGGCAGTCCTGTGGTTAAGAATCTATTGGGAAGGGCTGGAGAGGTGGCTCAGTGGTTAAGAGCACTGACTGCTCTTCTAGAGGTTCTGAGTTCAATTCCCAGCAACCACATGGTGGCTCACAAACATCTGTAATGGGATCTGATGCCCTCTTCTGGTGTGTCAGACAGCAACAGTGCACTCATATAACTAAAATAAATAAATCTTTTTTTTTTTTTTTTTTTTTTTTAAGGAACCTATTGGGAAGGCCTGGTTTGGTGGTAAAACACGTTTAATCCCAGCACTTGGGAGGCAGAAGTAGGCAAATCTCTGTGAGGTCAAGGCCAGCCTGATCTACGTAGCCAGTTCCTGGCAGCCAGAGCTACGTAGTGAGACCCTGTCCAAATAAAAGCAGTCTAGTAGAGAAGACAGGTTTCAGCAGAGGGGCCACATGAGAGCACACCACAGCAAAGAGACTCAGGTACAGTACTCTGCAGTAAGTCACCATGGCCAAGGAGTAGCCACGCAAAGCAATTGGAAGTAAGTAAACCACAGGGTCTCCCTGGTCCTGGAACCTGGCACAGGACACAGCCCTCCAGGCAGTTTGTGCTGGTTTGCTGAAGCAGCTTAGGGAGTTCAAGAAACAAAGGAGCATCAGAAGTTATCTGTAGTGGGGGCGGCTCCAGGGGAAGTGGCAACAACTGTGTGGAGCAAGCTCCTCCCTTCCCTTCCACCTGCTCAGCCAACAGCTCCCAGGGTCCATTGGCAAAGTCTCTGCCCAGGAGCAAGTCTGGGTCGGGTGCCAACTGCACAGTATGGAGCACAAGGTGAAACCTCCGTAACTGGCATAGGAGAGAGACATGGAGGAGAAGGGGGAATGTGTTGTGTAAGGGCCAGCCTGTGGGCTAGCTGCTCTGGCTCTTCTGTGCACAGGAGTACACTCACCAGCAGCAGCTGCTGGTCAGCCTCAGCTGACTCCATGACACATGCAGCTGTGCTTTCATTTGCTGTTAGCACACGCAGCACACATCATACACCAGGTGCACACATGCTATTTGCCTTTCACCATACCTGCCGTACACCACACACACCACACCAAGTACACACACCATACACCAGGTACACACACCACACACCAAGTACACACACCACACACCAGAGTACACACACCATACACCAGATACACACACCATACACCAAGTACACACACCATACACCAAGTACACACACCATACACCAGATACACACACCATACACCAGGTACACACACCATACACCAAGTGCATATACCATACACTGGGTACGCACACCACACACCAAGGATACACACCATACACCAAGTACATATACCATACACTGGGTACACATACCATACACTAGGTACACACAGCACACACCAAGTATACATACCATACACCGGGTACACACACCACACACCAAGTACACACACCATACACCAGGTACACACACCACACACCAAGTACACACACCATACACCAGATACATACACCATACACCAAGTGCATATACCATACACTGGGTACACATACCATACACTAGGTACACACAGCACACACCAAGTATACATACCATACACTGGGTACACACACCACACACCAAGTATATATATCATACACTGGGTACGCACACCACACACCAAGTATACATGCCATACACCAGATACACACACCACACACCAAGTACACATGCCATACACCAAGTACACACACCATACACCAGATACACACACCATACACCAAGTGCATATACCATACACCGGGTACGCACACCACACACCAAGGATACACACCATACACCAAGTACATATACCACATACTGGGTACACATACCATACACCAGGTACACACACCACACACCAAGTATACATACCATACACCGGGCACACACACCACACACCAAGGATACACACCACACACCAAGTACATATACCACACACTGGGTACACACGTACTATACACCCTCAACCATGTTGTATACACAGCACAGCTGCCACACACAGCCTACACAAGTATAGGGAGCCTAGGATGCCTTGAGTGAATGGGTGTGTATTGTTGACCGGTACAGCCCTGCCAAGGACCCGATGTATCAGACCAATGGGAATGGCAGATCCTTCCTCATTCAGGTCAGGCTTGCAATAGGTAAAGCCTTCCTTTGCTCTGAGTGTTAAAAAAAACTAACAACTGCAGGTTAAGCAGTTGGGATGAGCACAGCCTGACACTGATGGCTACAAAGACCCCCCTCCCCCAAGGCTGGCTGACTCTTCCCCCTGTGCTATATATAATAAACACACTGAGGTTTTGGGTTATTGTGGTAGTTGGTGCAACTCCATCAGAGCACACAGAGCCCACCCAATCCTACCTTTTCTGTAACTGTGTCTGTTCTTTCTCTAATCCCTTGCCACCTGTGATGGCCAACTTGACCACTTCTGGAATTAACTAAAACCCAAACAGCTGAGCACGCCTCGTGCGAATTTAAATCATTGGAAGTGGGAAGACCAACTTCTAATCCCGATCTTTGAAGTGGGAAGACCCCACCCACCTTTAAACCGGAATGCCAGCTTCTGCTGGCCAACAGAAAATTGCTAAGATGGATAATTTCAAGGGCATACTTCATATCCTGTAAAACCAGGAAGAATGTGTCCCTGCATACAGACGTGTGACAGCACTGCTGCCTGCTGGGTTTCGCTAGCAGCTGTCTGCTCGTTTGGGTTTTCGGTGGTTTGTTTGCTTGTTTGCGTGTCGTGGATGTATAACGTGTCTGCAGTGGTAATTTTACTGAGCTATTACAGAGCAGGCCAGAGACAGTTTTATGGATTCTGGGGATGAGGTGTGCTATATAATTCTTTCATTAGGACACTGGACACTCTAGCCAGTGGTTTAAAAATAAAGAACACACACAGACAAAGGCGAATGAAACTTCTCTGTCTCAGTAACATCTCATTGCATCAAATGGAGTGCGGCTTTGTTCTGCTCCCAGATCACAGCTGAAATTAAAACGAACAAACAACAACAACAAAAATAAATAAATAAAAAAAGAAAAACTGACTGCCTTGGAAGTGATCACAGCTGAAATTAAAACGAACAAACAACAACAACAACAAAAATAAATAAAAAAAGAAAAACCAACTACCTTGGAAGTGAGATGTCGGAGGCCTCCTGTAACTAAGGCCATCAACCCCTTGTTCCAGATTTGTGTTCCCCAAGTGTGTTCAGTTTGTGAGCATTTAGGAACCTTCTACTCTTAAGACATGAAATTTTCTGTGTAAATGTTTTTTTAGTAAAAAGTCTGGAGAGGTCATCAGAAACAATTATCCCCATTGCAGAGATTGCCCGAAAAGCTACCCAAAGGAAGGGTCTGATTTCAGGATCAACAGAAACAGGCCACACCCTGACCCCCATCCCAACCCTCACCCCTATCCTGACCCCCACCCTGGACCCTCACCCCAAACCACCCCCATCCTAATTCTCATCCCCATACTGACCTCCACCCCTACCCCAATCCCTACCCATCCCATCCTGCCCTTACCCCTACCCCAACCCCACCCCATCCCCACCCTGACCTTCATCCCCCAACCTCCACCCCAAGTCCCACCCCTACCCTGCCCTGCACTCACTCTAGTTATCTTAGCCCACTTCAAGTACTTTGGTCTCAACTTTGGAAACACTTGCACCACCATTTCTGCCCCTCAGAGAGAATTCACCATTGATCACGTTTGTTTGTTTCACAGATTTTATAATGTTGCGAGTTGGAGGCCTTATAGGAACTGGCCACTTCAGTGTTAACCAGTTCCTACAGACAGACAGCATATTGCCTCCGAGTGTCTTACGCAGACAGAGTCTAGAGCACCCACTTCATCACTGCATGGTGCTCACACTTCCCCTACCCTGAACACCAGGTTCTGAACAATGAGGGACCACAGTGTAGCCCAGAGCTTTCTGCATCATTAACCGGAAGCCTGCTGAGCTGTGGTATCCATTCCTCCCCAGGAAATCATAGTTACGTTTGTAGAAATCTAATTTGTGTGTATGTTATGTGCATGCATGTGTGGTACATGTTTGTGTGTGTGTGTGTGCACACGCATGCACATCCAGAGACTTGTCACCCAGTGTCCTTTATCATTCTCTGACTTGTTTCCTTCAGAGTCTATCACTGACCCTGGGACTAGGTCGACAGCTGGCAAGTCACAGTGATCCCCCTGGATCCTCTGTCTCTGCCCTCCCAAGCACTGGAGTCATAGGCACAAGGCCACACTTGGCTTTTTACATGGGTGTTGAGGGTTCAAACTCAGGTCCTCATGCTTGCATAGCTACATCCCCAGCCCCCACACAGTAAAGGTTTTCAGTCACACTCTCTGCTTCCCTTGTACTTCCTGGCTGGCTCTAGTCCTTTTTCATGACTCTGCATGGCATGTGGCCCTGTTTCTAGGGATCTGTGAATGCAGACTTTTTCATTTGCACAGTGAGTATGAGCACCTGTGTGTGTGCGTGTGCATGTGTGTGTGTGTGTGTGTGTGTGTGCACTCGAGAGCATGTTGTTACATTTGATATCTGCTTATCTATCTATCTATCTATCTATCTATCTATCTATCTATCTGGGAGTGGAGGAGGTAACACCTTGGGTGTTATTCCTCAGGTGCCTACCGCCTTTCGGGTTGAGACAGGATTTCTCACCAGCCTGGATATTCGCCAACTATGCTAGACTGGCTACCTCCCTAGTGAGCTTCCAGGGATCTGTCTGTCTCTGCCTTCCACTGCCCACTGCTGGGATTTACAAATGTACATTTACCAGATGTACATAAGGAGATGGTGCAAGCCATCTCCTTAACCACCTCCTTTTCCTTATATGTAATGCAGCCTAGGCTGGCCTTAATCTCCCTGTGTGGCCGGAGATGGCCTTGAAGCTCTGATCTCCTGTCTCCGCCTCCTGAGTGTTGGGATTACAGGCCTGCACCACCATGCATGGTTTCTGTGGTGTTACGGATGGAGCCATGGCTTCAGGCTAAGTAAACATTCTATCAACTGATCTATGGGTACAGTTTTAAATACCAGAGATAGAACAGTGATCACTCAAACAAGGCCCCTGAGCTCACAGAGTTGACGGAGACCATTCACAAGCAAAGGGGCAGAGACGGCATGTCCAGATAGAGTTAGTCTGAGTGCTCTAGACTGAGGAAGGAAGGATTGATGTTCACACACCAGGGCACCCAGAGGTGTGTGCTGAGTGCCTGGCAGCTCCCAGAGGAAGCAAAATGTTTTATCTGCTGTTGATGCTCAGCCAGGATAAATGCTGTCTCTTTTCCAATAAGCAAATGAGGGCTTGAATCCAGGAGAAAATAATTTCCCAGCATCAACATCAGCCTTCCCCAATCAAGTGGCTTTCCAAATGCTATAAAGCCAAGGCGCCCAGACTCAAGGATCCAAGAGATGGGCAGGCCTCATGCCAGACCCCAAGGCCTGGCCCAGCTTGTTTGAGTGTTCACAATTTGTTTGTAAATAAACAGTCACTGTGAAGATATCTGGACCCTTTTGCTCGCATATTCTCTGGAGACCCTACTACCTACCAGAAAAGGAAGGCTGACCACCTTAAGTCAAGTCTCAAGTCTCTCTCTCCCTCTCATCTCTCTTTCCCAGTTTTTACTTCCTCCTTCTCTACGGGGTCTCATGTATTCTAGGCTGTCCTAGAACTCACTATGACCTTCGCTATGACCTTGGACTTCCTGAGTAGTGGGATTTACAGGCCTGTATCACACCATGCCAGCCGCTGGGGATAAAACCAGGATTTTGTCCATGTTAGACAAACACACAACCAACTGAGCTACATCCCTAACATCCTCTCTTCCACAAAATTAAATCTTACGATTTGGGGGAACTATTGGAATACATACATTATGAGTAGAAAAGTTGACATCACAGGCTCCTGACCCATGACTGGGAATGCACACACACACACACACACACACACACACACACACACACAGAGGGGAGGGGGAGTCTGGTGGCCAGCACTCTACATAGCTAGCTAGCTTTCCTTGCCAAGGAAAGACCAGGGTCCCCAGATCTGCAGATCACCCAGGGAGTGGGAGTTGAGGGCTTATAGGCTTAGGGACTGAGTTGACTATAATAAAAGCTGCTGCTTGTGCCTTGGGCCTGGCCCCTGTCTGCAGCCTTCTATCTCCTTATAGCTTTGGTGCAAGTGTCAGCCCCTCTTCAGACATCTCCTGTGAACTCTTGGAAGACCTGGCTGTGTCAAGGCTTCTTTATCGTTCCCTGGAATTCTAGGAGTTTATCTCCCACCATTGATCTCCCCGGTAGGTTCATCTGTGTATTTATACAAACACAGCCCATCTGCTCTGATAGTTGTCCCCTGGGAGTCTTTGTCTGTCACTCATGTCAGTACTCCAGAGCTAGCCATACACAGACAGACTGGTCCTTGCAGCAACTTAAAACCAGCAGGCATCCTCCTGGGAGCTCGTGACTGGCAGAGCCAGAGAGAGCCTCTGTGTGGCCAGAACACAGTTCTGCTCATCTCTAACATGCTATTGTCTTTCCTTAACGACCCCATTCAGCTAACAGCCTGGAAATAGCTCCATTCCTCTGTGTAGGACAGAGCTTCAGTTCTCCAGGCTCCCAAACTGACTTAAGGATGTCAACGGAGAATCTTTCTATTTGTCAAGCATGTTCAGTATATGTGTGGTGGTGGGGGCAGGGGGGTAGTGTGTTGTGCTTGTTTATGTGTGTGTTTATATGTGCAAGCAGGCACACGTGTGCATATGGGTGTGGAGGTCAGAGGTCAGTGTCAAGTGTCTACTTTTAATAAGCTCTACCATATTTTTTTTTTTCTGAGATAGATCTTTCACTGAACCTACAGTTCACTGTCTGGTCTGGGAGTTCCAGGATGTCTTAACACATTCTGTTACAGGTTAGGTATAGACAGGCACTGACGAATTTCAGATTAAAAACAGATCTTTAATAATGCTGACTGCTACCACAGAGATTCAGTTCTGAATCCCAACTGAAAGAAAAACTGGGAAGCAAAGGGGGATTCCTTTAGTAGTTTCTAGAAGAGGTGAGTGTTCTAAGGGAATACCTGTCATTGCTACAGACTTGTGTGTGGTTTGGATGTCTGCAGTCTGGGTTGCTACATGCCGGAGGTCAACATCAGCACTGAGGGGTGGGCACAACTCGACCTGGCTGCTCTCAGCAGACAGAGCTTCTCCAGACCTCAACTCGGACAAACCAGGGCTTGCAACTTTCATGCTGAAAATGTCAAGACTCACTGGTACAGGGAAGCCCAGTTGGAGATTTTATTAAAGGTATTTCAATAGTTGCTGGAGGGAGAGTCATTCTTTTCTGAGGATGTGACAACTGGTAGGTTTTTTCATGCTCCAGTGAATGGCCCCATACCCATACCCATGTGAACAACACTAATTGAACTGGACCTAGTGGATTATTTTTTTAAAAAAAAGCATGATGTTTGAAAGGGTTGTGATGGGAAATATGAAGGAATTGGAAGGGGAAATAGAAGACAGGTGCGATCATATGGAGGGAGAAATGGAGGTCAGGTATGGTCCTATGGAAGGCAGACGTGATCCTATGGAGGGGAAATGGAGGGCCAGTGCGATCATATGGAGTCTCAGCTAACATTTCTGGAAACACCGTTAAAGGCATTTCAGAGGAGTGTCTTGGGGGTGACTAAATCTAGTAAAGTTTACAAGGAAGATTAGCCATCACATCACTTTTTCCCTTTTAGAAAAAATAGATTATTTTTTCACATAATATATCCTGATTGCTGTTGCCCCTCCTTTTACCCCCTCCCATTTTCTGCCCACATTCCCCCATCCATATCCACCCCATTTCTGTCTCTCATTAGAAAACAAACAGGCTTCTAAGGCTAACAATAGGATAGAATAAAATGATGCAATATAATAAGATAGGACAAAAAGTAACACACCAGAATAGGATAAGACGAACAGAAAAAACGAACCCCCAAAAGGGCCTATGATATAGATACAGAGACCCACTTGTTCACACACTGGGGAATCCTTTTAAAAACTAAACTGGAGGCCATAATTGTATAAAAAGGACCTGTAGGGTAAAATGAGAAATGGATAGATAGGTAGGTAGGTAGATAGATAGATAGATAGATAGATAGATAGATAGATAGATAGATAGATGATAGATATTGGTAATAGACATACATAATATTGATGATAGATATTAATGATAAAAAGGAAAGAAGGAAAGAAAGAAAGAAAGAAAGAAAGAAGAAGAAATGGGTGATAGATATAAAACTTTAAACAATAACATAAATTTTAAAAGAACGAAGGAAGAGAAAGAGAGAAAGGAAGAAAGAGAAAGGAAGGGAGGAAAGAAAAATTCCTGCTGTGACATTATGAGACAAGGAACCTCCAATGATGCTGTTGAGTTTGTTTGCTGTTGGCCATCGACTTAGTCAAGTCTACCTTATGAGTAATTTGTTTCCCCAGTGAGACTCCCTTGAAGAAAACTAAGTTTTCTCTGGCAAGTGGTCATCAACTGGACATAGCGCTTCTAGACTGGGGATGGAGGTGTCCATATACTACTCCTCTCAGCTCTAGGACCACCCTCTGGCATCTGGCTCTAACACTCTTTTTGCCTCCTCTTCCTTAGAGTTCTCTGAGCCTGCAGGGGGGTTGATGGGAACATTCAGCTTATGACTGAATGTCCCAAGGTCTATCACTCTCCGCATAGTATCTGGCTGTGGGTCTCTGTATTTGTTACCGTCTGTTCACGGAGGAAGCTTCTCTACTGCTGGCTCAGCAAGACACCAACCAATGAGTTTACCAGAATGTCACTGGAAGTCATTTTGTCTCTCCATTTTGTCTTGTTATGTTTCATTTTAGAACATTAGTATTTAGTTTTACCACAGGCCCCTGGTCTATCTAGTCTCAGGTTCTTGGTCACCCAAGCAGTGTCAGCTATGGGTTCCATCTTGTGGAAGTCAGATATTTGTCAGTTACTCACACGCGCTTTGTGCCACCACTGCTCTAGCACGTCTTGTAGGCAGGACACCATAGATCAAAGGATTTGTGGCTGGATTAGTGTTTCTGCTTCTCCTTTGGTAGCATGCATAGTGCCTTCCTGTAGCATAGAAGCTAGAACATAATGGTAAATGCTCTATGTAGGCACCAGTTCAGCTTCTCTATGTTTAGCGAGTTTTATGGGTGTTACCTTCATTGATGGGGACTCGCTGTCAGTTAGTGGAGAGCAACCCACAGTCTTGGGAACAGTCTAGGTTGTTTGGAGGTCCCCATGGGACCCTTATGGCCAACAACTCAATTAGAGTATGAACGTGGGTTTGAAGATACTGACGTGGGTGCTTAGAAGCTGTATCATAGCAGGCTGTGTGAGAAACAGGAGGACACATTTTGCGTCTCTCCCAAATGTCATCTGTAACGAGTAACAGTGACTTCACAAGCTACATCTGTCTCACCGGTTGCAGTTTGCCAGTCAGTTCCGAGTCCCCCTGAGAGCCTTCAAGGAAAGCAGGTTCTTCCATTCCAATCTTCATTACTGATGTTAGATCTGAAACCACACATTATATATACATTTTATGTCTCTAGATAAATAGCTAGGTTACAGGAGGCTACAGAGGGCCAAGGAGGTCACAGCAGAGTTCGAGTGGCTTGTGGAAAGGCTGAAATGGAAGGCTGGTTAAAACGAAGACCTAAGGTAGTGGTAAGAGTTTAATAAACCGGGTGCTGGTTGCATAGTGATGGCAGGTGACAACTCTAGCTGAGTGTTTTGTCCTAAAAAGTCCAGTCACATCTTTGGTGTGTACCTGTTACCTGGAACGGAAGCATTCCTGGGGGTGGGAGTTGGGGGAGACTGGTTACGACTCAGAAAGGAAACAGCCTGAGTGTCAGGAAGGTCCTCATCAAGCTAACATATGCAATGAGGACTTCCAGAGAGACTTTCTGACCAGTCCAGCCGCCTATACAGTCATGCTAAGAGCTCCACAAAGCCCACCTCAGCTTTTGTAAACTGTCACTCGGGCTGTGGTGGGTTTTTCAATGATGCATGGCTTTGAGTCATTAATGCTTCTGTGAATAACCCTAACTAAGCAGTAGCACCCTGGAGGGCTGGGGCAGGGTACTGCAGAAGATGGCATATGCTTCGAATCAGTATCCAATACATGGTACTGTTTCTTCTATATCCTGCATTCACAGATCCAGAAGTTAAGGGATGGGAATGGGAATGGTTCTACTCACTACTGCCCCTAGAAGCCCACTAGGGAAGTTTTTGCTTTCTGTTCCCATGACCTTAAGTTCAGCTTGCCTAGAAATTCTTGGTCCCAGAGGTGGGAGCACTCCTGCCTGGTGACAACTAACCCTAACTAAAAGCTCAGATTGAGACTATCAGGGGACATTGGATCCATTCTCCACAGGGGATTTAAGAAGATTATGTCTGGAGTCCAGGAGACCCTTTAGGGTGACTCTTGATGCTACCATGTCCTGTGATTAAAGTCAGTGGGAAACTACCACAACAAAGTGATAAAGGCATAGACCCTTCAGAAATGAAAGTGTGAGTCACTCCTCCAGGGGAAAAAAACCAAGACCTGCTGAGGTGCTTGCTGAAGGTAGAAGAAATACAGGACGTAGAGCCGAGGAAGGTGGCTTTTAAATACTAAGGCCACGTGACTAGTTGCAGAAATGGGAATTATAATTGGCACAAGTGCCTCTGTCATATTTTGCTAAGAGAGCACTTGTGAGTATATAGACATAATTGGAAACGGTGTTCTCCCTCCCTCTTTCTTCATCATATAATGTAACACTGATCAAGATAATATTGATGGCTAGTATCGCATTCAAGTTATGGGGCACTGAGAGACTCAAGAGAGATGGGCACCTATTCTAAAACACGTATGCATCTTCAGTTGTATGTGGGATAGTTATAACATATTAGGCAAAATTATGACCTGGTCTGGTCGTTGTTGTCATTTGGAAGTCAAGAAAACCGTGAGGAGATATGATTGTGTGTCAAGTTGACAGGGGAGGACTCGTGACGGCTGATGCTAGTTGTCATCCAGAGTCAACCAAAACCTAAGCTGCTAGGCACTGGGGTGAGGGATTTTATTCTCTTCTGTTCTTCTCTTTTCTTTCATTATTCTATGTACTTAGTCACTTTCCATCCTGATCTATCGATCTCAATGAGGGATTTTCTTAATCGGATTATTTTGAAGCAGGAAGACGCACCCTAGAGCTGAGCCAAACTTCCTGGTGGCTGCCCATATGAAAGGACTGTGGAAGAAGGAATCTTTGGTTTTTCTCCCGTTTGCCCTCACTCTGAGTGTTGAGCCAATCTATCCTGGTGCTGAGGCATTCTTTCGGTGGTATTGGAACCTACTTCTTTGGGATTTCAAGGTACACTGAAGACCCCAGCTCTCCAGGGATACAACACCAGATTGTGAGTGCCGGTGCTGAGCTATCCAGGCTCATAGAGCAACTACTGGATTCTTGGCATCCCTAGACAGCCATTGTGGGACTGACCTATACTGAATGCTGTAAGGCAGTCTAATAAATCCTTTAAAAACATCATACACATTCATCCCATCACTTCTGTTCCTTCAGAGAATCTCACTAATGCAAACACCCTTGCCAGCTTCTGTAGCGTGTAGTTTAAAAAAAAAAAAAAGGAACCACACTAAATCGGGCTAGGCGCCGGCATCAGTGGTCTCACCCACCCAACGGCCGGCCCCAAGCGTCTGTCTTACCCTGGTTCCTGCGGCCAGCCTCCTGCCAAGCTGCTCCAGTCAAAAACTTCTCCCAAGCTAGCTCTCTCAGTCTCTGCTTGCTAAGCTGACTGAACCAGTCTTTCCTGAATGCCTGGGGCTGTCATTCAGCAACCTGTGCTGGGCTGAAGCACTGGACCTGTTAGTAGCATTTGCTCCTTCTTCTAAGGAAGGGTCACAATCATCTTCCTAACCTGTTTCCCCAACCCCACACTATTTATTTCTCAGGTACCTCCTGGCTCTGACTTCAGCCAAGCAAGCTATTCTTACCAGACATCCTTCTCTCACCGTCCTCCACTTTCTGGGTATTGCTCTCTGCTCTCTCCCCCAGGCTGAAGGCTCCACCACTGTGTGCCATTTGGATACTTAGATAAGTCTATCCCGGGAAGCTACGCTGTTTCTGGATGGACTTAGTTCTCACAGGAGCCTGAACTCCAAGTCCAGCCATGTCCGAAGCAGGATAGGGCAGGGCTCAGGACCTTGTGTCAAGCACTAGACCCCGCTAGAGAACTGGACATTCACCCCGAAGCCCTAGGATCATTCATTCTACTTCATAGAACTCACTAAGGTTCCATCAGATCACAGGATTTTGAAAGGACAATAGTGACTGTCTTGTCACCCTTGTCTTTTTTTACACACGCACGCACACACACACACACACACACACACGCATGCACAAGCACACACACACACACACACACACACACACACACACACACACACACACATGCACACGAGGAGCAAGCACCTCTGCAAAGCAGGAAACCCTCCAAACCAGGTCGTCGTGCCCTGGGACCTCAGCTTCAGCCCTCTGCCCCTCCGTTGTTTAATGTTGAGACAAGTCAACTTGAAGCTGGATAATAAATGAATTCCAGCTTGAGTCTTGGCAGGATTTGTTTTGCTTGAGGGAAGTTGTTTATGCTAACGGGTCCCCCCTCTGCATAGTTAGATTTATATTAAACAGAGTCTTGTCCATCATCTGGATACTGCTGTAAACAAGATAATCTTTGTCTACCAGGAATGAGCCTGATGCCAATAACTTTAAATAAACACAAGCACCAGTTTTGTATTTACATTGTCTGAGGTAACCGCTGGCAAGAGCTGTTAATGGCGCCATCGGCCTTTCTCTGGCTAAGGTAGTGTCGCCTTTCGGGCTGACCTTGCTCATACCGGACTAGCTATGTGGGGGCTAAGTGTGGGGAATCTCCTACTTAGCATATGGGTGCTACAACCAGGCCTGCATTCTTTTGTGTGGTTTTGCCATTTTAAAATTCCACTTAAATATCATGACCTCTTTTTGTGCTGGTGAAATGGGGCATGGATCGTTGTGGGGAGGGGCGGCAGTTATTGGACACAGGAAATCAAATCTTGAACTTGAGCTGTGAATGCCTCCAAGGGCCAAGCTTATGGGTACAAGTGGGCTCCAAGGTTTATATTATTAATGAGGCCATGACTCAGCTCTGTGGAAAGGATCCGTATGCTGATTTACATTCCAGTTGGAGGATAAGTGAAATTTTGCAGAGGTCTGGGTATCTGTGCAACTCTGCATCAACAGAGAAGCCACAAGTCACCAACTACTCTTGATGCAGTGAGAACTGATCTCTGGGAAAGAATGAAGACAAAGACTTTCTTCTTTCCTTCCTGGCCTGTCTTCCTTGCAAAGAAAGTAAGAACTAGCTAGGCCGAGTGTAAAATTCACACCCTACTACTAGAGTAGTCTACTGGAATGTTGTTTTGTGACAGGTTGGAGCCAGGTAACCAGGCTGTCTTTGAAAGCCTGCCTTTGTCTCCTGAGTGATGGGATTTCACCACCTTGCCTGGCTTAAAATGTCTTCTGTTGACAGTCCAGGCTTCTAGTACTTGGTGTTAAGAAACAAGTGTCTTTCATTTGCTTGATTTCAGAGTTTTCCACAGGTCTCGGGTAGTCCAGGTGGGCCTCAAACTCCCTGTGTAGCCGAGGATGACCTTGAACTCCTGGATCCCCCCACTTCCTTCTCCCCGGTGCCGGGATTACAGTTGCACCCCTTTAACTGCTAGCTTAAAGAACTTAACAAGCTACTTGTAGTAGAATCAAGATAATGTCGGTAGGAGATGCAATAGGAAGCGGTGCCCAAGTATTCCATTAGGAAAGTCTTTCTGGGTCCTGTTGGAAGCTGGTAGGGGTACGAACTGCTTTCAAGTCTGAAACTAAGATAAACAAAAAGCACCCCAACCAAATAGACAAAACTAAAACCAAACTAACAAAAAGCCCAACCTGCTTCATAACTACCACTTATGGTATGTTGTGCTACCGCTTATGGTATGTTGAGTTAATTTTTTTATGTTAAAGAAACAAGCTATTGAATGAACTATTGGGCTGAGCATGGACTGACTGTATGTGGGATCCACGTGGAGGCTACACACTCTAGAACCAGGCTGTGTGGGGATAAGCTTGTGTGTCTCTAAGTGACCTCAGGCAAGAATTTAATCCACAGGAGATCCAGTTTTCTTTTCTTTTTTTTTTTTTTCTTTTCTTTTTTTCGGGGCTGGGGACCGAACCCAGGGCCTTGGGCTTGCTAGGCAAGTGCTCTACCACTGAGCTAAATTCCCAACCCCGAGATCCAGTTTTCTTATTCTGTAATAAGAGTAATTCTTGAACAGTTGGGACTCACTTAACAACGGGGATGCATTCTGGGAGCCACTCCAACTGGGTGATTTTGTTTACTTACCTTCTGGAGTATACATACACAAAACTAAATGGTGTAAGAAATTCACTAAACTTGCCTTCTATACACACACTCACACACACACACACACACACACACTCACACACACACTCACACTCACACACAGAAGAGACATGGAAGCATGGTGTCTCAAATAGCTGGTGTGGAAATCCAGGACTACAAAACAAGACTCAGTCATAACAAGGAGAGGAAGAGGTGTCTGGGTGATGATAACATTTGCCTAGCATATTCAAGGCACAGGGCGAGGGGTAAATTTTTATGTAAGTAGAAAAGGTACATCCTAAATAATGCTAAATAGACAACAATAAGTTCCTAAGACATAGAGGTAGTCACGTAGCACTGTTATCCAGTGCATGTCAGGCTCTCACATGGTAAGGAAGTAGACTCACAGCACCTCAAGCATGAGAGCAATTATATATTGTACATCACCTTGTCAAGGCTAAGGAGATGACTTAGTTGACAAAATTCTTTCTGTGGAAAGATGAGTACAAGAATCTAAATCCCTGATGCTTATCTGAGTAGCCAGTCAGCATGGTGCATGCTGGTAATCCCAGCACCAGAGAGCGGCAAAGACAGGAGGGTCCCTGACTAGCAAGCCAGTCTAGCTGAGTCAGAAAGTTCCAGGTCCCATGAGACCCTGCCTCAAAAAAATAAGGTGGAAAGTGATTAAGAAAGACACCTGACACTGACCCATGGCTTCTCTGAGCACGTACACACACACACACACACACACACACACACACACACACACACGACGCTCTACAATATTTCTAGGTGACAGGAACCTTGGGGAACCCCTGGTATACATGCTGTCTGCCCCTGACAATACATTATTGTATGGCACATGTCCAGAATTAGCTCATAAGTCTACTGAGGATTACACAGACTTGCATGCTTCCTCAATGGCTCTATCTTGCTTAGTACAATGTATACAAATAGTTGTTCAAAAGACAACATCATCTTACAGGATAGTTACGTCAGGCAGACTAAGTGGCAGAGAGAGAAACCCCTTGCGCTGGTCTCCCTAAGCTGACTACCCCTTCTCAACCTAGGACCTCAAACTGGCTGTTTATAAGTCCCCGGGGAATGCCTTTTAGAGGCAATGATAGGACCCCTGTCTCCTCTTTCTCTCTTTCACTTGCTGGGCTGTGGCTGCGACATGACTGGACTCTCTGTCAAACATTGCCTCCATGATACCTTCCCTCCCACAGTCCCAAAAGAACTGGGCCAAGTCCGTCGATGTCCAGAACCTTAAAACTGTGAGACCTTTGTCTTTTATAAGTTGATCATCCTGAGTGTTTGCTACAGTGGCGAAAAGCTGATTCACACAACAAAAATGTGCTAGCCGACTTCTTTAATCAGAAGCTGCCCTGCCACAACTCAACGGGCCAGGGCTGCTCTGTGCAGTGGCTGTGCTCCAGGCTCTGCTGCCCAGAGCGGGCCCTTCATGCCAAGTCCTGCCTCATTTCGTCTCAGCAGCGCCATAAATACTTCTTGAATTTAACTGCTTCATTCTTTCTACACACACTGGAGCTCACACTGAAATAAAAGAAGCTCAACATCTTTCCAAGTTCCCACAGGGCTCCAGTTGGATCCAGCTTACTCCTGTTTGAAGTCTGCAGTCAAGGATGGGTACTAGTGAGGAGAAAGTAAATAGTTTTGCTCTGTTTCCTAAAAGAAGTTCACACCTAATCACCTCCTCCCACAGCCCCAGTCTCCTGTGCCCAACAGGTCCTTATTTGATGAACACAAATACTACATCCAGCCAGGCCAAAGGACTCCTCCAACTGTGCTGGGGAGACAATTAATGTCCCAGGGCAGTGTGGGAGGGGGCAACTGGTGGGTGGGGCCCAAACCAGCCCTATTCTTGAAGAGAGTATATTTCTTTCTGTAACCCCACAAAAAGGTGATTTTAATAATTCTGTTTGGCTCTCGTGTCCCGTGTCTCATAAAAGCTGTTTTGGGGTGGCCCCAGCTTTGTGTGTGTGTGTGTGTGTGTGTGTGTGTGTGTGTGTGTGTGTGTGAGCTCTCTCTCTCTCTCTCTCTCTCTCTCTCTCTCTCTCTCTAGTTATAGAAGCACACACTTTTGTAATCCATTTTTTAATTCATCTCCTGGATACCAAAGGGCCCCCTAAGCCCTGGAAGCCCCCCTCTGACTTCTATTACAGATTTTCCTGCTTGCCAGTCATGGCCAGTTTGTTAAAAGTGAGGGCAGAGAGGAGGGGAAGAGAAAGAGAGGAAGGGGAGGGAAAAGAAAGGGGAAGAGGAATGATGGGGGGGGGAGAGAGAGAGAGAGAGAGAGAGAGAGAGAGAGAGAGAGAGAGAGAGAGAGAGAGAAACACGCAAGCAAGCCAGCTTGGGCTGGGCGGAGGAAGCAGAGCAGCCTTTGTGTGTGGTCCCAGGCTGGCTCTCCCTTCATGAAATCCCGGGCTTCATTCCTGGCTCTGGTAAACTTGAGCGTCACTGAATGAGTACCTTATCCATTTTCTAAACACTGAAGAGGTTTGAAAGGGCTCTGTGGGCAGACTGTTACTATCGGCAAAAGAAAACAAGTCAGCGTATTTAGCTAAGCATTTTTAATATTTAAACATCATAACCTTCAGCTATGCAGGAGTAGTGGCGGGCAGCCAGGAAAGCTGGCCGAGGGGACTGGAGCAGCAAGTGTTCCTTCAGGTGGGTCTGCTGTCCCTTTGAGGGGCCAACAGGGACCTCCAGGCTTCCCACTGGCTCCAGGCCTGTGTGCCTCACAGTGGTAGCTTGCAAAGGGAGTCATCCAGTCTTTTCATGAGCTTTGTGGTTTGGGCTTAACTCGGTGCTTCCCTATTCAAAAATTAAGTCTCAGCAGACCCCCAGGAGAAAAGGAAACTGGGATGGCGATGTAGGAACGTGAACCGGGAAGCTGTGGGCTCAGCATCAGGACCAGGTACAGCAAATATTATCCCTGTGGATGTGGCCTGGGTTCCCCACTCCAGAGCTGAGGCCATAAAAACCAGCCTGGCCAGGGGCTGTGACAGACCACAGCTCCTCCACGGCGCTGGGGACCCCTCCCAGCCGGGACAGGATGGCACCAGACACCCGCCCACCAGGCTCCATCCCACCAGCTGGAAGTGGCTTTCTGGTTTATGGAGCAAGACGGACCTGTAAAGTCAGTAATTCTCAGCGGCCAGAAGAAAGTCAGCGCCCCGCCCCCACTGGAGCCTGGGGAAGCTTCTGGAACCCCGCAGGCCACTGAGCCTGGCGGAGCTCAGCCAGGCCTCCCAGGCCAGACACCCCCGGTGCCACCCGAGGGGCTGAATGGGCTCCCTGTCTGCCAGAGCAAACAAGACCCCTGGGCGGGGCGCTGGGGCACAGCCTGGCGCAGACCAGGCCGGAGGTTACACAGGCCACAGGGGAGGACAGGGGACGTTTTCTCTCTGGACATTCCACTGGGGAAGGCCTGCCAAGGGCTTTGCCAAGGAGCTCAGTCGGCCCCACCATTACGGATACACCAGTAAATGGCTCCATTCACAGAGGACAAGGCCCAAAGGGCCTTTCTAGTGCAGTGCCTGCCCATTCCCCAGCCAGAGCTACCTCTTGCCAACCAAAGGCTGCCACCCAAGGTTCCTGCTCTGGCTCAAGCTCACCCAGCTGCTCTGGGGTCTGAGATACATTTCCTGGCACAAAATTCCGGTTTCCTATTTATACAATATAAGTGTGGATCTGACCTGAAGGGCTGCTGCTGTGGGGATTAGTGATGGACCAAAGTAGTTCCTGGTCTAGAGACTGCCTGCATGTTGTTCTGACTTAAACTTTGGAGTAGTTTTGCAAGGGCTCTAGCTTTGCCGACAGCCCTAGGGCTGGCTGGAAGCAGGAGGTAGGGGGAGCTCCCACTGGCAGATTGCTGGTATGAGGAAGACATGACTATTTCCTATCTTTTAGCCTCCCCAGCTTGCCCTGGATGTGACTACTTCCCATTTGTTTATCATCTTCAGGCTAACAGCAGTCCAAATGCGGTGTATGCTGTGTACTGAATAATCCAAGGAATAGACAGAAAACGTGTCAGGGCAAGTTCAGTACACAGATGCGGTTTTTCCTCATCTTCCATCCACAGGCGATTGGATTTGAATTAGGTGTGGAAATGGAGGTTGGACTGTGCTATCACCTGCCCCACATTGTTCTCTTGGCCTCACCCACAGGCAGCTCTAAGGTCCTGCCCTTTATAGCACCCTTGTCCGTGACACTCAGCCTAAAATACACCTCCCCGAAGTCTGCAGGAGCCTGTGCTCAGCATAGTTCCGGGCTCCAGCTTGCAGGAGGTAGGAAGACCTTAGTCATTTAGTGTGTCAGGAGAGCAAGTCTTGTGATACCATTGCTATAAGTAGATGCTGTGTCCCTCCAGGGAGGCGTCTTGAGTCTGTGACCTTAGATAACTTGTTTCTTCTTGGGATAGAGAGGTTCGAACACAGTGAGTGCTCAGAAAAAACTATTCTTTTTTTTACTTCGTTTTATTTATTCTTAAGGTAAGAAAAAGTTGGAAAGGTGCCAGCGAAGAGAGGGGCAAAAGTGAGTTGAAGGAACAGTTTCCAGCTCAAATTTAGTCTGAGAAGGGACTGCAGCAAATGCCCACCCAGGTCAGGTTTGCTTCAGTTGTTGAGGAACTGAGGACCCTATGGTGTGGAGGAAAGGTGAAAGGTGACTCGGGTGTGAAGTACCACAGCGGTTGGAGCAGTGACGAGCTTTTCCTTTGCAGAGGCAGGTCTGCAGCCTGTGTCCTTGGGCCCCAGTTGCTGCTCACCACTTTTTTTTTTTTTTTTGGTGGTACCTTTGTCACCCTGGCTTCTAACTCACACCATTTGTCTTTGTCTATTTGTTTAGATCCTGTTGTCTCAAAGGCTTCAAAGCTAGTCTCAGGGGCTAGGGACTGACAGACCAACACACAAAGCCAATTTCTCCTTCTGACCACTTCTGGGCCCCAAATTTTAGTTAAGAGAATCCTCTGGTCCTAAAGTTATCATATAAATTTGGTCTCAGCTAAGAACTACAAATCACAAAACAAACAAACACGTGTTATATGACTTTTCCCAGGGAGTCGACGTCTATTCACCTCAGGTGAAGAAAGCAATAACAGGCCAAAGAAATGATTCCATCCACATCGATGAGTCAATGACTCTAACAAGGGCTACTGTAGATGCATGACTAAAAGGTGACTTATAGGTATGGACAATTTATGGGCAACTACACCCCCAAGGAGTCGTCTTTACCCTCCTACAACTGTGAACTGCTTTTGTATCCATGGGGGATGGTTGCGGACCTAGTGAGTTGTTTGTTCCCTTCCACAAGAGAAGGGTGACTGGCCCAATCTTGTCTGAGTGCCTCATGCAAGTAGTGAAAAACATTCAGATACTAAGATGGCATGATGTTCAGATTTCAAGACGTTGTACTTGATGAGCAGTTCCACAACATTCTACCCCTTCTCTAACTCACATCGTTCCCACTCTCTTTTCCATGTTTCCTGAGATTTGGAGAGGAGCCGTGATATAGTCCTCTTGTTATTCTCTTTCATTTGTGGCTGGAGGCATAGGACCACCAGGCCTCAGCAACAGTCATTTGCTTTCAACAGTGTGAGTAGTGTTGAGGCTCTGTGGTATCTTCTTCCCACAGAGAGGAGAGCTTCCCTGACCAGCACCAACAGTAACAAAAGACTTAGGTTGTAAACATATGTGTTTAAAAGGCATTTTTACATAGTATCTTCTTCACTGTGGCTATGACTTCTCCAGCTACTGGGTTTTGGGTTGTTTTATTTTGTTTTGTTTTGTCTGGATTGTAGTACAAACATGGATCCCTTCCTGAGGAGTGATCATTAAAACCAATGGATAAGTAGTTGGTTGCATCCCGTATCAGTGGTACCACTGTTGCACCCATAGACACATTATTTAGCATGCAAATAGTATTAACATTCAGGGTCCATAGATAAGCAGGACCATTGCCAACAATCCTTTACCAGCAGTCCACATATCCCCTTCCAACACTCCAAAAGCTTGTCAGGAGGAAGGGGTTTTTCAGCTCAGACCTAGCCCAATTTCTTCATGTTGTGAAAACAATGTAGTCTGTCTAGGCAATCATTCCGGCATGCAATCAGCAGCAATATCTGTAGCCTGCATCACATAGGTGGTCTCATCCATCTTCTGCTCCCAGCCCAGCAATTCATAGGAAGGTAACCTACTCCTGACACTGGGATCATATTCAATAACATTATGGTTTCTAGATGTGCCTTTCCCACCCATATAGGATGCCTTCTGAACTTAAATTCTGTAGCAGTTATTCTTACATTTAAAGGCACAGGATGTTGTAGGATTTTCCTCAGTCCTTGTTGGGTACCATCTACCCTTGATACAACAAAAAACACCCAAGAGTTTTCCAGCTGTGCCCAGCCTGAGTGGACTGAATTCTCCCTCCTTGCCTCTTTAGATACATTTACACACCTTTCAGATGCCTTTCATAATCTGTAAAAGAATGTCAAGGTAGCATGCCACCTACACAGCAGGGTCTTTGTACAAAGGATGGTGGGATGTCTGAAGGTCACTGCTGTGCCATATGGTCTTGATATTCTGCAGCTAAGGGTGTAAGCCCAAGTGGACAAACATTATCAATGTTCATTACAGCATGAAAAGATTCAATTGCAAATGTGGACCATTTCCTCAAAGATGCAACATTGGGTATATTTGTGTGGGTGAGAGGTAGTATCTTATTAGCACTCTCTAATTACATAGTCATCCCAGTCCTCTGCCAAAGCCTTCTGTGAGTCTCCCCAGCCCTAGGGACACAGTAGGGCTTAGCTTCTGTTGCTTCCTCTAGCCTGGGACAAGAGGGAGTAGGGCCTTGGTCTAGTTCCCATGCAGGCACCAGCTCATCATACAGCATCCAGTTCTGATATTCTGAAGGCAAAGTCTGAGGACATTGCCTATCTCCTGGCCACATTTGACTGCTAAAGCTAAAAAGATTTCAGGTTGGTCAGACCCCTCAGAAACACACACACACACACACACACACACACACACACACACACACACACACAATTTTGTTATGGGAGGAAAATGTGCACACCACACTCCTGAGGGCTAATTACCAACCCCTGGGGCAAGCTTCAGCGTTTTCTTCTCTTCGGCTTCTTCCTTTATTCCTTTGTGGAATTATTGCTTGGGTTTTACAGCCTCCTTGGGGCTCACAAGCACTGACAATGCACAAGACTATTTGGCTTCTTGTCATTTTCTCCTCTAGGAACTCTGGCTTGTCACCAATCTTTTCATTTTCTTTCCAGTGACCTGGACACACCCTTTGTCCGATCACCTCCCTCCCTCCCTCCCTCCCTCCCCCCCTCTCTCATTCCCTTCCTTCCTTCCCTCCATCCTTCTTCCTTTTCTTTTTGATTCTGTCTCATGCAGCCCATCCGGGCCTGGAATTTTCTATGTAGTCAAGGGTGACCTTGAAGTCCTATCTTCCTGCCTCCCTCTACCCCAAGGGAGTGTTATTGAAGCTAGGGCCTCATTCGTGCTAGAAAAGAACTGCACCATGAGCTACATCCTCGGGATTCTGCGTTTAGCTTTTCCTTTTCCCTCTTGATTGCTTTAGCACTTTACAAACTCAATTTACCCACTGATTTTATTATTATTATTATTATTATTATTATTATTATAATCATTATTATTATTATTATTATTATTATTATTATTATTATTATTACTACTACTACTTTTCTGGTTTTTCAGATTGGGTCTCTACAGAACCTGTAGCCCTGTCCTGCTGGGCTGCTGTGTGTGTGTGTGTGTGTGTGTGTGTGTGTGTGTGTGTGTGTGTGTCAGTCTCACCACTGGGGTATCTGGAGCATCACCAAACAGCTGCTGACAAGCTGCCGGGGTGGTAGGGAGTGGTGGGAGGTTGGAGGGGGGACACAGTCTGCAATGGGAGTCCTTAGTCCGTGTTTCCTGGAGTGGGACACAGCGGGGGCTGGGACAGTTGCTGTGGTTCCCAATCTCCTGTGTACCAGCGCTGCTGAAGTACCCCTGGGAGTTGGGAGAGTGTGGGTGTGGGTGGGGTCCCTGGTCAGCACTTCCTCTCAGTCCATGCACCAGGCAGGAAGGGGAAGGCTGAGCCTGGGACAGGGCAGATTGGTTTGGTTCTGAGTGAAAGTATCCCAGATGGCCTATCTGGACCAGCCCATTGGGGCCTGATTTCCCACAGTGCTTCAGGTCCTGACACCCTTGTCTCAAGGAAAGATGAGGAATTAGGTCACTGCGTTTCTCTGCTTCCGTGACGCTTGGCTGATTCTATCTGCACCTCTTGAACCAGGTTCTAAGAGCCTCTTTCAATTCTTGTTTAAAAGCTGTTTCCAATTCAAGCAGTTCAGCGGTAAAGTATTCCCTAATTATCGGTTTCCTGGACTATGACTGAGGTCCTGTCTGCATGCTGAATCATGGATTCTCTTCTCTGGGTTGAGGATGTGACTTTAGTGGTATTCTCCCTCATTTGCACATCATTATCTCTCTCCTTGCTATCCAATGTCCTCTACCTCTCATTCCAAACCAGAGGCTAATGCAGAGGGTGTCGTCCATGGAATGTCCCCCTTCCCATAGGTGGCACCTCAGCTGCATGTCATACTGCCATAGCAGAGGCCACGAATGGCTGCCTACGCTCTCACACCCAATATGTTCTACTTCTAGGGTGCCATCCTTAACTCTTGACCCATTTCTTTTATTCACGGTCTTCATACCGAGGACACTATGTATCGAGGAGGAGTGCCCCTTCATACCTTATAGAAGAAGACAACCGTCTGGGATTTCCCCCCCCTCGGATATTCCACATTCAGACAGTTCAGTCTTAGTCATGAGTCTTTCTACCTAACAGTAGGGACCTCACAGCTGTGGCCACAGTAAGAAGTCACACCACCATAGCCGCAGGAGGCAGTGGGACCCTCGTGGGGTCAGTCCACAGATAGGCTATCCTCAGATGCTTAGCCTCAGCTGCGTGTCTTAACACACGTAGCAAGGGCCATGCATTTGTTCTTCCCAGTCATTTTTGATTCTGTCCTGTTCATGTCCAGGTAGCAAGTGTTGCATGACTCCCTGGGGACTCTATGCCTTTTTACTCCAGACAGAGAGGACAAAAATATACCAAACAAGTAATTCCATCCAAGTTCCAAGCTTGGCAAACCAATTTAATTGATCAGCACCTTGTAGGAAGAGACATATGAGGGATTAGTAAGACAGAGGAACCAAGAAGTGGGTCCTGGCTAGACCCTCAGTCTGACGGGAGCTTGGTCTTACACACCCCAACCTACAGAACTGTGAAAACTGAACTGTTGTTTCCAAAGCTACCCAGTCTGTGGTAATTGTTAGAGCTTGAACTGCAGCTATCAGTACATGCGAATTCAGCGTACAATGCAGTGCAGTAGAATGAACTAGATCTTTAATATGTAGTAAGTAAAATCATGAAGGGCTCAAGCTATGGGTATAGAAAAATTATTTTTATGTAAATAAAATGTATATAACCTTTACTGGTTGGAGAGTGGAAATCTTTTGCAACTATACAACTATTAATATTTCTTTGGGGGAGAACCACCAGTAACCTCATTGTACATTTATTTCTAAATTTAATTGTATATGCATGGGTGTTTTGTCTGCACCACACAGACAGTGGAAGCCAGAAAAGGGCACTGGATCTCTTGGAACTGGAGCTACAGCTGTGAACCACTGCACAAGTGCTGTGAATCAAAGCCAGGTCCTCTGGAAGAGCAGCCAGCAGCCCAGAGCCCCGAGACATCTTTTCAGCCCCGCTGGACGTTTCTTTGCACTGCTTGGGTTTGGTTTTGTTTTTTGAACTGTGTAATGGTGCTCTTCGTCCAGATGAGAGCCACGTTACTGGAGCTGACAGACACTTGGAGAGGGGTTAACCTGTAGGAAAGGAAACAGAGACCTCTGCCTGAGTTCAGCATCCTTATGACACTAAAGGCAAGTGGAGCTCAAGCTGTTTCCGATTAATATCAGAGTCTTCCAGATGAATGGAATGTAAACCACATACCAATTACAAGAATCCCAAGAAGGAAACTCCCTCTTCCGTCTGTCTATCCACCCACTTGTCCGACCACCCACCCACACAACTACAGTGTCTCTCAAGGGCAGAAGGGGAGAGGGAGAATGGGAGGGGAGTGGTAAATGGGGGTTGGGAGGGGGCAGTGTTACAAGAGCAAGCTCGAGTGCTCCTGATGCTAACAATACTGGGTCTGTGAGCAAACCTCTTCCTTCCTTCCTTCCCTTTCTTCCTTCCTCCCTCCCTCCTTCCCCTCCCTTTCCTCCTTCCCTCCCTCCCTCCTTCCTTCCATAGCAGGTCTCATTCTCTGGAGGGTAGTTTATATCCGGGAAGACTTTTGCCCATAGTCACAAAGCCATGTTACAAAGCCAGTGACAAAGTCAGCCGTGAAAATAATTCTCTTTCCTGTGCTGAAAGAGAACTTGCACACTGAGTGGCAGCAACACGCAGGTAGGACACCCCTGGCAGAAGCACCTCCCACAAAGGCTGCACAGTTGCAGCACAAGTTCTACTTCCAAACTCCTCCATCCTCAATCCCGTGCACTGAAAGAAGCTAACGTTAGAATCAGTCTTACTGTGTCCAAAGCTATCTAGAGAGTGAGTGTGAGCTTGCCTCCTTCTTGGAGTGGTCAGTCCTGTCAGCCACTGGAGAAGATGCACACTCTTGCGTGACAGATTGGACATCACCAACAGGATGGCTCTGTAGTCTGCAGTGTCTATTAGGAATCCCGAAACGATGGTTGTATCCCTGGGATCAGAACCCGATCCCAGCTCACTTAGACCGTGTGGCTGTTTTGCTCTTAGTCTCAGCGTTGGTGAGGGTCACTTCATACTCTGTGTGTGTGTGTGTGTGTGTGTGTGTGTGTGTGTGTGTGTGTGTGTGTGTGTGTGTGTGTGTGTTGGATGTGGAGCCCACAGCCCACTTGGTAGGTAAGCACTCTCTCAGTTGTGGGAAGAAGAGACAAAGGTGAAACGTGAAACTGTCAGAAGCACGGATCAAAGCCTGGAAAGCACATGCTGGGACTTCCAGGTTCTTGTGTTCATGAAGGACTCATTGGATGGAGGATACATGGATAGTGGCAGACATAGACAGCTTATTGAGGAAGGGAAAGACACTCTTTAGAATGCAGACCAGAGCCCGGAGGTTTAGAAGCTCTGGTTCACTAGAGTCTCAATCCTTTATGGGTCACTCTTGTCACTCACAGGTCTCAAGCTTTTCTCCTGCTCTCTCCTCACGCATGGCTCATGGTTGGCTCTGGTCTGTCCTTTCTCCCACATTTTAATCTTCATATCTTTCTCTTCCTGCCTTGTTCTCCTGCCACAAAACCAAAAGGGCCTGTTGGATGGGAAAGAGAAAGGGTCACACACATAAAGTACTATGAAGAAAAAGGAACCAGCGTAGAGTGCCCCAGTGGATCCTGGCAGAAGATTGATCTGAAGGCGAGGTGCTGATGCAGGAGAAGCGGTGCATAAAGGAGATTGACAGGAAGTGTAGAAGTTGATCAGATGCAAGGAGGAGAGTTTGGGAGTTCGTGGCAGAAAAGCGAAAGGACCCTTGAGAAGCAGGAAGCCTCTCTCTGGTCTTCAGAGCTGGGAAGAATTCTCTCTGCTGCTTCATGGCACAGTTCTCTGATACTCTGCTGGCCCCTACAGGAATGCAGTATAAGAAATATGAATATAGCAGATATCCACAGCTATGCTGTGCTTCTGGGTCCCCGCAAGCTGGCCAAGCTAAACCGCTACCTGCCCTTTCTGTGGTGCTGAAAGATCCCCATGCAGAGGAGACACAGAATGTGACAGATGGTAGCCAACTGCCAGAGAAGGGCCATGCTCCCAGGGAAAGTGCTTTGTGCTTTGAGAAAATCTCTAACTGCAGAGAGAGAGAGAGAGAGAGAGAGAGAGAGAGAGAGAGAGAGAGAGAGAGAGAGACAGAGAGAGAGAGAGAGAGAGAGAGAGAGAGAGAGGAAGGAGGGAAAGAGAGACAGACAGAGAGACAGAGAGACAGAGAGACAGAGAGAGAGACAGAGAAAGAGAGAGAGAGAGACAGAGAGACAGAGAGAGAGAGTGTGTTTAGTTTGCCAGCAGAGAGGACAGGCAGAAGGAGCAATTGTAACTGCTGATCTGAGAAGGCTGTTCCTGAAAGGCCACAGAATCTGCTGGTGCTCTAAAAGCACTAGGCAACATTTATGTGTGACAAGTTACCTCTAGCTGGGATGGCTTTAAACATATTCCAGTTAACTTGCTTCATGCTCATCCAGACCTGCAACATTCACTTAATTTCCATGTTCTGCATGAGGAAATTAGGGCATAAATTGATTTAATGACTTTCTTGAGGTCATACTGAGAGTAGATACAAAGTTATCTATTATTGCCTACAAGATTGCTACACAGTTACCAGCTTAAGCAAGCCTCTGCCCTTATCTCCCATGGTCTGAGGGTCGGGATCTAAATGATCTAACTTAGGGTCTCTCATGAGCTGCAGTCCAGTGGTCAGCCAGCGCCAAAATTTCATCTGGGACACCAGCAGGAAAGGGTCTGTGGCTGTCAGCAGATGGCTATTCTTGCAGTAGTATTAGAGTGACAGCCTCAGCACCCAGTGACAGTTGGCCAGAGGCCACCTTGGCCCCTTGCCTTGTGGGTCTCTATAGGATCACTCACAAATACCACCCGTGTCCTCAGAACCAGTTAAAGAGGGCACCTACTCTAAGGAAAGTCTTGGGCACCACCACTGTGCACATGGCAGCTCATCATAGTTGCTATGTTGATTTATAAGAAGCAACAAAGCCCCATGCATGCTGAGTCAGCACTGGAGGCCGGGGTCGCTGCAGTGCTTCTCTGAATCTGCCAGAGTAATGGCTTGTGTCTGAACTCCATCAGCTTGGCTTCAGAGCCAAGGCGTCACTAACAAACACCCAACAATGGTGCCTTACAAGAGGACAGGTTTGTTCTGGTCTGTTCTGTCTCAAGGCTTTCACCTACAGTCCATCGTAGCACAGTAGGCGTAGTGACAGAAGCTTGACGCAGGTGCTCGCATTTTGTCCCCAGACCGGAAAAGAGAGATGAATACAGGGGCCGGGCTGCCTTCTGCTCTTTGTAAAGTCCGGGACCTGAGTCTGTGGGACGAAACTGCCCACCTCAGAGTAGGTTTCCTTTCTCAATTAGTCCAGCTTACAATCTGCCCACAAGCATGCCAGCCATTTGTTTTCATGGGGATTCTAGAGCCTGTCGATCTGACAATCAATACAAACCAGGACAGCCTCTGTAGCTAACCGTCGTGCCCACTGTTAGCTTCAGCGTTCCACGGCTGTGAGAACACACCTAAGGTAAAGGATTCATGGAGGGAAGGGCTTGTCTCAGTCCCAGAGATTTCAGTCCACGGCGACTTCACCGTCATTGTCTTGCAGTGGTGAAGAGGGAGTTCATTTTGAGGGGAGTGTATGGTGGAGAAGACTGATCACATCGAGGTGTCCAGGAAACTGAAGGGACCCCGATACTCTCTTCAAAGGCCCTCCAGTGACCTAACTCCTTTCCCCTAGACTCCACTGCCTGTGCTTAAGGAGAGGCAGAAACACACTATACAGCTTATGCTGATTAGCATAATATAACATGGCATTAGGAAGCTGGGAACGGTGCATAGTTGTGGTTTAAATGTGGAATGCCCGCCAGCTCATGGCATTGTTCTGGAGAGCTGTAGAACCTTCAGGAGATGGAGTCTCACTGAGACAGTGGGTCACTGGGGTTCAAGTGGCGTGGTTTTATAACGGGGTCCTTCTGTCTGTCTTCTCTCTGCTTTCCCGACTGCTGGCACAGAGCGACCAGCCACCTCATGGTCCTTAAGGTGTGCTTTCCTTGCCAAATTAACTGTAAGCCACCACAGATAAGAGAGAAGTGGCTAATACACGTGTCCTGGGATAGCCTGCTAAGTAGTCACTAAATTAATTAATCAAATTATGTAGGACTCAGTTAACCTGGATAGATGGTCAGTCATCTCATATACCACACGGAGGGAAAAAACTTAACAGAAAAGGGTCGAGGTGAGCCCTTGTGTATCACTTTAAAAATCCACATGTACTTACTGTGAAGACAAAAGATGGAATATGTGAAAGAAAACCCCTTCTCAGGATGTACTGGACACACACCAGACCCCCAGTGGGGCACAGCTGAAGGGGCCCCCTCCATACTGTGCTCTCTCACCCCACAAGTGCACTGGTGAATTCCAGAGTCTGCCCCTTGACCCTGCCAGTGCTTGTCAAAAATACATACCATGAACAGCAAAGAAGGGTTGAGGGTGTAGCTCGACTGGCGGTGTGCTTACCTAAAACACACAAAGCTCTGAGTTTGAGTCCTAGCATTGCATTAACTGGGTGAGGTATCATAGACTTGTAATCCTGGCACCTAGGAGATGGAGACAGGCGGGTCAGAAGTTCAAGGTCATCTTCAGCTACATAGAGAGGTTGAGGTCAGCCTGAGCTGCATGAAACCTCCTCACAAGAACAAGTACCACCACTAGCGCGTGCGCACACACACATACACACACACACACACACACACACACTCACACATTCACACACTCACACATTCATACATACACACACACATACACACACATTCACACACATACACACACACACATACACACACGCACTCACACATTCACACACACTCACACACATATACACACATACACTCACATACACACATATACACACACTCACACACATATACACACATTCACACACATACACACACATTCACACACATCACACACATACACTCACACATATACACACATTCACACACACATACACTCACACATATACACACTCACACACATACACACATTCACACACACTCACACACACACACACAGGGGTTGGGGGGTCAGGGTAAGCAAGATTAGCTTTGTCCCAGCAGAAAAACATAGGGGCTTACAACGAGCCCTTGGGTGGTATAGTCTGACCCTTTTGTGGATCTTTTATATCGTCCTTCCCAAATCCCCTCCTTCTCTCTAAAGGTGGGTGCTAGCGGCCAGACCAGCAACAGTCAGCAGTGTAGCCTTGGCACAAAGACAAATGTTTAAATCAGAAAAGAATCGTCCTATCCCCCCCACCAAAAGTAGAAGGCAAGGATAGACACCTGAGGCTGTCCTATGATCCCTGCATGTGCCATGGCTTGTGCTTGCACACACACATGCACACACACATAGTGAGAAAGACATTTGAAGGAAAATGAGCAGTTCCTCCAGCTTTATGGTCCAGAGTGTTATGGTGGGTGGCTACCTTCCAGAGAAGGCGAGAAGGCTTTCAATGTCTTAAACTATCGCCTGTAAACCTTTAAGAAATTACTCTCTCAGATTCACTCTCTGTTGTCTGTAAAATTCAGTTTTTCTTTGAGTTATGAGACAAAGGATCCGGAAGCCACTGGCTTGAGGAGAGGTTAGTGGTTCCTGACTTCCCAGGACTCCATATCCACCAAAGCTATTGCCCACCTAAGGCTCTCTGTCACTCTCAAGCACCAGCACCACCACCACCACCACCACCACCACCACCACCACCACCACCACCACCACCACCACCACCACCACCACCACCACCATCACCCCCTCCCCTAATCTTTCCTGAGATCTGTTGTTCCTCCTCTTTCCTTCCTGTTTCTTCCCTTTGGAAAGCTCTTGGTATCCTGTGCTCACTGTAGGAAGGGAATCTGCCCAGGATGAAGTTGTACCTTGATCATCTGATTCAGAAGAGACTCTGGGTTTGAGACTTTTGAATTGATGTTAGAATAGCCTAAGACTGGTGGGGACTGTTAGGAAGGGAATCCATCGATTTTTGTGTACTAAAAAGACACAAATTTGAGGGGGTACAAAGACAGAATGCTAGTCTTTAAATATTTGGTCAACCCTCGCCCCATTTGGTATTAGAAGTAATCCCCTTGCACTGTGTAGGGAGGTGTTTGTGAATGTTTAGGTCACAGTGCTCTTCACGCACAGACTAATGCTGTTACAAAACGGCTTTGGGGGATGTTTCTTCCTCTGCTATTGGATGTCTTGATGTTCCTCTTCTGGGAAGGGTGTAGCTACAACCTTGGACTTCCTTTTAAAATCCACCTGTTTGTTTATTCATCCATTTAATTTATGTACTGTAGGGGCCGGACACACATGCACCTTGTATGTATGGAGGTCAGAGGGCAACTTTGCAGAAGGTGATTCCCTGGTCCTCCTTGCTTTGAGGCAGGCGTCGTTTGTTTCTACTGCTGCATGGTTGAGCTTCCAGCTGATTCCCTTGCCTTCACCTCCACAGGAGTGCTGGGATTACACATTTGGTGGGTCCTGAGGATTGAACTCTTGTCCTTCAGACTTGAGAGGAAAGTGATTTTTCCTTTGCTATCTCCCTGGCTCCTTCAGTCTTTAGAATTGCAGAAAATAAATTTCTACCTGACTTCTTGTCTATTCTTTGGTCATTTCATTCAGTAATATGATGTGCTTAGATCAATCACATCCATCCACCCTTCCCTTCTTTCAACTTCTGAATCATTCTACTTCCTCAATAAAGGTCTCCCCAAACATCCCAGACTCATCCATTTTATTATACTGTGGGCCAAAGAAAGGGAGGAAACATGTCTCCCATGAGATCCCTGAGTCAAGGGCCCTAGATTTATGGGTGTGTGTGTGTGTGTGTGTGTGTGTGTGTGTGTGTGTGTGTATGTGTGTGCACATGGGCACAGTGCTAGGCCTCAAACCCAAGCAAGGTCTTGGGCTTGCTAAACAAATGCTCTACTCATGAGCTATGCCCTCAGCCTAATGCCACAGACTTAGATCTTCATCCAAGTACCAGTGTCCCAGCAAACTTCCCAGTTCATTCACAGTTTGTCTCCATTTCCAAGAGGGCTAGACCTTGAATCACCCCAGGCAACAGTATCTGAAGATGGACCATGGCTACCATGATTGGTCGTGCTTGCTGGCTCAGTGGTGCTATCCCAGCACTTCCAAGGGAAAACAGGAGCCACGCAGAACTCCTTCGGCCCCTTGAAAGACAGCTAAATGGGACTTGATATTCATCACTTCAGGGAAATATCTGAGCCCAGCTGTTACCCTCCTTCCTGCCACCCATGTGGCTATGTTTTTAAATATGGCTTGAACTCGAAGCTCTTTCCATTTATAAAAATTCTTTCCCCAAATGCTCTTTCCAATAACAATATTCCCATATGTGCCTTTTGCTTCTGATATTTTTCTTAAAAATCAATTTGCTAAAACAGAGTCCTCTTGTCCCTGGGATTTTGTGTCCACAAATGGTCCTACCCCCTACCCTATGGCAAGGGACCCCAGGATGTTTAGGCTGCTCTCTCTCATCATTCCTTAGAGCTTCATCGTACGGGATTATGACAGTCTGGGTAGGGCTCCGGACCAGATGTGCAATGACCCGGCACACACAGACACAGAGTCTACGGGCTCTAGGCAGGCTGTCTAAGCACAGTGTGCATTCCTGTCCTACTTATCTCCATCTTTGGAAAAGTGGAGACGATAAGACAGGTTGTCTTCATAATTTCCATTTCCAGATACCAAGGACTAGAGCTACTCTCTTATTGTACCTGGGATGAACACAGTCCCACTGAAGGGCCCACTCAGGCCATCAGATGAGAGTCTCTCAGTTAGGATTCCATGGGTGTGGCTTGGAAGCTCCTTGGGAGAGTCTAATGTGCCAGTAAGATTGTGACCCACTTGCTGGACACCCCAGCAGCATCCCGCCATCCTAGGACACAGCCGTCATATTAATGTACAGGTGTAGCAGTCTGATTTGGGGCAGGTTTCTCCTCCCAAAGTTGTCCTTTCTGCCATATGGAGACTTGGATCAGGTCCAGTGGCCCTGTGGCTAGAGGCATTGTATTGGCTGGTTTCGTGTGTCAACTTGACACAAGCTGGAGTTATCGCAGAAAAAGTAGCCTCAGTTGAGGAAATGCCTACATGAGACCCAGTGATAAGGCATTTTCTCAAGTAGTAATCAAGGGGAGGAGGACCCCTTGTGGGTGGTACCATCCTTGGGCTGGTAGTCTTGGGTTCTAGAAGAGAACAAGCTGAGCAAGCCAGGGGAAGCAAACCAGTAAGTAACATCCCTCCATGGCCTCTGCATCAGCTCCTGCTTCCTGCCCTCCTTAAGATCCAGTCCTGACTTCCTTTGGTGATGAACAACAATATGGAAGTGTGAGCTGAATAAACCGTTTCCTTCCCACCTTGCTTCTTGGTCATGGTGTTTGTGCAGGAATAGAAACCCTGACTAAGACAGGCATATAACTTCATTTATTTCCAAAGAATGGTCCTGGTCCTCCCTTGCCTTGGAGACATGACTGCTGGGTGAGGCTCCTCCTACACACCAAACACACACACACACACACACACACACACACACACACACACACACACACACACACTCTCTCTCTCTCTCTCACACACACACTCTCTCACACATACACTCTCTCTCTCTCTTACACACACACACATACACACACATACACACGCACACACACTCTCTCTCTTACACACACACACACACACACACACACACACACACACACGTGTCTATAAATTATTCCAGGATAACTAGATTGAGCAGACTGGGCAAGTTGTCACTCCTGTCCAGAAGCAGCCTATCATTTCTCTTTTGTTTGTTCTTTGTTCGTGTAGATGAGGCTTCAAACTCACAAAGACCCACCTCTCTCTGCCTCGGCCTCCTAGTATTGAGATTAAAGTCATGTGCAACTATGCCAGCCCTCTCCCTTTGAAGGCATATTTGTCTTCCTGTGTGATGACTGTTTGCACATGTCTATGTGCACCACATAGGTGTAGAGCTCACAGCAACTAGAAGAGGGTGTCAGATCCCTTGAAACTAGAGTCATGGATGGTTACTAACCACTACGCCAGAGATCCTAACCAAACCTAGATCCTCTGCAAGAACCAGTAACTGATCTTAATGGCTGAGCCATCACCCTGCCCCAGAGAAGCAGCAAGTCTTTAGCGGGACTAAGCTAGGGTTTTCGGAGGAAGAGAAGCTGTAGGAAGGTAGATTTAATCTGGCAGGCAGGACTGAGGTTTAGTACAGCTTCAGTTCCCAAACAGATGTAACTTGTTTTTCTAGATTCTTACGCTCCCTCCCCTATCTGCTCACGGTGCTGGGGACCGTGTGCTTGTCAATCAACTCGTCTTAATCTCCATTCACCCATTTCCCTTAGCTACCCCCGTCGACCCAAGGGAGAAGGATTTCCAGTTTCCTTCCCTTTTCTGCACGGTAACTTTCAGGAAGGTCTAAGTTCCCCGTTTGAAGATGATACAGCTGTAGGGGTGAGAATTCCATTGGAAGTGTGAGATGATGCAGTGCTGGCTCCTGGGTGCCGATCTCTGTGTGAGCCAAGAGAGTTCACACAGAAAGGACTCTTATCTTCCTCCGCTTGCTCTTTTGTCTCTGTGGGTTCAGCATGGAACCAGGTACCTGTTATTTGGAGAAACAGTTAACGTGCCCAAACCTTTCAACTTTTCCTAGTGAAAGTTACGAACTGGGTTTTAGATTTAGGTGGCTACTTCCAAACAGGACGGTTGCTATCCCAAGTTACTCCATTCGAGTTCCACACATTCCTTCCCACAGTTTGTCTAACCAGTTTTAGTAGTTATTTTCCCCTCTGATTCTTACTTCATAATCAACTATTGTAATAAAAAAATCGGCTATGTGCCTTGATTGACAAGGGCAAAACTATCCTGAGAAGAGAAGCAGCATGGAGTGTTTCATCTGGGTTCTGGTAGTAAGGGTGAAACCGTTTTCTTTTTGAGGTAATGAACCTCTCCATAAAATATTTGCCCAATGACTACTTCCTACCTATAAAGTGGGTATTGTAGGGAGACGAGGAAGCTATTCGCACATGTATTTATGGAGGAAAGATATTTTAAATATGTTTCAACCAATAATAATGTAAAAATACCCAGGAGCCCTGTGATGTGGAGACAGAAATGGTCTAGGAGGTGAGGTGATGTCTGCCCCGGTCCCCTGTGTCACATGCAGAAGTGTTTCAAGTATAAAATAAACGAGTAACCGAGAAGCTAGAAGGAAGGAGGGTCTTTGCCCTTAGCTTCTTTAAAGGGACACAAACTGTATTTGAGTGAGGAAAACGTTAGCATTTTAAGGAAAGGGAGATTTGAAGTGCTGTAGGGACTGCTCTGTTTTTTGGGTTTTTTGTTTGTTTGTTTGTTTGTTTGTTTGTTTGTTTCTTAGGACGGGGTCTCAAACAGTCCAGGCTGGTCTCAGACTTTCTCTGTAGCTAAGGATAACCTAGAACTCCTGCATCAATCTCTCAAGTGCTGGCATTACAGGCTTGTCACAATGTCTGTCTTAAACTGGTTTAAATCCTAACATCTTGTACCTGACAGGAATATCAAGGATTTTGCGATCTACATCTCGTAACCCAATGGCTCCTTTTCACATTCTCAAGAAGTCCTTTCCTTCTTGAGAAATCTCAAGCCCTGTCATGCTGAGTGGGTGGGCGCCTGGCTGCATTCAATCTCTGTCTCTGGGTAGGGACTGAAACCCCACCACCGGAATGAAGAGACCCTATTTCCTTCACAAAATGTTGGGAGTTTTTTTAAGCATGGGATCTGCATAAATAGACCATCACAGACCACAGGCTGGCCAGTGCAACATGCTTCTCAGTTCATAATAGGTTCTCCGGAACTCGGAAAGCATTCTCTATCTTCTCTCCTCAGTCAGCGATGGGGTTTTTCGATAGTGTTGAGCATCCCTCATCTCTTGGGAGCTTACCTTGGGTGCAGATGATCTGTGGTCACCTGTAGGCCACAGTTTTCAAGTTTGTTGCCTTATAAAGAATAAAGAAAGGAGGCCAAGGGGTAGAAGGAATTTTTAGGGAGGAATACCTCCTTGTTTCTCTGCCTAGTGATCTTTCACAGGTGTTATTCTGGGAACTAGTTGGAGGTTGAGGCAAGATGCCTCAACTGGTTGAAACTGGTTACTTCTGAGTTCATGCTGCCCGGAGCCAGTAAGGAGCCCTCAAGCTGGTTCCACATGTGTTCTCTCTGCCCACAGAGAAGTGATCCAATCAAGAGATGGTTGTCACCGGTCCTACCTCACTGCCTAATCAGAGCTAACTCCAGTCACAGTATCCTGTAGTTCAGTGTTGTTTAATTCCTTTATGTGAGTTTGACTTCCCCAGCCTGGTAAGTTCGCTTATGCTGTTAACCTCTGCCTGGAATGGTCTGCCACCACTCCTTTAGCGAGAGTCTTTTTTCAAGTTCGTGTTAGCATTCTAATGATTGCGGGTCCAGAAACGATCAAGTAGGGAATTTTCAGTAAAGAGAAATTCCAATAAAGAGAGGCAGAATACCCTGACCCCAGGAAACAACACCTCTCCAACCCACAAGGCCAAGCTGATAGCTATGTGCCTGGCCCAGACAGAAGTCCCTACAGGAAAGGTCCCGGTGGAGAAGAGAGAAAGAGTGTCTGCTACACATAGGATGGAGTAAGAGAAGGGGACAGAGGCTGTCTATAGTAACTAAAGAGAATACAAAAACAAAGGCTGGTCAGAACGCTAAAAAACCCAACAACCTTCTAAGAAAAGAAAAACTTATCTGGAAAGAGCCACCTACGGACAAAGGGTTAATTTTGACTCACAGTTTCAGAGATTTTCGGGGGTTGGGGGGGCAAGCATGTCTGTCTTGTTCTATTGCTTTGAGGTCTGAGGCAAAGCAGAAACATCAGAGCAAGATGGTTGTGGCAGGAGAAAGCTGCCCATCTCATGGTAGCCAGGAAGGAGGATGATAGAAAGAAAACATTTGAGCAGAAGTGGGAGAGATGGCTCAACGGTTGAGAACATGCACCATTCTGGCTGATGACCAAGTTAGCAGCACTCATATAGAGACCTCACAATCTTGTATGTCTAACTACAGGGGATCTCAGGCCTCTGACCTCCAAGGGTATCTGCATTCATGGACCCATACATACACTCGCACACACACATAATCACAAATAATTCAAATACATATTTTAAAAGGCTGTGAACAAAATATACCCTTCAAAGGCATTACTACCTCAGTGACCCACTTCCTCCCAGTACACTCCAGTTCCTAAAAGCCCAGTGTCAGCTACAAGTTCATCGGTCCCTTAATACAGGAATGCCTTCATAATCGAATCATCTCTTAACAGAGCCACCAACTGGAGACCAAGCCTTTAACACATAAGCCTTTGGGGACATTTTATTTCTACAGCATAAATTATTCAGTCATAAAAATACAAAAATTGATCATTAATTTCTCTACAAATCATGATGTGCCTATCAGAGTAGAGAGGAGACACTTAACCAAGTTAGGGCCAGTGAAATATGAGCCTAAGTCGTTGCTAAGGTTTATGGGAAAGATCCTTAAAAGGTTAAAAACACTCTGGGCATTCTCCCCTTTCCTTTCTCGTGCCTCCTCCTCACCAGATGTGAAGACTCCAGGATTTTTATGGTGAATTTGTAATTGTTTGGATCCAAGCTCTTTCTATCTTTCTGTTCTTACATCTGGTTTCCTTTATTCAGGAGATAAACAAATCTTTATCTTGTTTAAGTAATTTTACTGGGTCTCTGTACTGGCAGCTGAATATAGTTTCTCTCTGATACAAGACATATAGCAAATTGTTTGGAGGCACAGAGATGACTGTGGAAGCCCAGGCTTCTCCAGCTGTGTTAGATAACTCATGATGATTTACACTTGTTGTGTGCACATGCGTGTGCATGTGTGTATATGTGTATGCATAAGCATGTGTGTGCATGTGTGTGTGTCACAGAGTGTGGGGGGCATAGGATGGAGTGTGGTACACTCTGCTGCCTGTATGAGCACCCATGCAGAGGGGCGATGAGAGAACATGTGGGGGTGCCTACGAGAGTTCAAGGCCTAATTTTCACATGAGTGGTTTTGCCTGATCCCTCGTAGGATTCATGTGTCTGGCCACTGATTTTAACAGCAGTTTGAATTACAGAGTCACTCTTTGGAGCAGAGGCTGCCTGCTGATCTCTCCTCCTACCCTGCTCACTCCCTCTTTCTAAGCAGTCAGCCTCCTTAGTCTATAACACCAGCAGAGAAGTTGCGTATGGAGTTTGGTTGTTCAAGTTGTATGCTGGCATTTTGTAAATCCTGATTAGGCTACCTTTCTCTCAGAAAAACCTCAGAAAGCCCTCTTTGGTATCTTAACAAAGGTACCTAACAAGTGCAATGCCCTGAGTTTGATCCCTGGGGCCAATCAATCAATCAATCAGAAGCATTAGTGTCCTGGGTGGGGCATCTAAAGATGGGACCTCTCTGTAATTGTCTCACACCCATTAATTTAGGCTGTCTTTGTATCCCTCATTGAAATGGCACTGGAGGTGGATGCTGTCTAGAGGGGACATAATCTTGAAGGATATAGCTCTCTGCAGCTCAGATGGTCTCCAGAGTGGAGAGAGATGAACAACACCTGCCAGTAGCATCCCTGGCAGTTTGCATCATGGGACCGCAGTAGAACATCTTAGCGTCTGTCTCATCCAACACTCTCTCAAGTGCCTGCAACAGTGGCTAGTCGGAGGCCTTTGACGTGTGTGTATCTGTGCATACCGTGGATACTGTTCTCTTACTGTGATGAAACATCATGACCAAGGCAACTTATAGGAGAAAGCATTTGATCGGAGGCTAGTTAGACCCTGATCATCGCATCAGGAAGCGTGGCAGAACACAGGCGGGCATGAAGCGGGAGAAGTTGCTGAGAATTCACCTCAGACCCACAAGTTGTAGGCCAAGAGAATGACAGACACTGGGCTTGGTGTGGGCTTATGACATCTCAAAGCTACCCCCCAGCAACACATTTCCTCCAATGATTCCACATCTCCTATTCCTTCCCAAACCGTTCCACTAACTGGGAACCAGGCATTCAAATATAGGAGTCTATGGGGATCATTCTTATTCAAACTGCACCATTCATATAGGGTGTGTCCAGGTGGCGGGCAGGGGCTATGCATGAAGGCCAGACGTCAACCTTGCCTACTGTGTTCAGAAGCCATTCACTTTCTTTTTGTTTTTTAAATCTTCATGTGTGTGGGGGTATTTCTGTGTGTAAATGAAGGTGCATACACACCACTGTATGCTTGCCATAGTAAGAGGTACAACTTGAGCGTCTATCACAGCCTTCCACTTGGTTTTGAGTCATGGTCTCTTGTTGTTTGTCACCATATTCACAGGGCTGACTGGCCCAGGGGCTGCCAGGAACTCCCCTAGCTCTACCTCCCACTTCTCCTTAGGAGCCCTGGAATTACGGATCTGCACTAGTGTTGTCTGGTTTTCCATGGGTTTGAGGGATTTGAATCCAGGTTCCATGCTTGTTCAGCAAGCGCTTTACTGATTGAGTCATTTCCCCAGTCCCTGCTTAATATGTGTTTGACAGGGAGATGAACAGCCTCTTACATTGCATACCACAGTTGCAATCTTAATTTTAACCTACAGAGGACATGTTAGCTGCATGATCTTGGAGCACATTAACAGAAAGAAAACAGATACCCACTGCTCCAAATGACCTAACACTAAATACAGAGGCTAAAAGACCTCGGTACAGTTCACTTACCCAGGGATGCTATTTGCCAACAAAGGGATCCTTCTGTACATGGAGTCACCTCTCCCTGGTATCTACTATACCCTTGGCTATGGGCCTGCCCATGCAGAATGCAATGCAAACATGCTTCTGTTTGGGGTCTGCTCTTGTCAGGTCTTCTTCACTTAGCCATTCCAGCCTCTCAATTTGGTATCTCTGTCTTCCAGAGAGTGATCTAGGCTCTTCATTCTACACAGGTGACTCCTCAGAGCCTAACTCAAGTCCTTTTCGGTTATTTGTGTGTCGTTACACAGATGTTAACATTTATTCAGAGGACAATTCCCTTTAAGCTGAACAAAATCTACAATTTTGTTCTAGTTTCGTTTCTGTTGCATGAAAAAAGACTGACAAAAAAAAGCAACTTAAGAGGAAAATGCGTTTGTTTCAGCTTCCAATTCCAGTGGTGTGGGTAAGTCAAGGCAGGAACCTCAAACAGCTATTCACATCACATCCACGGTGAAGAGCAAGGAGAAATGTGTTCATGCTTACTCGCCCGCTTGCCCTAAGTTCTATTTCTTTACTCTTATACAGTTCTGTGCCCCTTGCCAAGGGAATGGTGCCACTCACAGTGGACTGAGTCTTCCAACATCAATTAACCTTATTAAGACATGGATATATCTCCCACAGATAAATCCACAGGCCAATGTAAGCAATCCCTCACTGAGACTCTCTTCCCAGACAGTTCTATGCTATGCGAAGTTGGCCATTAAACCAATCATCACAAGTGTTGAGCTCAAGATTTTGAAGTGTGCCTTAAGAAATTGAAATAAAAAGAGATGGTCAGAAAATGTCTCAGAAGCTTGAAGTCTGTGAATACACACAAGCATCCTGTAAGGTCTACAACCTGCAAATACCAGGGCCTCACAGAAGCCCCCAGGCAACTATGTATGCAGCACCTCTGGGTGTAGTATGCATTGTTTGCTAAGTCTCTGGTCCCTTCTCTTCGGCACATCTCAAGATGGGCACAGCTTGATTTGTTCTGGCCAATGAAATGGGAATCAGAATAGTTTAATTTTTTTGCATGTGTTATAACTGAATACTATAAGCCAATTCTCTGCTTACATGTGTGAGTGCATGCATGCCTGTGCAGGGTGTGTGTGTGTGTGATGCACTAAGGCACACATGTGAAGATCAGTTCTCTCCTTCGACCACATGGGACCAGGGAATAGAACTCAGATCATCAGGCTTGGCAGCAGGCGTTTCCTTTGTTCCGTGAGCTATCTTGCTGACATCACAGTATATCACCTTAGTAAATCTGGAAGGATCTCTTAGCCCTGCTTCCCACGTGCATCTCACATGGTTCACTGTCTCCCCCAGTTGCCCTGCTCTCTCCCTCAACCATCCCAACCACTGTCTCTACTCACCTATGAGACTCCAACTCTCTATAGCCTGTCAGTCTTTAGTGACTATGGCCCTGGTTCCTCAGGGACTAACCTCTCCCACCAATCATGCTTCAGAATACAGCCCAGGCTGCTTCCTTGAGCAACTCTCCATCTTCTTCTCCCTAACTGATCTTATGCCCTTCTTCCTGCCCCTCCTCCATCCTAGAGATAATTTATTCCCCCAGGGCAGAAGGAAAAAGTTGGGTCTGTCTTGCTTTAAGATTCATGTTTTGGGAGAGATCATCCCCCCCACCCCACACCCCAGTTTCCTGGCTTCGGTGAATGGCTCTCACTGCCTTTAAAAAATGTGACTCAAAACTCACCTCCTGCAAGGAACATTTCAGGATTGGTTGCACATGAATTGCTGCATTTGCCGCTGTGGCCCCCTGGAACTCAGCTATTCAAGAGACTGTGTAAACGTCCCCTTGTCTCAGGGTTCTTTTGTCGCTGTGCTCTTTGGGTTTCTAGGCGGCCTTTTCAGATAGATTTTACACGTAGGATTAGGAGGAAGCACTCGGGTGCTGACATACTGAGAAATATTAAAATAGCTTACCCTAGGAACAATAACAAGGTCACTGCCTTGGAACCTTCTGAGGCCAAAATTTCCGTTCCTTCAGGAGTTTGACAAATACACGGATCTCTATATCACAGGCTCCCAACAAGCACCGGGAACTAGCTTAGGTGACAGACTTTCTTTCTCTATGGCATGTTTATTGTAACCCAGTGTAATGACCCTGTGTATTTATGGAATATGGCACAGTGTTTCAGTATGTGGATGCAAAGCGCATTGCGTCCCATCAGATAGCCAACTTTCTCGTCTCTTATTACTTCTTCATGTTTGGACATCTTCAGCTCCTCTCTCCTAGTTCTTCATGAAGTGCACAGAAGGCTTGGGGCTCGGTGGTTAAAGTGCTTTCTGTACAAGCATGAGGGCCAGAGTTTGGATGTCAGAACCCATGCAAATGCTAGGTGAGTATGCGGCCCTGAGCCGGCTAGTCAGTCCCGATTTGCCGAGAGAGCTTGCCTCAGTGAACAAGGCAGAAGGCAGCTAACATTAAGGATGTTTGAAAAGCCACGTGAAAAAGCCTACTACTTTATAAACTTCATATATATGTGAATTTAATTGGAGTTATCCTACACTGGGGATAATGTTCCTCCAAGAAGTCATGGTTACCAAATACAAATCTCACATGGTAGGTGTGCAACACCTTCCCCTCTGAGTTGTGGGTCGTGATGCCCCGGAGACCTGTAGAGCAATACTAACTATTACTACTGCTCTTGCTTGCCTAGCAGAACTTGATGGTAAGAACCTATTGCCGGAGACACCACAAATATGGGTCACAGGACATGGAGAAATCAAGTTGGTACTGACCAAAAAGCTTCCTCCACTCTGGCAGCTTTCACAGTATGGGAGGTGCTATGTAGGCTGCTAAGAGTGAAGTAGGGGCAATCGTGTAGTGTTTTATCCATCGGTGATGTGAACCCTATGAACTACAATATTGGACTTGAGTGAAACACTGCTCTGAATGTTATGGGGGTGATTAACTGCCTTCTATTTGGATTTAAGGCTTGCTATACAGTAATAAACATATACCTGGTACTATAAATCTGGTCAAGGAACCCTTGGTTTGGAGAGTTCATAGGCCCCAGGAGTGAACCTACTAGTATTTTAGTAAGTGGACATAGTATCAAACATCCCTCCAAATGCGTCTCTCAAACCCATAAACTAAACTACTACATCTCTTAGACCTGATCAGAGAAGACACACACACACACACACACACACACACACACACACACACACACACACACACACGGTAGATGGTAGTTAATGCAGAAAATCACAAATGAGGAGGTGGAGGCCACACAGAACATTTTGGTACAGGATTGGGCCAGCTGCTGCCAGTGGCCTGGGCACCCACTCTGGGAGCCCAGCGGAGGAGCCCTTCCTCCCCATGTCCCATGGCTTCTCTTCCCCTACTTCCTCATTTATAGAGCCATTCTCCATTGCATTTCTCATCTGAGACCATCCTGTTACCTTTTCACACCAAGTGACTTCTCTGCTCTTTTCCTGATCCCACCGTTATGCCATCCACAGTGGGATATTTGAAAACAAAACAAAACAAAACAAAACAAAACAAAACAAAGGTGCTTCAACTCACCCCATTTTAAAGAAAACATTTGAAAAACACACTTAGGCTCTTCCACCTTGAGTGCATGCTTCAAAACATCATATTATGAACGATAAATATATACACTAAAAAGCACGCTCACACTCACAGAGGAGAGCCAAAAGCTATGGAGTAGGCCACCTAGGGTCAGATTATTGAACTGAGAAGTGACACTCTGCTGCCCAGTTTGTCTGCTAGCTGTGTGATGCACATGGTTCCTTGTTCATGATGAGGTCCATGCTGTTGCCTCTGTCCTTCCATGTGCCATCAACTACATCTCTCCTGAAAGGGATAAAAGGAGGAAGAGCGGCCTGAAGGAATCAGTGGATGAATGACCGAGTGGAGGAAGGAAGGGGGAGGAGGAAAGAAGGAAGGGAGGAGGGAAGGAGGAAGAAGGATGGAAGGAAAGGAAGGAGTGAGGAGGGATGGAGGAGAGAGGGAGGAAGACCGAACAGAATGCTCAGGCTATGCAGGAAGGGCTGAGATAGGCCTTTGGCCAGGTCATTCTGGGGTTCACTCAGTCTCTGCCCTGGGGTCTCGTTAGATCGATTGCCCTCAAATCCCTTTGTGTGGTTAGGTTTCTCCTTTTCCTGAGGCTCCCACCCACACTAAGTCACTCCACAGACCATTTCTAAGACCGGAATTGCTGACTCTCAGGAGCAACTGACAAAGGAAAGGAGAGCTCATTTGACTGTGTCCCATTCTATCCACCATGCAACCTTGGCGTCTCTGTTAGACGTTCCCTGCTATATAAAGCATACCCTAGCTGGGGTAAGATTCTTAAAACATTAACATACCCCAGGCCTCAATACAGCAGAGTGTACCGGAAGTGATGATCACAGCAGCAATGCCCACCAGGGTTTACAAGCCAGGACCAAGACATCATGTAATGAAAATCCACGGCCTCCTATCTGTGGAAGCAAACACCAGTCTGAACACAGTTCCGCTCAGGTTTCCATAAGCCTCAAGGACAGGCAGGTTGTGCTTAAGTGCAGAAGGGACTCAACAGGAACCCAATGACTTGGTCTCCCCGTGAAGAGTCTTCCCTTCGTCCTTTCTTCCTGTGCGCTGCAGGCTGTTGACTACAGTGGACTAACTGGGTATGACGTCACCTGAAAAGCTTCTAGGACTCCCTTCGCTTTGTTTCCTTCAGGGTTGAAATAATTCCAATAGACAGAAATTTAAGTAGTAAGAGGGAGGGAGGGAGGGAAGGAAGGAGGGAAGGAGAGAGGGAGGGAAGGAGGGAGGGAGGGAGGGAGGGGAGGAAGAGGAGAGAGGGAGGAGGGAAAGAGTTACAGGGGTAGAAAGAAGTTCAAGGAAACAGACGAGGCTACACCCAGCTGTTTTGGAAACTGTTCAGAAATATTTTACTTCTGGGTCACACAGGCAGCTCTGTGTTGAGCAACAAAGGTCCCGGTAGCTAATTCAGTCATAGTGTTGATGGACATGTAATAGGAGTTGGAAAATGGCTGGCAGTCTCTCAGTCTAACAGGGCATCCCATCCCCGACACCCTCGGCTTCACCACTCATCATTTCCTCACGTCTTGTCTGGTTTCAAAGACTGGATTGAGAGTCCCTTCTAGGACCAGTCCTTTCCTGAATATAATAATCTTATTCTTTGATAATACCAGGGCGTCTGGTATTACTCCCCTTCCCTGACTCTTCTGTTTCCTGACGTCTTAGAACCTTCTCCTCTCCTTTAGCTGCCAGTGTCCTCCCTTGGCAGCTTGCTCTGAACCCAGCACCCATATTCTCCAGCACCAGTGTTCTAATCATGGACATGATCGCCTGGTAAAGGTGGACTCTGCTCGACGCCCCGAATTTGAAAGGCAATGTCAAGGTGAAGGAGACCTAAGCGATTGGGGATTTACCTCCACTGAGATGCTGGAGCGATGCCTGGCAAGCTGCAACTGGTTCACCAGGTAAAGAGTCATCTCTCCTCCAAGTCTCCTCCCAGATTCCATCAGACAGCAAAGCTCTTCTTAGCTAGTACTGCTGAGATATTAGCCAGTGCTGTTTTGTCCACTAGGGAGGAATGCCCGGGGCATCCCTGACCATAAGTATCTGTGAAAAATCAAGAAATGCGACTTCATTGACCTTCTATGCCCTTAAAGGTCACCAGACACAACCGATAAGGTCTGCCCTGGCCAGTAGCATAGATAAGCCCTTAGCCTGGCTCTGAGCTTAGACCGCTTAGGCTCAAGTCCAAGTTCATGCACCCTAACTTTCAGGGTTACTAGAAAGTTAAGTTCCCCAATCCTCCCTTATTCACAGGTCGGACGTGAGAAACTCGTATCTAGGCTACAGCAGGTGATCAATCTGGCTGTTTATCGTTGTTGCCTCCATTCCTCTTGGATCGTGTTATAAACTGAGTTAATGGAACCGTAATTGAGCTGCACATTTAGTCCAACCAAGTGTTAGTGATTGAAACAATAGGTTCACTTTTGTAGAGTGGGCACTGTCATCCACATTCCAGGCACTGTGGCCGGGGCCCAGTGGGTGTCAATGTAATCGATGTTTTCAACAATGTTCTGAGGTAGGTGTGCAGAGTACCCTCTTTCTACATAAAAGAAATCAAGAGTTGGAGAGAGTAACAGACAGCCCAGAGACAGTCAGGTACCCTTGCATTCTTATTTATTAAATGTGTGTGTGTGTGTGTGTGAGAGAGAGAGAGAGAGAGACAGAGACAGAGACAGACAGACAGAGACAGAGACAAAGACAGAGAGACAGACAGAGACAAAGACAGAGAGAGACAGACAGACAGACACAGAGAAAGACAGAGAGACAGACAGAGACAGAGACAAAGACAGAGGTAGACAGACAGACAGACACACTGGGTGCACTGGTTTCCTTAAGACAACGCATTTTTATTTTCTTACAGTTCTTGATACAGTGGGAAACTGGCAGAACCCACGTCTCCTTCGTAAGCATGTGGTCTTGTTGCTTTTGAGACACGGTGACAAATTTAACAAAACTTGAGGGAGGTAGATTCATACAGATCAATGTCTCAGAGAGTCGCATTCACTTCTACCATATCCAGGTCTCCTCGTGTGTCAGCCTGGTCAGGCTACGGGCAAGCTTCCTGGGTAACTTAGCAGTCAGGCAATGAGGTATACTATGTTTCTGAGTCTCCTTAGAAAGAGCCCTGGGGAGCTGGAGAGATAGCTCAGCGGCTAAGACCTCTGCCCTTCCAGAGGTCCTGAGTTCAAATCCCAGAAACCACATGGTGGCTCACAACCATCTATAATGAGGTCTGATGCCCTCTTCTGGTGTGTCTGAAGACAGCAACAGTGTACTTATAATAAATAAATAAATAAATAAATAAATAAATAAATAAATAAATAAATAAATAAATAAATCTTTAAAAAAAAAAAAAAAGAGCCCCGGACTGTAAAAAGACCTTTCAGGTTGGCTCTAGACGTACAGTGTTAATGTGCCTCTTAGACCCTGCTCTCCTCTGGGCCCACCTCAACATCTTAAATCTGGTATGCACCTTACAGATTTATACTAGGCACTCGGTCCCTAGCCGCAATGCTGTTTTGAAGGCTATAGAGCCAGGCAGGGGGGAGGGCGGATAGCCAACAGGAGTGGACCTTTGGAGGTATCTGCCTGGTCCTGGCTTGAGTTCTCAGATACCTGGCATATACCTGTGATCAGTCTGTATCACGCACTTCTGTCTGTGTGAACTGGGGGCTGGGGGCTGGGGGCTATGAGTAGCAGATTGTTCTTGAAGCTACGTTGGTAGCTTTTCTTTCTTTTTTTTTTTATAGCATTCTTTTTTTTTTTTTATTAACTTGAATATTTCTTATATACATTTCGAGTGTTATTCCCTTTCCCGGTTTCCGGGCAAACATCCCCCCCCTCCCTCCCCTTCCTTATGGGTGTTCCCCTCCCCACCCTCCCCCTATTGCCGCCCTCCCCCCAACTGTCTAGTTCACTGGGGGTTCAGTCTTAGCAGGACCCAGGGCTTCCCCTTCCACTGGTGCTCTTACTAGGATATTCATTGCTACCTATGAGGTCAGAGTCCAGGGTCAGTCCATGTATAGTCTTTAGGTAGTGGCTTAGTCCCTGGAAGCTCTGGTTGCTTGGCATTGTTGTACATATGGGGTCTCAGCCCCTTCAAGCTCTTCAGTTCTTTCTCTGATTCCTTCAACGGGATCCTATTCTCAGTTCAGTGGTTTGCTGCTGACATTCGCCTCTGTATTTGCTGTATTCTGGCTGTGTCTCTCAGGAGCGATCTACACTTCTGCACTTCTTTGCTTCATCCATCTTATCTAATTGGGTGGCTGTATATGTATGGGCCACATGTGAGGCAGGCTCTGAATGGGTGTTCCTTCAGTCTCTGTTTTAATCTTTGCCTCTCTCTTCCCTGCCAAGGGTATTCTTGTTCCCTTTTAAAGAAGGAGTGAAGCATTCACATTTTGATCATCCGTCTTGAGTTTCATTTGTTCTAGGCATCTAGGGTAATTCAGGCATTTGGGCTAATAGCCACTTATCAATGAGTGCATACCATGTATGTCTTTCTGTGATTGGGTTAGCTCACTCAGGATGATATTTTCCAGTTCCAACCATTTGCCTTAATTTCGTAAAGTCGTTGTTTTTTATAGCTGAGTAATATTCCATTGTGCAGATGTACCACATTTTCTGTATCCATTCCTCTGTTGAAGGGCATCTGGGTTCTTTCCAGCTTCTGGCTATTATAAATAAGGCTGCGATGAACATAGTGGAGCACGTGTCTTTTTTATATGTTGGGGCATCTTTTGGGTATATGCCCAAGAGAGGTATAGCTGGATCCTCAGGCAGTTCAATGTCCAATTTTCTGAGGAACCTCCAGACTGATTTCCAGAATGGTTGTACCAGTCTGCAATCCCGTTGGTAGCTTTTCTTTTCCACATGGACAAACTGTCTAGAGACATGAGAACTCTGGGTCGCCAGACCCCAACACACTTACTGCCTGTCACCTGGCTCAGAATGTTGGAACTGGACACGTAGCTGCAGGCTCATTCTGTCTGCAGCACATGATTGCAGAGGGTAGAAGTGGTCCAAGTGTGCCTAAAAGGTTCCTAAGAACTTGGATTGCCCCCCCACCAACCCTGGAACTTTCTGGGTGGGATTTCCTGGGAATGTCTGCTTTATCTGTAAGCTTAGCCTCCCTATGATCCAAGGCTAGCTTCAAGCCCTACAGAAATAAATAAATAGCTTTGCTCTCTTGCCCTGTGAACCACTTGGCTGCATCTGGGAGTCTGTTACTATCTGCTTTGAGTGTTGGTAGGCGCTGTTTGGTGTTGGCCACACAACCCTGCCCTGGGCCAGTTCTGTTCTTGCTGGGGGGTTGTGCCTGTTGGAAACAGGCCTCTGGACCACACAAGGACTTAATAAACTGTTTACCTCCACGCTGGTGTCCAGGCCACTACACCCGCTGTGGTCTACCCCACCTTAATGACCGGATCTCGGCAGCTAATACCCCTAATCAGATACCTCCAAGCTGACTGGAGTTTACCTCTGGGTCCCAGAAGCTCTGCTTTTCCTCCTGTCACCTCCACTCTCCCTCCTTATCCTACCTAAACTTCCCATCCATCCATTCTGAAAACGCAAGAATCCGAATGTTTCGTCCCCCAAGCAGTTTTTAGTCATTTCTTTTATTTCAGTATCCACAGTGTTTGGAACTGCATTCTAAGCAGCAACGCCCACTCCAACTGAAAGGTCCAGCCATCTTCTCTCAGGTAGGGTCACGATGTTAAGGGTCTATGGGCCATCAGCAAAGGAAGCTGGCCACCATTTTCCTTTCTAGAAGGTGTTTGTTTATATATATAGCCTTGCCACTTGCACACCCTAAGAAACCACTTCAGAAAACATAGTCTGAGGCCAAGACCCCCAGTCAGCAAGGAAGAGGGAACGGCCCGTGCAGCTTGTCCTCTCAGGAGCAAAAAGCCTAGCTCTAGAGCGATGGGGCCCCTGCACTCTCCCTGCATGCCTCCCTCAGCCATTGCAAGGACGCTGACAGCCATAAAAAATCAGGCCTGTTAACAACAGAGAAGATCACAGGCCTTGATTCCTGTCGAGCTCCTGCAATAACAGCTACCATCTGGCTCCCCATCACAGCCCAAGGCAGGGCCTGATTTATGGGGCAGCTTGGGTCAGGGAGTGGGCCTTGTTCATTGCCCTTTCCCCCACAAACACCCCAGTGGGCCAGGCCTGGGAGAGGGCCACTGCAGGTCATCAATAAATCCTGGGCATAAAACAATGCAGAGGTTTATGAAGGGAGCTGAGCTGGAGACTGATGCAAGTTATTCTGGTTACATGCCTAGCTCTCTTCCCCCACACGGTTCAAAGTCTGTGCACCCTAATGCATTTCAGCAGCCAATAAAAGTTTCTCTCTCTCTCTCTCTCTCTCTCTCTCTCTCTCTCTCTCTCTCTCTCTCTCCCCCCCTTCCCCCCTTTGACAGCGCTTATAAATGATAGGGCCAGGAGGTGTGAAAGATACACAGCAGCTCTAAGGCAGCGATTTACCTCAGAATAATTGGTCACCAAAGGAAGTCAACTACAGAAGACGCTCATCTCTTTACCTAGCCCGGGGTTCCCTTGTGGGGATGGAAATTTTAAAAGTAATCTAAAATCGAAATTTGGAACCACGGTTGGGGGATAAAAGTGACAGTTTCGAATGCTTCTGTGGCACTGAAATGATGCCTTTGCAGAGAAGGCCAGACGGAATGGCCATGAGGTTCACTCTCTCTGTAGGCTGATAAGAGGAAGTATTCAACTAGAACTATCGGCTGCTGGCCATTTAGCCCTGGAGGACTAAAATGGTATTGGCTGGAGATTAAATTAAACTGTATCGACATGGACTAATGGGGTTTGATGAAGAGGAGCCTGGCCAAGGTTTGGGAAGGTAGTTGTGCAGTACTGCAGATACTAGCTGTATCCAGGAGACCCTGGGGTTCTGAGAACCAGCATGATGCACTCCTGAGCACAGTATTACTAAGGAGGTTCTGGTTCGCCTAGGAAAACCCCTCCTATATCTTTTTATCTTTACCCAAGATGTTGAAAAAGCCCCCAAGAAGTTGTCTCTTGTAGATGTGGTGGCACACACTAGGGAAGTGAAAGTCGGAGGATTTCGTATGTTCAAGGCCAGCTGGGACTACATACGGAGAGCATCTTTAAAAAATTAGCAAGTTAGCTCTTCCTAGAGAATGTCTCAATCTCACCGCGTTGCTGTGATAAAACACTTGAACAACCCCCCCCCCAAAGAAACAACTTAGGAGAAAAGGGGTTCATTTCAGCTTTCAGTTCTAAGTTATAGTCCGTCATCATGGTGAAGTCAACACAGGAACTTCAAACAGCTCGTCACATCACATCCACAGTCAAGAGAACACAGAAACGTGTATGTTCTCGCTCGCTTCCCTACTTAACATTCAGATGACTTCTCTACTGTGATGGTTTGTAAACGCTCGGGCCAGAAGTGGCACTGTTAGGAGGTGTGGCCTTGTTGGAGTAGGTGTGTCACTGTGGGTGTGGGCTTTAAGACCCTTGTCCTAGCTGCCTGGAAGTGAGTATTCTGCTAGCAGCCTTCAGATGAAGATGTAGAACTCTCAGCTCCTCCTGCACCATGCCTGCCTGGATGCTGCCATGTTCCCGCCTCGATGAAAATGGACTGAACCTCTGAACCCCAATTCAATGGTGTCCTTATAAGAGTCACCTTGGTCATCATGTCTGTTCACAGCAGTAAAAGCCTAACTAAGACATCTACTCATATAGTTCAAGATCCCTGCCTAGGGAATGGTTCTGCCCTTGTGAGCTGGGTCTTCCCACATCACTTGACTTAATTAGAACAATTACCCACAAGCACACCCAGGGGTCAACGCGGTGTAATCGCTGTTGCGACTCTCTTCTTGGGTGACTCTCTTCTTGGGTGACTCTAGGTTGTCAGGTTGACAGCTCTAACCTTCACACGTAGGTTACACTCCTCTAGGCACCTTGTGTATTTGTCAAAAACAAATGTTTCTTTTCTTTTTTGAAAGGTAATTTCACAGCAAGAAAATGGTAGGCTTAGATTGGAATTGACAAATCTCAGTTGCTAATGGGTGTTACCAAAGATTCACAGTACACAGCGTATGAGGTATTTTGGGGATGGGGGGTAGGGTGTGCATGAGTACACCTATATGAAGGCCAGAGGTCAATATCTGGTTTCTTCCCTCAATCTCTTATAAAAAGCCCTTATTTTTCGAGACAGAGTATCCCATTGAAACTATAGGGGTTGGGGATTTAGCTCAGCGGTAGAGTGCTTGCCTAGCAAGTGCAAGGCCCTGGGTTCGGTCCCCAGCCCCCCCCCCCCCAAAAAAAGGAAACTATAGCTAATCTATTGACTTAGGCTATATGTCAGTGAGCTCTAGCAATTCACCTATGTCCCCCTTTTTAACACTGGTGTTACAGGTGTAGTTTACCACAGTCGGCTTTTGCATGGATGCTAAGAGTACTAACCCAGGCTCTCGGGCTTGCACAGAAAACCCTTAACCTAGCGAATCATCTCACTAGCCTTGCCTGATTTTTCTGTTCATCTTTGCCCTTCATCGACTGTGCTCACTGATACTAACCTGTCTTGAAAACTGGGTTGGGAATTCTCCACCAGTCTGCTTCCTCACTTGCCAAAACCTCTTAAGAGCACAGCGCTGGCCTTGGCATCCAAAGCCTTGGATCTTTCTGGCTTTGCTTCTATAGCTGTGCATACTCTCCCGGCCCCAGAATGAGTTAATTCTTGTTGTTGCTTGTTTCTTGGTGCTAGGAGCGAACCCAGGGCCTAGCCCTTAAGCATTCTACATCTTAGTTACAACCCCATGTCTTTTTACTTTGAGACAGGGTCTTGCTAAGTTATTCAGGCTGGTCCCATGATTCTCCTGCCTCAGTCTTTTTGAGTAACTGAAGATTACTGTTTGTGCCACCAAGCCCAGCTCAGAATTAAAGCCAGTATTTCCTTTTGTTCTGAGTGTATAAGGCTCTTTGCATATGTATTTGACCTCATATAGTAAGGAATTTACTCCTAATTTTAGATATCCTGACCAGCAATCCTCATGACCCATCAAAATAGTTAGGAAGCAATACCTTTCCCATTTCTGAGCAACATCTTCCAACCTGATTCTTTCACCTGAAGATGGAGCTGAAAAAGAAAAAGATTTTTTTTTCAGTTTGCCTGAGGTTTAAAGATAGGATGGAGTCTTCCTCTCCCCTACCCAGCAGACTGGGAGGAGCTGTGTGTCCCCCATCTCCAAGTTTGCACAACTCTCAGGCAGGTACTATGGCTGCTTGGTAAGACATTGACTGGTCTAGGCAGGAAATCTGTGTTGAATGAATAAAGAAACGTAACACCTGCCCATAACACATCCAAAAGATGTGTGGAAGGGACATGGTATGGTGGGTAGGCACAGATCCAGCCCTAGGAGTAGATAGGACGGCCCTCACAACCGTTGTCCTGATGCAGCTCTTGCCTCCTGAATGCCATGAGAATATAGCAGACATCTGTGGCCTCAAACAATAGAAACTGCTTTATCTTGAACAGATGCACCAAAAGCTCACACTTTAAAATATTCTCTCCATCACATGCCCTAGGCAACATCTGTTTCCGAGCTCTGCAATATGAAAGTCTTTTGATTGCCCACAGTCCTCCTCAGCCTCAGCTTCACTCTCTGTGGCCTCAGTTGTCCTCAGCCAACTATCATCTGAAAATATGAAACGGAAAATTCTAGAAATAAGTCTCAGTAGTAAGGTGAAAGTTCAAGCTGTCCCATTCCATCCCACCTGGCATGGGAACCATTCATCTGTACAGTATAGCCACCCTGTGAATGGAATGCCACCTGCACATTGGTCACTAAGTAACCATGGCAATTAATAGATGAGTTGGGTCATAGTTTGCATATTCAAGGAACTCTTTTTCACTTAATAACGACAATACTGGCAATTTGATTGAGGTATATCCTCCTCTCCCCCTCCTCTTCTTTTTCCTCCTCTCCCCCTCCTCCTCTTCTTCCTCTTTTTTCTCTTTCCCCCTGCCTCATCCCCTCCCCCTCCTCTTCTTCCTCCTCCTCGTCTTCCTCTACTTTTTCTTCTTTCTCTGTTTTGAGACAGGGTCTTTTATAAAAATCCCAGCTGCCTTCAATCTCACCTTACATCCAAAGACGACTTTGAACTTCGGATCCTCCTGCCTCTACCTCTCAAACACCAGGTTTACAGATTTGAAATACCACACCTGTTTATGTGGTGCTGAGGATGAAACCCAGGGTGTTGCGCATGCTAGGCAGGCAGTTTACCAAACCGAGCTGTGTCCCAGAGCGACAGTATATTGTTATACTGTAAATTAAGTGATATTATAGGTGCGAGTATATAAGAAAAAACGCGTCTACAGGGTTTGGCGGTCTCAGGCTTCTGGTGGGGATCTTGAAACAGATTCCTCTTCAGTAAGAGATAGTGTATTCTACAAAGGTTTGAGTTTTTGTTTACTGTTTGGGTTCCATTTGTTTCTTTCCTACGGTGAGAAAAACAAAACAAAACAAAACAAAACCCGGTTTCGTATTGGGCTGAGCAGGGCAGGACAACCTCTGCCCACACTGCATGATCTGGCTGATGTGACCCTCAGGCTTTTCCAGCAAGGGTTTCCCTTATGCTCCCAGCTTCCTTCCCTACTGGTCTAGACCCCCAAGGGCCTGTCTCCAAGTGCACACTGTAGTTTCTTCTTTCTCCCTTTTGATCCCTTCCTCGTGCTTTCCCTGGAATCTTGGAAGCAGATAAGGGAAGCCCTGGCAAGCAGCCCTCCCCAGGTGCCGTTCACATGGGAGAGCATCTGCTTGACACAGCTGTTGGCAGGCGGCTGCTCCTGGCCAGCCCCAACTTTGATTTATCATCCTGAGAGTAAATACCAGTAAATAAATGACAGAAGTGTTCTTCCTCCTCCAGCCGCGACCCAGCTTAGCGATAATTAGCTTGCTCTTTTTACTTTCCTCTTGCTAACCACAAAGTAATGACGTTCCCTGATAGATGAGTTGCCCACGACTGCCAGGCTGACAGGTGTTTTGCCGTCCCGTGGAAACTGGAAGGCAGATGTTGAAAAGTGGGAGCTCATGGGTCAATTTATTCCCTGCAAAATGACTTTAAAGGTTGAGCACACATTTAAAAAAAAAAACCCACCCATATGTTCATATGAAAATTTGTATCTTGGCATCCTGGTAGGATTTGGAAGTGGTGGGTTTGTGGTATGCCTGGCAAGAAATGGCTAGATCAGTGGTTCTCAACCTGTGGGTCACAGCCCCTTGGGAGGTCAAATGGTCCTTTCATAGGGGTTGAAGGTCAGATATCCTGCATATCAGATTCTACAATCCATAACAGAAGCAAAATTGTAGTTATGAAGTAGCAACAAAAAATAACTTTGTGTTGGGATCACTACAACTTGAGGAACTGCATTAAAGGGTTGCAACATTAGAGAGGTTAAGACTCACTGTTCTAGACACAGCCGCCCCTCTGTGCCTGGTCCTCACTTCTTCTGTTGGTCCCTGGGACCAAGGCTGAATGTCATTCTCTTGCTCTGCTGGTTTTCTTACAATAGGCAGCTTGCTGAGTGTGTATTGTGAGTTGAAGACGATTATACAACCCTTTGCTGTGTCTTTCACTGAGAGGTAAATTCAGTCACCCCCAAACCCCAGTCTTTTGCAGTTTCAATGCCCTTAAGATGTTGCTGATAAATTAACTATGAAATGAAAAACATAACAAGTCTACAATGTATCTAGAGCCAGTATGTGACATATACTTCTGGGGCTGAGTCGGGAGGGCCACAGGTTTGAGACCAGCCCAACTCACACAGTGAGCTCCAGGCCCACTCTGTGTTAAGTCCTGCCCCTCCCCAGATGTGTTTAACATAGCTTAGCTACCTCAAATATGCATTCAGTTGGGCATACAGCTGGGCATCACAAGAGAATCTCACCTCGTGTTGCTATCCTGAGAAAGAATTAAAATTCAACACCTGAAGTACATTTCCACTGAGTTTGTACTGCTTTTGTGTCATTATCAAGCTGGAAACGCAGAAGCTGGCCCGATCTGAGGCTGCCTCTGCTGGGTCATTTGACTCAGTTGGGTCTATTGGATCAATCAGCCCCAGCTCCTACCTTCTGTGACTCAAGGGTTCACTTTGCATTTAGCATCCTGGAATTCAGAATGCATTTTTCCTTATTAGCAATACTATGAATGGTATCAGTGACGTGGAAATTTCTGGTTTCTTCAGAGATTCAGTTGTATCATGAAGTGTTTTTCTGGAAACCGTCTTATGAGAGGATGCTTTGCTGAGGTAGACATGTGGGAGGACATTTTGCTGAGAACAAACACACAGTGTTTTTCTAGAAGTTGCCTGGGAAAAGGACATATGATGTTTTGCTAGAGCGGACGCTTGAGAGAACACATGGTATTTGGGAAGGATATAAGTATAACCCAACTGACCGTGGCTGATGCTGTGTGGTATCAGTTTACCTTACCACTCTTTGCTGGTCTTCCTTGGGCTTTGCTGACACTGGTCCTCACTGAAAATGGTGTGGCAGTGGGTCACCTGGCCTTCTTTGCTGACCATCCTTTGTCATGACTTTGTAGAGAGAAATGCACCAAAGAAATTCTCATGCTATTCCAGTGGCTTCTTGCCACTTCCACGGACTTGGGCCAATTAGCAGAGCCTTCTGGTTTCTTCTGGATCGAACTGCCCTTGCTGATTCATAAATGGTGTTTGGAGCCACCACTGCTGATTCTTGTGAACTGAACTGCTGATATCCTAACAATAAAAGTTGGAATCACCCCAAACAATTTCTAAACAGATCCACATCCTCCTTTGTCCTATTAACCTTTCTTTTCCACTACCTCTGTGGGTGGTGGGCTATAAGGGAGGTGAAAGCATTTAAGAACCCTTACTAAAAGTAGGTTTTGAAAAATATAGGCCTATATATTAGAGCCTTGGGCCCTCCCAAGAAGTCATAATGGCTATATCTGTTGAAGAAAGTCGGGCTTGAGTTATATCAATGGTCATTTAAAATGGAGAGATGGCTCTGTGGGTTAGAGCACTTGCCACATAAGCATGAGGACATGAGCTTGGATTCCATTTAAGGGGCTGGGGTGGCTAGGCATGCACTTGTAACCCTAGCACTGGGGAATGGAGGCAGGCAGACCGCTGGGGCTTCCTGGCTGCCAACCTAGGTCTAGGTTCAGTGATGGAATCTGACTGAAGGGAATAAGATGAACACCTGACATCTTCCTCTTACCTCTGAGAATGCACAGATGTGCACACACCACACCCACATATGACCCTCCCAACAGACATACGAAAACTCACTCACAGATGTTACTATCTGGCAGTTTAACTGAAAATGCTAGATGATCTTAGATCCCCAACAGCAAGACCAAGGCAGATGGAGGTTTCCTGGGGAGGCCAGAGCCAGGCTCCAAGGTAGCCATCTGTTTCTAACGAGAGGTCCACATGCAAGATTCTTGATGGAGTTCTGGAAGTCTGTGCTCCTGAGCCAGAAGCTACTCAGCCCCAACTACTGTCTCTGGCATGCCTACAATCATGATGCCTTAGCGGCTTAGAGGCTTAGAGTTTTCAAAACCTACTTTAATAAGGGTTCCTAAATGCTTCAACTGCCCTTCTAGCCCACCACCCACCAGAGGTAGTGGGAAAGAAAGGTTATTAGGAAATGGGTGTTGTGAAATAATTCTTTGGGTATTATTCTTTATTGTCAATCTTTATTGTCAGCAGTCCAGTCCTCTAGCAAAACGCCAACACGGATTATTAGCGGCAGTCCGGTCCATTCGGCAATCACCCCTCACGAATCAGTAATGGCGGTTCAATCCAGAAGAAGCCTCGAGGTCAGAGCTGGTGGAAGTGACAAGCTGCTGAACCAAAACTAAAAGCATCGTCTGTGAAAACCAGTGAGGTAGAGCAAGGTGAACCAATGCCAGAGCCTCCTCCCGCTGTCTGTGGGTCATATTTCTATTCTTTCTAAGCACCGCGTGTCCTCTCACGTGTCTGCTTCAGCAAAACATCATATGACATAACTGAGTTTCCAAGGAAACCAGAAATCTCCACTTCACAAAGCACTAGTGTGTGCTGTCATTGTTTCCTATTGTCTCAAGATCAAGCCTTCAGAAATGAAGCAACATGGCACTTAACGGGGAACCTGGAAGGTATACTAGACTGATACAATTTTAATAAGCGAAAAGCTTTAGGACCTGTATAGTTGAGAACTGTCAACCATGTGTAGAAGCTGCCGTACAGCACACCACTGTCACCTGCATATTCTGCTGCCACTGTGGGAAGGCAAGACAGGACAGGGTCAGCTCTGATAAACCTAAGCACTTAATGCCTTGGCATCCAAGCTGTGATCTGTGGACACTCTCCAAACATCAGTTCCCCATTGCCCAAGACTAGATACGTTCCAGGGTGAGCAGAAGATAGCCAAGCCCCAGGATGTGCAAATGTCTTACATAAGATGACATAGTATTATGTAACATATTTGCATATGGTATTTGTGTATAGTATTTGTATGTCCTCCATTATGTCTAGATCACTTATGATTCTGAATACCATAAATCCTATGTAAACCATCATTATGCTATGTCATTTAAAGAATGATGACAGGAAAACATTTTCTACAAGCTCAGTATAGATTCGACTTTTTTTCAAAATATTTTTCATCCACAGTTGGTTAATCTTGTGAATGTTGGACTCATGGTTATAGAGACTTACATGGTGGGTTTGGTACTACTATTCGTGGTTCTAAGTATCCATTACTGTGAAGCTTACACAGAGAGATGGACTACTGTGTGCTAGGCTTGGGTACATGTTAGGCACCAAACAAAAACATGTCAAAACTAAGCAGTTACCTAAGGAAGATTGCAAAGTTAAATAATATCACTTCCTTTTGCTTAGGAAACAGTGCTCTGAAGCATGGCACAGATTGAAGGCACCTCCATATTGGCTCTACCTCACTAATATTCCTACTTCCACATGACAGAGAAGAAAACTCCCATCCGATTTTAGAGGCCTATTTGTTAGGAAGCCCAATGGTTCCTTACTGTCAAGTGTATCTGTCTACGAGTAGTGATTGTACTGTAGTTAATGGGACTGGTCATGCCACACACTATTGTGGCTCTCGACTTGGAGAAGTTGCACTACAAAATGGTCATAAAAACTAGTTGTGGAAGATAGTATTCCAAACACTGGAGAAGGAGACACCCCAGGGGTATCCAAGAGAAAGTGCTGGGTGGAGGAGACTTGAATAGAGACTTCCTATGGGACTTGTGAGCCATCTCCCTGGGCACACCCAGAAATACATGGTGGTAGGGTTCACAAAGGACCACTTATTCATACGCAAAGTTTTTTAAAAAATTCAGTCTTCAGGGTAGAAAGAGTGGGTACTATCTAATCAGAGTCTTTTACCATTTGGGCCTGAGGCTGAAGTTCCTAGAAGAAAAGAGAGAGAGAGAGAGAGAGAGAGAGAGAGAGAGAGAGAGAGAGAGAGAGAGAGAGAGAGAGAGAGAGAGAGGAGAGAGAGACAGACAGAGAGAGACAGACAGAAAGGGGTACCTGTATTGAAGATTTTAGAAGGCCAGATGACTGGATTTGGGGATTGTGGCTTGTAGACACGAGCTCAATTACTTTGGGCTAGTCTTCATGCCCTTGAAACCCATTGTCTTAGTTAGGGTTTTACTGCTGTGAAACAGACACCATAACCAAGGCAACTTTTATAAGGACAATATTTAATTGGGGCTGGCTTACAGATTTAGAGGTTCAGTCCATTATCATCAAGGTGGGAACATGGCAACATCCAGGCTGCCATGGTGCAGGAGGAGCTAAGAGTTCTACATTTTTTTTTTTTTTTTTTTTTTTTTTTTTTTTTTTTTTTTTTTTCGAGCTGGAAACCGAACAGGGCCTTGCACTTGCTAGGCAAGCGCTCTACCACTGAGCTAAATCCCCAACCCCAGAGTTCTACATTTTCATCTGCAAACCTCTAAGATTGACTTCCAGGGAGCTAGAACTAGGGTATTAAAGCCCACGCCCACAGTGACACACCTACTTCAACAAGGCCTCACCTCCTAATAGTGCCATTCCCTAGCCCAAGCATGTATAAGCCATCACAGCCATCCCTGCGTCTGACCTAAAATCTTTCTGACCTTACAGTGTATTCTCACCAGACTTATAGCTCTCACCCATCCAAAAGCTGTCAGACATCATCTGAAGCCTGTGGCAGAGTTTGCCCTGTTTTGCTATAACCTGCCTACCCCTGGCCCACCAGTGCAGTTGACAAGCAATGTGATTTATGACTTTTTGTGTAACTAATAAAAATCCCATATAACTATGTCAATCAAAGGTGGAACATGGTATTTGGGGAGACCAGAATCTATGTTCCCAGGCCATAGTCAATCATACTGGGCTCCAGAATTAATTTATTCCTCTTGATGCCATCTGCATCAATAGACCCTACTTTCCGGGAATCTACAATTTGTCTGGCAGCTAAACTCTAGGAATGTGAACAGAAGTAATCACGTTCATTAGTCATGTACCACACCAGCCGCACACAGGCATCGTGGGAAATTTCTAGTGGCTCACACATGCAGTAGAATACTGTGTGTGTGATAGGAACACCACATGTGTAATGGGAACACTGTATGTATTATGGGAATACTATATGTGTTATGAAAACACTGTATATGTGTTGGGAGCATGTACGTGTGATGTGAACACTGTGTGTGTAATAGGAACACTGTATGTGTTATGTGAACACTGTATTGTGATGGGAACACTGTATGTGCCATGAAAACATTTTATCTGTGATGGGACTGGGGACAGAAGCAGCCACAGGAGAAGGACTGAAGGTAGATGAGGCAAGCCTTGTGACAGGCTCTGCCCTCAGACATCCCCCATGATTTGAGGGGAAAAGTACAGAGTGGGGAGTTTGTCCACCGTGTACAAAGTGTTCTGAGCAGAATCAGCAAGTGGCATATTCAGACCAGAGCCTCCGGGGCATGTGTTCTGTGGCCTCCCCAGAACTCAAGGTGAGAGAGCTGACACTCCAGTGGTAAGAGTATTCTCTCAGAAGAGAGCCATGCAGACTCTGGTCCAGGGATTTGTTTCTGGACATTTTAAGGAGGCTGGGAGGGGACCCTGGAGGAAGGAGGCTATAGTGGAGACCTCAGGAAGTGCCTCAAGTCCAAGAGTTCTGAGGTTTGTTTGGTATAATGGCTGGGCATTTGTCTCACTGGAGTGTTTTTTGTTTTTTTTTAATATTTGACTCAAAAGCACACAAAAGGCTTAATGTAGAAAATCAAGCCCCATTATCACCCAAATGTGCATTTTGTAAAACAAATGAGAAGTGGGGGGAGAATAAAGAATCTTTAAAGTACAAATAAAATATGGAGCTTATGAAATCTGAGAGAGGCCAAGGCTGGTGGGGAAATCCAAGACAGTGCCTGGCCTCCCAGTTGTCCTGTTGACCAGCAGCTCCACTCAGAGTTCTCTCCAGCTAACACACGCAGGGGATACAGTTCCCTGCTCATCCCCTACCACCGTGGCAACTCCCTGCTTCAGGGTGGTGGAGCTAAAAAAAACAACACACACACACACACACACACACACACACACACACACACACACACACACTGTTTTGACATACTTACCTTACTCTCCTCCTCCAGATCCTCTCAAGTTTCCCTTAACTCCCGCCACCCTGAAACCATGAGCTCAGATAAAGTCTTCCTTCCTGTGAGTGCTTTCCTCAGACTTCTGATCACAGCCGTGGAAAAGTGACCAAGACCCTGTCAACACTTGTGAATGTTAAACTTTCTGGTTCCAGTCATCGTTTTGTCTGTGGTTTCTTATTTGGTTTCCCTGATGAACAACAATGTGGTCAAATACCCTTTCATATGTCTTAGCCACTGACGCATCTTCCTTGGATGCACGTCGACCGCTCACAGCACACCACTGCAGCGTTGGAATCTTGTGGGTGTTCCTAATTCTCAATATCAATCCCTTATCAAATACCTGATTTTCTCTCTGTGGGATGTTATGTTGCTTCTCTCTTCTCTTTTCTCTTTCCTTCCCCCCTCCTCCCTTCTCCCTCCTCTCTCCTTCCTCCCTCCCGCCTCCTTCTCTACTCCCCCCTTCCTCCCTCCTCCCTCCCCACTCCCTTCCTTTTTCTTCTTTAAGTTTTCTTGATGCAGGCTGTCACTTTGGGCCCAGACTAGATTTGGTTGTTCTCCTTCTGCCTCGGCATATCTCGTGCCCAGAGTCTTTACATTTTCTGTGTGGAGTCCTTTGTAGCAGACATGACCAAGAACCGTTTGTAGAAATCCAAGATGATGCGTCTGTTTTCTTCTGAGGCTTTTTACAGTTTCACCTGTATGTCTTTTAAATTGTCTAGGTTAACTTTAGTAAAGGCCTTGTGAATGCCAAGCTTACTGGTTCCAGTCATTCTTTTGTCTGCGGTTAATTTGTGTTTCCCTGATGAACACTGCTGCCAAATACCTTTTCATGTGTTTTAGCCATTGACGAGTCTTCAAAAGGCCTTCACACGTGTTCAGTGGCTGGCTATTCAGTTCTCAGAATGTTTGCTGAAAATCCCATTCTTTTCCCATTCGGTGACCTTGGCGTCCCTGTCAGAACTCTGTTTATCACAGGTTTGGGGGCTTATTCCTGGAACCTTGATTCTGCTCTTCTGCCTTGTTTGTCTCCTCTGTGGCAGCAACACACGTTTTTGATGATTACATGTGAGTGTTAGAGTCACCTTGCCAATTTCTACAAAATGGTCCCTGGGATTCTGGGGAGTAGAGAGAATCCATGGTGTCTGTGAGGTGTGGTCTCTTTCAGCTTGTGTCTCTGATTATTTAACCACTCTTAACTTGAGTGAAAAGTTTTACACTCTTCAGAGGACTTCAAATACTATAACTTTACTAACCTTGTGTGTGTGTGTGTGTGTGTGTGTGTGTGTGTGTGCGTGCGTGCGTGCGCGCGCGCGCGCGCATGTGAAGGAGTTGGACTTTATAGAGCCTGGTTGAAGAAAGAAGAAACAAAAGGTAAAAAGCAGATCAGTTATTTAAAACTTAACTTTCCCCATAAGACAGAAGCAGGAACTAGTTTCAGTTTGGTGATTTGGAACTTCAACGTGGGCTGTCTCCAGCCCTTTGATTTTTAGTATTATTTGTTGGAGCCGGGTATAGAAGCACAGTCATGTATATGTCCGTGTTAGTAGACATCTCAATTGCTCTACACCTTAATTTTTGAAACAGAGCCTCATCAATTTGGATAAGCTTGCTGGCCAGTGTGCTTGCAGGGATTCACCTGCCTCTGCCTGACCACAGAACTGGGATTACAGACAAGAGATACAGTCCTTGTTTTTGTGTGGGTGTCTGTCTTAGTCAGGGTTTGTCTTCCTGAACAAAATATTGTGACCAAGAAGCAAGTTGGGGAGGAAAGGGTTTATTCAGCTTACACTTCCACATTGCTGTTCATCACCAAAGGAAGTCAGAACTGGAACTCACACAGGGCAGGAACTTGGAGACAGGAGCTGATGCACAGGCCATGGAGGGTGCTGCTTACCTGCCTTGCTCAGTTTGCTTTCTTATAGAACCAAAGACCACCAGCCCAGGGATGACACCATCCACAATGGGCTGCCCCACCCCTACCCCTGCCTTAATCACTAATTGAGAAAACGCCTTACAGCTGGATCTCATGGAGGCATTTCCTCAAGGGAGGACTCCTTTCACTGTGATAACTCCAGCTTGTGTCAAGTTGACACACAAAACCAGCCAGTACACTGTCAGAGAGAAAATTCATCTCCTGATGCTTGTGTGGTAGGTTCTTTGCTGTCCAAACCATCTCCCCAGCCGTAACCTCACCATACTTCCCCCTCAGAATTTCCTATATACTGTGTTGTGTCATTTACAAATAGAGCATTGTGATTCTTCCTAACAGATGCGCGTTCCGTTTCTTTAGTAACTGTGCTGCATAAAACTGCTGGTAAATGTTATCTAGAAGTACTGGGAGCAGTCACTCTCTTCTTGTTGCTGATCTCAGTGGGGAAGAATCTGGTTGTTTGGGGTTGAGTGTGATGTCAGTTGTTGGCTCTCCACAGATGTCTCCCTTCAGTAGGGGGATGTCTCTTTTACTCCTTGTTCATGGGACCTTCCCATCACAGTGGCAAGAGTCAGGATTTGTCGATAGGTGCTTCTCATCTGCTCAATGATCATTTTAATTCTACTGTTTCAATGTTTGCACGAATAACCTGACGTTAAACCCACTCTACATCCTGGGAATTCATCTCACTTAATGAGGTATAACATTGTACGTGACTGGATTTGGTATGGTTAACTTTGTAGAGGATGACTGTGTCCTGCTTATAAAGACATTGATCTGTAATTTTCCTTTCTTTTGATGTCTTTATTTGGTTTTAGCATCTAGTTAATACTGGCTTTATGGAACGGTTGGGGAACTTTTCCTCTTCTTTTTTTTTTTTTTTTTTTTTTTTGGAAGACTTTTTGTGAAGAACTATTATTTATTCCTCCTTAAAGGGTTGTTAGGACTCAATAATGAAGTCTCCCAGCCTGGGAATTTTCCTTGTGAGCGACTTTGTTAGTAATTCAATTTCCCCTTTTGTTAGAGGTTTATTCACATTGTCTACTTTTAATCAGTTACATTATTGTCTTTCAGAAGATTTACCCACTTCGTCTGTTATTTTGTATTTGGATTACATCAGTTACAGTATTCTTTATAATATATTCTATTAACATAAATCAGATGGTTGTCTGCCCTCTTTCATTTATTATTTTAATATTTAGAGATTTTTCTCTTTTTATCTTGGTTAATCTAGGTACAGCTTTTCTTTATTTTCTTAAAGCATCAGCTTTTGGTTTCAGTGATTTTTCTTTATTATCTTCCAATAATTTTTACTCTGTTCAGAATTATATCCTCTTCGTTGTTCTTTTCCTAGTGTAATATCATTTTCATAACACAGGCTGACCTAAAACTTGCAGTCCTCCTGCCTTAACCCCCAAAGCACCGGGGCTGCAGTTATACACCACCACACCTTTTGTCTTCTGTGATTTAATCAGTTTAGCTACCAAGTTCCTCTGAGCACTACTTTGACTGCATCATATAACGTGCATTACAGTTTTATTTTCAGTTATCTCCAACTCTTTTCTGATTTCATGTCTGCTGTTTCAGTTTTGTGGTATTTGACGTGGAAGCCAAGGGCCAATACTTGCTAAGCTCCCAGCCTACCACTGATCCCCCTTTGAATTCTGACTCTCTAGTTTTAGGGGTGTTTGCCTAAATTATACTATTTACGAGTTTCCCAAGTTTTTTTTTTTCTTCTGGTTTCTTCTTTTATTGAATTGTTGTCAGAGAACATACCCTGTATTATGTTTGAGAGTTGCTTTAGCATTAAAGTGAGATTTGGCATGGAAAAAGTGCCATGTATGCCTTGAAAGAATACGTATGTAATGTATTGTGTTATAGTCTGTTATTTTGAGATGTTCTATCAGCTATTGGGTCTAATTTTTTTTTCTTTTAAAAATATTTATTTTTATTTTATGTATGTGAGAGTTTACCTGTATGTATATATGTGCTCTGTGTTCTTGCGGTACCCATAGAAGCCAGAAGAGGGAACCAAGTTCTCTGGAACTGGAGTTAGAGGTGTTTATGAGCCAACAAGTGAGTGCTGAGAACCAAGCCCAGGTCTTCTACAGAAGCAGCCAGTGCTCTTCATCTCTGGGTTACCTATCCAACTCCTTGTTTAGCTGTTTTAAGTGGTTTCCATAGAGTTTACTGCATGCATTTCAAAAGAATTGAGTTCTAGTTTGTACCGCTTATAGCGTTGTTCCAGGGATGAACAAATGCAGCCCTGTAGAGTTAGTTACATTGCAACCCCCTTTTTAAAAAAACGATTTATTTATTTATTATATATAAGTATACTGTAGCTGTCTTCAGACACACCAGAAGAGGGCATCAGATCCCATTACAGAGGGTTGTGAGCCACCATGTGGTTGCTGGGATTTGAACTCAGGAACTCTGGAAGAGCAGTCAGTGCTCTTAAGAACTGAGCCATCCCTCCAGCCCATACCCCCTTTTTTTATTGATGCTATTTAGACATCTTAGATCATTAATATAAAAAAATCACCCTTGTCTTAGTCATTGTCCTATTATTGTGAAGAGACACCATAACCAAGCCAAGTCTTATTTTTTTAAAAAAGCACTTAATTGGGCGCTTGCTTACAGTTTCAGAGAGGTTTAGTCCATTATCACCATGGCAGGGAACATGGCAACAATCAAGGCAGACAAGGTGCTTGAGAAGTAATTGAGAGCTACATCCTGATCCACAGACTGAGAGGAAGACATGGGACTTGGCCTGGGTTTTTGAAACCTTAAAGTCCACCTCCAGTGACAAGCTTCCTCCAACAAGGTCACACCTTCTAATCCTTTCCATTAGTGCCACTCCCTGGTGACTAAGCAGTCAATATACGGAGCCTCTGAAGACCATTCTTATTTAAACCACAACAACCCTGCTATTGTCTTACCAGACATCTTTATAGTCTAATAGAGCTTTGCCCTCTCTACCGTCTTTGTGTTATTGCCAAATATACCAAATATATCACATGTATCTGACACCTTTATGTGTTGTAGATCCCAAGATACATTATGTCCATATCATTTTGGAAAAATTGTTTAAATCAGACAAGACAAAAAGAGGCAGGAAAACATGCATTTACTCTACCCTTTATAATTGCACAGGTACCTTTGCTATTTGTTGTATGTGAATCCAAGTTACTATGGGGGTCACATGCTCTCAGCCACAAGAATTCCCTTTAGTATTTCCGGTAAGGGCAGTTAGCCAACATCAAATTCTCAGGCTTCCCTTACCTGGGAAAATGTTTATTTTGCTCTCATTCTGTAATAACAGCTTCATAGCGTATCTGCATCTATTCTTGCTTTAGCTAATCTTTTCCATGCACCTTTTGACTGTGTCATCTATCTGCTCTGCAGCCTCCATTGTTTCTTCCAAGAAGTCAGCTGTCAATCCTCCTGTGGTTTCCATCTCCTCTTCGTGCTTCTTTCAAGATTTTTTTTTTTAATCTTTAACCTTCAATGTTTTTGCCATGATATGTCTGTTTTTGTTTGTTTCCAGTTCTATTTAGAGTGTGTTGATTTTCCTCGATGTGTACGTCACTGTATTTTAGCAAGTGTGGGAATACTCTGAAAGATTCTGTGTCTATAAATTTGATGACATAGGTGAAATGGCCCAATATCCAGAAAAACACAACCTATTGCAACTCACGCAAGAAAGAATGGACAATTAACAGACCAGCGTTTATCTCTTATATAAATGAATCAATAATCAATATCCTTCCAAAACAGAAAGGACCATCTCCAGATGGATTCGCTAGTCAGTTGTACCAAACACTTGAGGAATAAACCATGTCAATTCCCTATTGGCTCTTTCAGATGTGAAGGGGACTGCTCCAGTCATTCTGTGACCATTACCCTAGTATTAAGGCTTTGCAGATAGCTTTGATCTCTTTGTGATTTTTTTATGGGTATGTGTATATGAGTATGAGCTCATGTGTGCAGGAGCCCAGAGAGGCCATTGGAGGGCATCAGATCCTCTGGAGCTGGGGTTCCACACGCTCTGCCATGTCATGCTAGAAACTGAACTCAGTTACACTGTAAGAGAGTCACATGCTTGTAAAGCACTGAGCCTTTTCTCTGACTCCCAGAGAATAGACTTGTAAACTGCTCTGTGTGGTGCTGCATTATGGCAACATTATGATGTGTGCCAGTTGGTAGCATTGTCTGGTGGGTAGGTGGCCCGAAGGGGTCTCTATCTGATTCTGTTGCTCATTTAACAGTTTCCATTTTTTCTCTTCCATCCCTCCTCTTCATCTTCTTCTTCTTCTTCCTCTTCCTCTTGCTTTGTAACTGGTTCTAAGGAAATCCTGCATTTCTAAAAGCTACTCTTTTGGCTTTTCCTTGAATTCAAGAAATTATCAGTTTCTAAAAGCTAGTTTGCACCATACACTTTAACTGCCATGCCCCAAAATTACAATAACCCCATCACACTGTTTAATAAGGCAATAATTAGTCCCCAGGCTGGCAAACCTTCCAGCCTTCTACTGGATTCTCCTGTCTGTGGAGACTGGGTTGCTACCTCATAAAACAGCACAGCAGTTTCTAGGACTTCAAGGAGGAGGCCAGAAATTCGATTAGCTGATGCCTTTCCCCCTCCGTGCTTGGCATATTTTTATTCTTGGGAGGAGTATATAAAACACACTGTTTGCAGCATTTATATTTAACTAACACCTAATAATTTACTGTTTTATGTGTAAAATCTATCGCCTCGGATCTTTTTTCAATTTCTCTCTCACATCTTTGTGTCTTTCTACAATAAGCATAATCCCCATACAGTGCAATTTAAGAGTGCCCACACTGATCACATAGCCGAGAGAGTAGCTCCCACCCTACCTAGTTATAGGCTATATCATAAATGGTGCTGCAGCCACTTATCCATGGAGCGTGTCTTAAGACCCCTGTGGATGCCTCAAACCATGGATCTTACTGAACTCGTGTACCGTGGGTTTTCTCCGTGTACCCTGCAGCACTGAAACAGAGTCAATCTGTCCTCTGGCGTGTTTTAGGTATCACCTTCGTGTTTGGAAGCCATTATTAAGTAAAATGAAGGTTAGTTTGGTGGGCCTCTGTTAAGTAAGATGGCTACTAAGTGGCTGACAGTCAGGTAGCATACACGGATGGATACATTGAACAAAGGGGTGATTCACACCCCGGGCAGGACAAAGTTGGATGGCGCAAGATTTCATTATGCTGCTCAAAAATAGCGTGCAATTTCAAGCTTATGGCTTGTGGATTTCTGGAATTTTCCATCTAATATTTTTGGACTGCAGTTGACCACAGATAGCTGAAACCCAGTAAGAGAGGGATTATGGTTTGAATGTGAAATGTTCCCCACCAACTTATGGGTTTGAATATTTGGTTCCCATTTGGACAGCACTATTTTGGGAAGTTGTGGAAACTTTAGACAGTGGGGCCGAGCGGGAGGAAGTAGGGCACTGGAGGTGGGCCCCGAAGGTTGCAATCCCTGTTCCTGTCTCTCTTTCGGTTTCCTGTCCACAACATGCTCCGAGTATCAGGATTAAGCCTAAGCATATGGAACTAAGCAGCCATGGGTGGAACCCTCTGAAACCATGAGTCAGAATAATCCCTTCCTCCCTTAGATCATTTCTGCCAGAAATGATGTCGTAGATTACTCAAAAGTAAACTACCTCAGCGTTCACCAAGTACAACTGTTGGAAGACCACTTGGATGCCTGCCCCAGGGGCAACATCAACATCACAGATGTCTCAGGAACAAGGAAGTCCGACAGAGACTCAGTTGCTCTAAGATCTAAGAGCACGGTTGAGTCTCTGTGCCTAGGGATTTCTGTATGCACGTGTGCATGTATGGGTAACTAAGCATATGTTGTATGTATGATAGCATTTGAGCGTGGGCTGGGAGAAACAATCTTCTTGTTTGGTTTCTACCTGGGATCACTACATTGGTCTTTGTTTTCTCTCTGCTGCAACATACCACCCCTCAGTTAGGAATGCACCAGACCGGGGTTGGGGATTTAGCTCAGTGGTAGAGCGCTTGCCTAGCAAGCACAAGGCCCTGGGTTCAGTCCCCAGCTCCGGAAAAAAAAAAAAAAAAGAAAGAAATGCACCAGACCGTCATTCTGATGTCATATATCCACAGAGTTGTGGTCAAATGGCTACAAATCGGGGGGTGGGGGGTGGGGTGGTAAATGCTATGTCTCCAAGGGGCTTGCTTTTGCTGGATTGTAGAATTTCCTGTTTCCCTGTAGAACCAGAACTCACCATCAATTGCAACATTTTTAATCTTTCAGGACATTGCCCCTTTTCAACATCTGTCAGAATCCTGGAGACCAAACCCCACAACAGTTAAAAAATCCCCCATTTCTAAAAAACTGAAGAGCTTGGCTTTTAATGGTTTGTAGACAATGTGGAATCCTGAATTTTTAAAAATCACTTTGGTGATGACAGACAAGACTAAACTGAAATAAAAGGAACTAGGTACAGAAGGATACATAAAGACTGACCAAGTATCTTCAGAGCAGGAAGCAGGAAGACCATGATGGAAGGAAGCTAAATGGATGGGAGCAGAGAACGTGGAGACTATCCAGATGTCCACTGGGTCTGTGACTAGAAGATCTGGGGTCAGAGAGTGAGAAGAGCAGAGGGGACTTGGAGATGTGGTTGTTGGGGCAGGCAGTCTGCAGGTGTTTCTGTGGGTTGACATTCTGAAAGCTCCTTAGAAAGCCACCCAGCCTCAGAGCCAGAACTGTCCTTGACCAGAGTAAATATCACAGGAGTTGAGAATCTCTTCCAACGTCCCACTGAGGATCACCAGGCACTGACTCTAAAGTTAGTTCTTTGGGGATGAGAAAAGACGAGGTCTAGTTTGTACCCTGGACAGCTGGGCAATCTCTCTCTCTCTCTCTCTCTCTCTCTCTCTCTCTCTCTCTCTCTCTCTCTCTCTGTGTGTGTGTGTGTGTGTGTGTGTGTGTGTGTGTGTGTGTGTGTGTGTGTCCACTTCTGGAACATAAGGCAGGTAGAAAGAGAAGCTAGGTCAATGCTGGTGGCACCAATCCAGCTAAGCCAGGTGGAACAAAAGGAGCCAGGAGTGTCCACAGTCCCAGGAAAAATCGTTTTTTAAAAATACACACAACAGGGCTTGGGGATTTAGCTCAGTGGTAGAGCGCTTGCCTAGCAAGCGCAAGGCCCTGGGTTCAGTCCCCAGCTCCGAAAAAAAAAAAAATACACACAACAATCCCTTTGTCCCCTCTTCCCTCTTCTCCTGAGCCTGCCAAAATGTCATCTTCATTTTCCAATATCAGTCATCTGAGTGGACATCCACATATGACATTCAGATCTGTCAGGCTGGAGAGGTGGCTCAGCGGTTAGGACCTGCAGTTTTTCTAGCATCCATATCAGGTGGTTCGCAACCCCTATTAACTCAGTTCCGGGGCATCTGATGCTCTCTTTTAGTCTTCATGAGTACCTGCATTCGCCTGCACATATCCACACATACATACAATATTATAATACATACATACATACATACATACATACATACATACATACAGCTTCTAAGGTAAAAATAAAATCAGAGCTGTCTGGTTAAACTAGTAAAATTCAGAGGAGTCACAGCCTGAGGGGACAGCCTAGCCACTGTCTATGCCAGCTGAAGAGGCAGAGCCGAGGTGCTCACTCAGGGCCATGGCAGACTAGGCAAGGCCCTGAGCCCCAAGGCTGCAAAAGCCTGGAGGTTCCATCCGTGTGCTTAGCCTTGGTTGCCAGCTGAGAACAGGCCCCAAGGGGAAAAAGGAGGGTACAGACAAAGTGACCAAAGGGAGACACCATACCCCACCAGAGCACTCTGTGGCGGACAAAGCTAACCTGAGTTATAAGAGGAACTTACCGGAAAGATTTAAGATATAATTTTGGAAGGTGCCATGTGGGATGACTGGAGGATCAGCTTCTGAAATGAAATAGAGAGGCAGGATGCAGTGAAGCTTCGTCTCCGTACAAAGACTGTTTGACACACAGCCAGAGACAGTCTCCGGCAGGCTCACACCCCTGAGGCACGTCACCATCACACCTCATGCCTCTTCAGTCACAGCTGTGGGCTCTCTATGTCACTCCGGGGCTGCAGAGATGGCTCATCAGTTAAGAGCACTGAGTGCTTCTTCTAGAGGTCATGGGTTCAGTTCCCAGCAACCACATGGAGACTCACAGTCATCTGTAATGGGATCTGATGCCCTCTTCTGGTGTGTCTGAAGACGGTGTACTCACATACAGAAAGTAAATAAATAATACTTTTAAAAAAAAATAAAAAGCCCACACCCGAATGAGAGTGCCGCTGAACTGGGCACACTCTGAGACCCACTCCCCGTCTTCCAGAAGAAAAATAGTTAATGGTTTCCCTGCACACAACTTCCACGGATGTTGGCTTTCTCTCCGAGAAGGCAGGGCGCTCGGCAACGCCTGAAAAACACAGCAAATGTCCCCTACCGCAAGATGGGACGGGTAGAGTGGCAGTTTGGCCTCAGCTATAAGAAATCATTCTGTAGTTGTTCGCTTTTTTCATATGTACCCCAGGCTGGCTGGCCTCCAGTTTGGAATCTGCCTGCCTCGGTCTCCTCAGTTCTGAGATCCTAGGTGTGTGCTTTACATACTCAATCAGCATGACTTCTGAGAGCGTTCATTCCTGCCAGTTTTATAGATGATAGGGAGTGGAGGAAGTTGAAGACCTTGCTCAAGATCCCACGTGGGAAAGAAATGAAGGGGGGTTCAGTGTGTCCCCGGTGGCTCTTTGTGATAAGACTTTTCTGGGGTCTGATGGGCGTAGGAGTGCTGGCGAGTGCGTGGTCAGTGCGTAAGGTATTTGATGGTTGAATGTTGGCTGAATGTCAAGTTGGTCTTGGAAAGATGCTATTCGTTTGCTAATAGAATAGATGACTTAGCAGATGGGTCCATCTCTCACAGTGCTGGGCTTTAAAACTCAGAGATCACAGTGATGACTGGCTTTGCTTCTCTTGGCTTGTAAGGACCCTCCTTTCCATGTGTTGTTGCCTGGCATCAACCTGTCGATCTTATTGGATTAGATACCCATCTTAATGATCTGTGTGTGGGGGGGGTGTGCACGCTAGAAAAGTCTGTCTGTCTCTGTCTCTCTGTGTGTGTCTCTCTCTCTCTCTCTCTCTCTGTCTCTCTCTGTCTCTCTCTCTGTCTCTCTCTCTCTCTCTCTCTCTGTCTCTCTCTCTGTCTCTCTCTCTCTCTCTCTCTCTCTCTCTCTCTCTCTCTCTCTCTCTCTCCAAACTCTGCCCCCCAAGTCCACATGGAATGTGTCTTCCTCGTGTGTCTGTCTGAGGCTCAAATCTCCCTTCCTTCTCTTGCTGGGATAACCCTCTTGTCATCATGTTGGACTTAGCCAGATGCTAAATCCAAGAAGCTCTCATTTCAACATCTTCAATCTGATCCCAAAACTCTGACTTCCAAGTAAGAACACATTTTTAGTTACTGTGTTTAAGACTGGGAGATACCAGGTTGGGGATTTAGCTCAGTGGTAGAGCGCTTGCCTAGCAAGCGCAAGGCCCTGGGTTTGGTCCCCAAAAAAAAAAAAAAAAAAAAAAAAAAAAGACTGGAGATACCCTCTCAGGGGTCACTTTTCGTCACACTGTAGCCACCTGTCTCCTCTGCATCACACCTCCCCTTCTCATTCACACAAGCCAGCTCTGGCTTTACCGTCACCCTCATCCTGTGCCCCAGATCCTGGCTCGGAGAGGTGGTGAAGAACACTCAAACTCTGTATCTTTTCTCCACATCAAGACTCTGAGAACTGAGGGAGCACAGCTTTCTCATTCTCTGAGTGTGACAGAAAGAACAACTCCATAAAGAAGCCTCCTCCCTGGAGAGGCACCATTTATACTTTAGTACATCTGTGTGTCAATAGTATTTACCCAGCTGGTAATGTCCCAGCCCTAGAGGCAAGTCCCAACAGTCAGTTGTGCCTCATGTGGGATCCATTGATTTCGGGTGGCCTGGGTTCTTTTGTCACCTATGATATGATCAGTGTTGGCCAAGTTCCAAACACCTTTGGCTGTGTTTAGAGTCTGAGGAAAAGAGAAAGATTCAGATACCCCCCCTCTGCATAATCTGAAGACACTGGTGTGTTTTGATTTTGATTTTCAATGTCCACAGACTGCTTTTGCCACTGAATAAAAACTTCTGGATACTGGGGTGGGCTCAGTCCACAGCTGGTACTGTACCCAGTGTCCTTCCAGCCTCCTGGCTGCCACTTAGCACAGTTCCAGTGTGTCAGTTATAGGGTCTGCCAGGCACCCAGCTCTGAGATTCACACCGCACTCAAAGGAACATGTTGCTTCTAGAATAAATCCTTGATGGTTGTCACTCATGAGAATCAACTGGGAATGAATCCATTTTAGCCTAGGGATGGAACAGTGTGGCACCTCTCGTTGTCTAGCTGGGACCTGGGCTCAGTCTGGGTTTGTCAGCCTGAGCCTCAGTTTTTCCTTTCACATAGATACCTGAGAGTCTTTCCACCCCAATTCTATCTTTTCTCTATTATAGCCAGGGAAAATTTTTCATGTGGGAGTGTTCATGTATGTTCAGGTGCATGTGTACATGTGTAAGGAGGCCAGAGATCAATCTTAGATGCCACCCCTCCTTCTGCCTTGGGATTGGTGGTGGGGGGTGTGCTTGTTTTGTTCGTTGATTGTTTTTTAGTTAGTTCATTAGGCTAGTCTGCTGGGCAGTGAGTCTCAGAGATCCTCTTGTCTCTACCTCCCCAAGTCTTGAAATTACAAAGCTGCGTCAACATTTTTACATGGGTTCTGGGGACCAAACTTGGGTCCCCATTCTGTGTGTCAAGCACTTCACTGACCAAGCCACTTGCCCAGCCCCAGAGGACATTTTCTGAGATGGATCAACATGTATTCTTTCAGACAGCACATGGAGTGTTTCCCGTAGACCTTAGTATCAGGACTTTCAGCAAAGATTTGAGTAAGCATCCCACTAGAGGACCTACACCTGATCATTCAGAGTTGCCCACCCCCAGGCTGGGTTCTGAAGCTCCAGAAGGCAAAAGCTGAAAAGGTGTCTACTTATTCTGCATTGAAGATGGGGAATTTTGCCAAATGTGCCTTCATTCAGGACAAGGAATTGTCCCAAATACTGTGGGGGAGGAGAGACTCACTGTTTGGCTGATGGGTTAACAATTCAAGTGCTATGGCTTTGTGGAAAGTGCCATGAACTATGAGAGAGAGAGAGAGAGAGAGAGAGAGAGAGAGAGAGAGAGAGAGAGAGAGAGAGAGAGAGAACACAGAGAGATATTCATAGAGACAAGAGAACACAAAGAAGGAGTCATAGCCCAGCAAAAGCAGAAACCACCTGCAGAGGTGGTTACTGATCTGATCAAGAATGCAGAGTGCTGGAGCTCAGGTCTAGACAGGCTGCCTAGTAGATCCATGATGCAGAATCCAGGGAGCTCTTGGGAAATAGAAGCCTGAAGTGTTTCTTATAGAAAGGGTCCTGATAGGCTGAGTAGATCTAAAGAAAAAGTTACAGGAGTGGGGCTGGGGTTCAGTCGGTGGAGTGATTGAAAGCATGGGTGAGCATGCTAGAAGCCCTGTGCTTGATTCCAGCATGGAATGAACTGGGTGTAGTGTGTGTGGTATGTCTATACACTCAACACTCAGGAAGTAGATGCAGGAGGATCAGGAGTTCAAGGCCAATCAATCTTGGCTACGTAGAGCTTGAGGCCAGTTTAGGATACTGGAGACTTTCTCTCAAAACAAAAACTAAAAAGCAAAACAAACAAACACAGCTGGTGGAGCAGGACATTGACTTCCTCTACTGACCTCCACATGAACATGAACACACACAGGTTGGCATAGTTACTCTAAGGTGCATTTTGAGTCTAAATAGTATTTTCAAAACCAGGAACTTTTAGATGGAAAAAGAAAATCCGTGAACATTTGGAAAATGTGTGTTGCTACCCAGGAGACTGTAGAACCTCCATTTGTCATAAAGTCTGGTGCATATCTTAATTCCTGCTTGGCCCTGGTACCCACTGTATAGCACAAATAGGCTTGTGTCCCTGAGCAAAAGTGGGGGTGTCCAGTCACTACCTCTCTGCAGGGAGGAAAGAGGCAGATCCCAGGAACAAGAAAAGCAAGCTCTGAGAGTATCACAGTTCGAGCCCAAGCACTGCACAGGGCCTCAGTTGGGCACTTCTGCATTCCAGCCATGTGATTTGAGATGGGAAGAATAATTGTGCCGTTAATGAGATAATGTTCTTATGTTTCCCAGAAGCCCCCTCTCGGCAGCACTATCTTTAACAAAAGCATGAGGTCCCCCTTTTCTTCTTTCTACCTTTCTTCTTTCAGATATTGACCAAAAGCCTAATCATGTTTTCCCTGACACTCTGGGCTGGCTCTCTCTCTCTCTCTCTCTCTCTCTCTCTCTCTCTCTCTCTCTCTCTCTCTCTCTAGTCTCTGAAGCCCTTCTTGCTTTCCACCATTCAGCTACCTTCATTGCCAGCCAAAATCAAAAAGGTATAGTTTTCCATCTTTCTCCATCCTAACAGCTGCACAGATTAACATCTTGTCCACCCTGTTGTCTTTCTTTCAAACTCTAATAAAATGATCCTCAGGTTCCCTTCTTATGCTATTTTTAAGTTATTTTGTTAACAAGACTAAGACACACCCCCAACCCCCGACCCCACCAAAGGGAACCTTAATTTCCCTGGTAACAATGAGATAGACTAGGGCCTGGGTCATCAGGTGACCTAAGAGTTAAACCTGAGCTCCTGTGAGCATGAGACTTGAGTTTCTGGCTCATCCTTACGTTTTTCCTTAAAAACACCCAGAAACTGCCTTGACTACTTAGGCTGGGGGAGGTCTCTGAAGCTCACAAGCTCACTAGCCATTCACACAATGTTCACAGTTCCCAGAGCCACTGCTACCAAATTGCCAGGTAGAGGGGCAACTTGCAACTATGTAGCTGTGAAGACTGGCAAGATGGAGGCTTCTGAAAGGCCCTGCAGTCTCTGTCCTCCAAAGATGCTGCCAGGTTACCCTTGTGATTTAAATTTGTTCCCTCACAAGCAGTGTGCAAATGCTATATTCTATTCAAAGTAGCGGTTGAGACAAAGGTGCCCAGACAATGCAGCTGAAAAGATTTCATCCACGCAGCTGCGGGATGCTGCTGTTCTCCCAGCAACCCCTTTCTTATTCAAGCACTTTTGGTGCTGTGTCCAGCAGATTCAACTTCGGGACACAGGCTGCTGGCAGTCCCCATGGTGTTTGGGGTTTTTTCTCTGTTTGGGAGAGTGTTTATGTGTGACCCTCCTCCCCCACGTGTGAGCTGAGAGCCGAAGCTCTCAATGGGCACATTTGCAACTTCTCAAAGGGAGGAAAGACAACCCCTAAAAGAAACCGGGATGTTTACAGAGAAGTAACCCCTGTGTCATTTTCCCTCGCAGGGAGGTCCTGCCTTGATTGCTAATAGTTGTGTACTTTAGCCATGTGTGGCATAACCCGTGGTTGAGGCCCTGAGCCACAAGGTTCCCTCCACCCTGCAGCTTTCTTTCAACTGCACAGAATACAGTGAAGCTCTGCTGACTGGGCCCACCCAGGGAGCAGCCCAAACCCTCCTGCAAGGACCTCCCAGTCATCTCCACTCCCCCTGACCATCCCACAGCTGCTCCCCACCAAGGAGGCAGAGCAGGCTCCTACCTTCCTGCCCAGGAAATTTCTCCTGCCTTCTACCCCAGATCAGGGCACAACCACCACAAAAGCCCTTCCCACGTCTCTCTCTAGGTGGGCAAGTAGATACAACTCAAAGGCTCTAGGGAAGTTCAGGGAAGGGAGTAGACAGGGAGGCAGTCACCAGGGTGTGACCTCTACCTCACCCCAAGACAAACAGCACTGAAACCCCAAGGAAAGGCTTCCTGGGAACTGTGGGGTGTTTGGAGTGACTGACAAAAGTGAAGCTCTGTCCCTGGAAGCTAAAGCCAGGCAGGAAGGAGGTGCCAGCAGGACCAGCTAGCCATTCTTGCCCCCAAAGACTATGAGAGAGGATCTTCATTTTATAAAAATCACCCAGGTTTACTTGGAGACTGGAGGAGGGACAGGCAAAGCCGTAGCAGAAGCCCTTAGCATGTTGTTTGGTCTTCCAATGGGGGCTGATCAAAGTGGCTTATATTCTACAGGGGCTGGAAGATGTCAGATCATTCATAAAGTAATAACACATCAGGGAACCGGAGAGGTTGCGCAGGGATTAAGAACACTTGCTTCTCTTACAAAAGATAAAAGTTTGATTTCCAGCATGCATGGTGACTCACCCCCACCTATAACACCAGTTTCAGGAGATCTGGAGCCCTCTTCTGGCCTACACAGGCACCTGTACATACTTGTGTATATATTCATACCCACATAAATAATAAGTAAATAAAATGTTTAAATAATAAAATATGGCTGTGATATGTAGTATAAATAAAAAGCCAGAGAGAGAGAGACAGAGAGAGACAGACAGAGAGAGAGAGAGAGAGAGAGAGAGAGAGAGAGAGAGAGAGAGAGAGAGAAATTAAGAGTAGTGGGGTACTGGATGTAATGGTTTTCCTAGGGCCCAGCAATAAAGTAGCAATGTGAGCTTGCAACATTCCCCACCTGCCAGCATAGCTCAATCTTGGCCAGAGACCTGTTGACAGTCCTTGTCACTATGTCACATTCTAGGACCCCATCTTACTGCACCAGCATGTCAAGGGTGGAACCTGGCAATACACATGTTTAACAAGTCTCCCCGGGTGAGTCTGGTCATCGAGTTGGGAAAGAGCTGTGATGGCCAGGGGTTGTGTAATCAGAAAAACTTGAGCTTCAGCACACAGCTGTTGCCACTTTTGTGACCTCAGATCCTCCTCTCACCCCCCTCTTACCTTCCTCCCTTGCAGCATAGGCACCATGGCCCAGCTGCCCTCATCAGATGGTTGTGAAGATTAAGGGTACCAGGTACATAAGCCACTTTATAGGGTATATCACCCTTGGCATGGGTAGCAAGGGGCGGAGGATGAACCCTCAATACCAGATCTGTAGTACTTGTGTGTTATCTAGTCAATAAGAGTGAGTCTGGATTAAACAGTGCTACTAGGGATCTCATGTATCCTAGACTGACCTTGCTATGTAGCCAAGGATGACCCTGATCATCTGACCCTCCTGCTTCTATCTCCCCAGTGCTGGGATTACAGGCACAAGCTACCAAACCCAATTTGTGCAGTACTGGGAATGGAACCCAGAGTTAGGTTCTCTAGGACTCCTTTCATCTGGCTGCAGATTCCTTCTCCAGCCTCCAGGAGAACACTGTCCGTAGGGCATCACTTGCAATTTAAATATGAATTATCTGGGAAGACTTTGGAGTCCTACATCAACCTTTTGTAGAATCCATCAGACTTGTTCATGTCTGTGTCCATCATGAGACAGCAGATACTTCTCACCAGAGCTAGGATGGGTCGGTCTGCCTCCTCGGGAACAGTAACTGTTCTGGGAGTCAACTAGTACACAAGAACTACGCAAAGCGTCATCGGTTAAACTGTGGGAAGTTTCCTTTACATCCAATGTAGCACTTCAGGCAGCCGTTACTGGCATTGCATGGTGTGTAAAGTGGGCACCTTGTGTGCTAGAGCCTAGTCTGTGGCGAAGTCTCCTGATACAACTTGGATGACCTCAGACAGAAACGCTGTGGTTTCATTATGCATTTGATTGTGTTAAGAAATCTTTTGCTGAAGCCGATTTTTGGCAACCCTAGCTATCAGAGGCAAAGCTCTATACTCCACAGCTTATGATCTCTAGGGATGAAGAAATAGCTCAACATCTGAGTGTGCACTGCTTGCTCTTGCAGACACCCCGAGTTTGGTTCCCAGCACTCAATTCCAGCAGCTCACAAGCACCTCCAATTCTAGTCCCAAAGGATCCACTACCCTCTTCCAGTCTCCTGAGTTACCTGAAGTCATGCAGGACCCACAGAAAGACACATGCATACAATTTTAAAAATAAGTAAACCTAAAAAGGGGGGAGATGGAGAGATGGCTAGGTAGTTAAGCACCTGATGTTCTTCCAGATGTGGCTTTGATCCCCAGCACCACAAGAGCCTTTAAAAACATCTCTAATTCCAGTCTAAGGGAACTGAACACCCTCTTCTAGCCTCCGTGGGCATCAGACATGCACATGATGCACAGACATACTTGCAGCAAAGATTCATAGAAACCACAAAAGAATAAAATTAAAAATTAGGAAATAAAAACAAACAAAAAAAACCCACCTTGAGTTCTATACCACTATTAAGAGACAAAGTGTTCAAAGAACACTGTGTAAAGAATACCCTTTTCGGGTTGGGGATTTCAAGCGCAAGGCCCTGGGTTCGGTCCCCAGCTCCAGGAAAAAAAAAAAAAAAGAATACCCTTTTCCCTTTCCTACATAAGGAGCAACAAACAGGTATAGACCCCATGGCTGGACTTAGGTTGGGAAGATACGTTATTTTTTTGTACAGAGTTAAGAATTAATTTCCTAGGCCAAGGAGATGACCCTGCAGATGATGTCACTTGCCACATGAAGGTGGAAGGGGAAAACTGACTTCACAGAGCTGTCACCCAACTCCCACACGTGCTGCAGCATACAACACACATGCACACACAATCATGCGAATTAATTAATTTAAATTTTGTAATGAAGAGTCTCCTATAGAATGATTTTGGGGGAAAAAAAACATGATTTCAGAAATAGAATACATGTCATCAAAAGTACAGGTAACAATTTTGGAACAGTTTGCAGAATACTTTGGAAACTGGGTTATAATCTAAATTCCTCTCCTTTCCCTTAGGGATGGATGAGTTCTCATTACATGCTCACTTATATAGTAATATAATAAAGCTATGCTACACAGTGATGCGGTTATGGTGAGCGTCTCTATATGGTTAAATATGCCATGTGCCCTATCACCGTCCTGAGGTGGGTTTTAAGCCCCTCACTAGTGTCTACAAATAAGCCAGGACATCCTGAGAGCTGCCTCTGCAGAATGTCACCAGATGCATTTGATGAAGAGGCTATAAAATCAATCTGACCTGCTCTCTGTCCCAGTACTCCACCCAATCCTGGGAGGTAGGCTCCAGAGTCACTGAGATTTGTGGGGCCCTGCAACAGAGACCAGAGACGGACTATTCATATGTGTGGCGGGTCCCAAGAGATATGTATTTCCAAGAAGAAAAAAGTGTTCAGGAAAGAACAGTGATGTCTATGCCCCATTCACATGCTCAGATAGCAGTTTATCTAGAGTACCCTGCTATGTGGACAGACACAGAGCAAGCCTGCCTCCTCATTTAGCTGCTCGATGAAGAAGTACGTTCAGATTCCCAGGGTAACCCAGTGAAACTTTCATGTTAGGACTATCTGTAGTTTTTACATAGTTACCCACAATCCCAGCCGTATTAAATGATTAAAATGCTGGACCTGCCCTGGTAACTGCCTTGACTTTTTGTCTTGTATTGAGCCACTGCTGTCTGGAGCAAACCCCCAACAGCAGGTAGTTTAAACCAGCTAGAATATGCATAGAGACCTCTTCGGATTGTTGCATACTGGGATGGCTAAGAAGTGGCATCAGGGCCTGAAGCTGCACCTCAAGTCATGTCCTCAGGCTGCTGGTGGTGCTAGGCTATAAGAAGCACTCGCCCTTGGAGGTGCCAAGGCTCTTAGTCACTGTGCTTGGGTTGGAGTGACAAGGGAGGCCCAAGATCCTCTAAACTGTGCTTGTGCCATTTCTAGACTATCCTCTGATTTCTACCTGAGGTTCCTACACCAGCTGCTTTGTCTTCTGTGGGATCAACCACTCCTACCACAACCAGGAAAGATAGAAATCTGCTGAGGTCTCAATCAACCTCGACACGGCCTCCCGCGGCCAGAATAAAATGATGTTTCCAAATGTTATCCACTTCCCATGGCCTTTCCAGACTCGCCGGTTGTTGATTTTTTTATTTTTCTGTTTTTACAGAGAGAATAAACAAACAACTTGGGGAAAAGGAAGTTAGCCTACATGGTTCGTTCAGCAGTTTTGTTGGTTTTAAAACTTGATGGAATTTTTGTCTTAGCCCAAAATATCCGCTGACCCTCCTGCTCTTCTCCCTGGCACTCAGTTTTGTTGGGGAATGTGTAAACTTGTAGCCCCAGAAGTTTGTGTTTATGTCCCCCAAACCAGAATAAATAGCTACGTGATATTGAAATCACCTGTCAAAATACCCACTGCATTCTGGGACACAAAGAGAAGTCTGTCCCATGATTGGCTCAGGGGCTTGAAGAATTCAATAGCTGTTTATATCATTCAGCTTAAAAAAAAAAATAACCTGTAATTACTGCATTTTAACCCCAAGGCAGCCAATTATTTCACAAAAGCTCTCTCCAGGAAGCCAGACATTAGCCTGGCTAATTAGGCTGACATCACTTTGCTCTTATCACAGTGCAGATGGACCCAGCCTGAAAAGGGTCCTGCCAGCCAGAGGTGACTGTGGGTGGCATGCGCTGTACGCTGTTCTGCCTTTTACTGCCTAGTTTTATGCGTTCCTCGAAGCAGGGTCCCTTTCCAAGAGATGGACTTCCGTCCCGTGGAAGGAGAGGCTTGCAATTGAACTGGTCTCCTTTATTGCATAAGGAGGAAGCTGGGGGGGGGAGAGTGGAAAGGAAAATAGCACGGTTATAATGTCTTCTAAACATAGGAAATCATTCTTTGCCCTGTAGGAAAGGGGCTTGTTGTTTTAGCCTGTGAGACCATTTCCCAGCCCCCTTTGCCATGGTACATTGGGTAAGAGGTCAAGCAAACTCAGGAAAATAAGCCCAAGCTTGAAGAGTTCTTTCCTCCTGAAGAATCGGATGTGTCGGGTCTGGGAAGACGGTCTATTTCATAAGTGCTTGCCGTGCTATCATGAAGACCCAAGTTTGATCCCAGAGCCCTGAGTTTAAACAAAGAAAGCCTCCTATGTTAGCATGCACCTGCATCCCAGCATGGAGGACAGAAAGGCCAGAGCATCTGTCTCTAGGAATCCCTGGCAAGGAAGAGACTGCCTCAAAAATCAAGATGGACTGTGCCTAAGGTTGACCCCCAGTGTCTATGTGCACACGCACACGCAAACACATACATGTGTTGGGGTGCTAGACCCTCACTGTCATACAAAACTTCGCTTCCTCTGGGATTTTGCCTCGTGAATTCAAAGAATGGAATGTATGGACAAAGACTGTTGAAAGCTTGGAAGAAAAAGGCAGAGTTGCCTCTCCAAGGGGCATCCAGCTGCCAGTCTGCAGGCTTTTAAAAGACTGAGAGCGAAAACTGGGATTAGGCAAAGGGAGGCAGTAAACTGGTCGGTCCAGTTGGCCCAACCACTGCCCAGGTGTCCCCATTCTATTCCAATCCTGTCCTCGTGTATTCAAAGCCAAGGTGCTCATTTAGAAGATCCATAACGAGAAATCAAGATTCCTTCTGGCACCCCTGGCCTCTGACTAGAGCAGAACCAAAGGCATTTCGCTTAAACACTTCTGGCATCTCTGGCCTTCAGTAGAACAGAGCTGCCCACAGGGCCAGAACGTTTCTGGCTTTCAGCTAAAACAAAACACAACAAAATAAAACAAAACTGAACAAATAAAAACAAATAAAAAAAAACCCACAAACACGTTCATATCTAGGATCCTCTATCCTAAAATTCCCTGACGAGTTTCTTTCTTCTGTTCTCATTGGAGACAATCTAGATATTGTAGCCAAACTGGCAAGCTCTAGGTTCAGTGAGGGATGCCTCCTCAAAAGTTAAGGTGATCAATTGAGGAAGATGCCCATCTTTGGCTTCTGGCCTCACCTGCTGTGAGGAAAAGACTCATAAGCAAGGGACAGATGGAGCGCACCTCAATATAGAAAAGGCTATATACAAGAAACCTACAACCAACATCATGCCAGGTGGAGGAAAACTGAAAGCATGTCCACTGAGGTCAGGAACAGGACAAGGGTGGCTACTTGCACCACTCATACTCAGCATAGAGACTGAAGTCTTAGCCGGAACAGTTAGAGAGGGGAAGCAGACAAACCCAATAGAAGCAGGAAAGAAGCCAAGCGTCTGCAGCTGACAGGAGTCTGCCATAAGACCCCAGTGACTCCATCAGCAAACTTTCAGAGCTGATAAACACTTTCAGCAAAGTGGGAGGAAATTAACACCCATATCAGTCGTCTTTTAATACATCAGTGTCCAACACGATGAACAAGAAATCCAGGGCTATTGTGACATTCACAATAGCCACAAAAATAAATGAAGTAAAACACCCGGGAAATGAAAGACCTCCACAAACACTTGGCTTGAGAGGCTGAGGAAGGCACTAGAAAGGCCTTTCCTGAACTCACCCTTAAAACAACATTGAGAGAAGAGTGGGTGGCCTAAGGAAGGCTGGGAGGGGGAGGGGGGCTAAGGAAGGCTGTAGAGATAGCACTGCACATGGCACGGGATTTGTCACAGAAGATGAGGACCCAGGCACAGACTGCCTTCCTGTCGGGGCCTTGGGACTTGAAAGGAGCACGTGAAAGAGACATATAGACACATTTTTCTTAGGTATAAGCACAGAGGCTAGATCCAGTCTGCAGCAACTGACCCAGTATGCCAGTCCACGGCCTACAGAAGCAATCCCAGGAAGCCATACTGGCAGGAAGTAACAACCCCTGTTAACAATCGGCCCCAAGTCAGCTGGATTAGAATTCCTAACTGACAAGTTCCCTCATTTCCAACTTAGGAGCAATTAGAGAAAGCCAGGCAGGCTCCCAACCTATCCCCAGCAGCCTGCACTCGGAGAGCACCTGGAACCTCCCCCATATGCACTGTAAACTTTCTCCACTTCTCCGCTGGCCTTTGAGTAGCTGCCAAATGTAAGCACCCGGTGGCCTACTCCCTCCCTCCCTGTAGCAAACTTAGAATAAACAGCCTTTGCTTGCTTTCCTTGGGTGGTCTCTGTTTATTCCATACCAGAGTCATCTACGTCTCTGTTCATCCTACTGGAAAGTATTTACATCCGCAGACCTGCTCATGCGAATGTTTGAGGTTATTTTTTACCATGAATTCCTGTGCTTCGACCACAGGTGGAAAGGCACAACCGGCATCTGTCATTTCTATGTGTGATATTTCCCATAATAAAATCGTTCCATCACGGTCGTATTAAGAGAACAAAGAAGTGGGAACCTAGGTCTGGGTTCTAATCCCAGCCCCGAGTTGTCTGTAGGTTCTTAAATCAATGTCCGACTTCCTGAGTGTGATTTGGCTGCTCTGAAAGATGCAGACTGTCGTTCATAAGGACTAACGCTCCTTCTGCTTATGACCCACTGACGTCATGAAGCACGGATCTTCAGTTTCACCCTGCAGTGCACTGCTCTTCCAGTGGAAGCTCTCAGGAACGTGAATTTTACTGTCTCCATCTTTACCGGATCATACAGTAATTCTAGGCTTAGCTTCTGGAGGGAACTTCATACACCAAGGGCTTGAGTAGACATTCCTTCAAACTTAATGCTCACAAATGGCTGACAGAGGCAAGAGAGGACTCTCGATCCAAAAATCATTACAGAAATGCACGCCGAAACCACAGGGCTCTTGAGAAACTGCTTGGCACCCTTTAGGTTAACTAGTAAGAAAACACTGTGAAGATACTGTGTTGGTAAGGACACAGAAGCAGCACGCTCAACAGAAAGGATGCTAAATGCAACAGAGGTCACCTGACTGAGCAGCAATACAGTGCACCAGTGGTTATTTCCCTCCGTGTTCCAGTGGCTAGCTGGACGCTTACAGCTCACTGGTTCACGTGCTACTGGCTCACGGAAAAGTCCAAAGTCAGGGTCAGAGCAAACGCGGGTAGCACTTGCCTTTAATCCCAACACTCAGAAGACAGAGGCAGGTGGATCTCTAACTTGGACTCCAGCCTGGTCTACACATCGAGCTAAAGGCCAGCCAGGGCTACAAAATGGGACGCTACCTCTAAATAAACAAAAATCAGGGTTGGAAATGTAGTGCATGTTGATAGAGTGCTTCCCTTGTATGCAAGAAACTCTTTGATCCCAGGAACTGCATAAGACTGAGTATGTTGACTCTGGAACTCAGGAAGTGAGGTCAGGAGGATCAGAATGGTCAATGTTACCCTTGAATAATGAGCTTAGCCTGGGCTACATAAGTAAGACCTTGTCTTTTATAAAACATTAAATTTAAAAAAAAAATCAAGGCACGGTTCTACTGAGTACAGCTCTGTCTTGCACAGTCGTAAAGTCGAAAGATTATAAGCAGAAGGGTCTGCAAGCCTGTGAGCTCCCTGTACTAGGAACCTGTGAGAAGAAACTGGCTTCTGCCATCCTCACCAGAGTTTGAATCTGTCTCTGCTTTCTGCTCTCTGACAGGTGAGTAGTAGTGACATCTCATGACGTGTCTGGGGACTTTCCTCCTTGCTCCACACCGTCCCTAATACTTTTTGTGTCATCCTCTAGCCCCATTCTAAGCTCTCCCAAGGCACCTTCCCCTTCCTGACTTCCTTACTCCCCACCCCCATTGAAAGAAGGGAGGAAGGTGTCCCACTTTCTTTGGGTCTTGAAGTCCTAAAGAACTCACCACTTCTGTCTGCCTCCCCTCCCTTCACCAACTCTGCTGGGGAAGGGTGGAGGAGGCAGTTGGCCAGAGTGCTCAAAGGCTGTCTCTGCCCTTTGTACTTGTTTATATTCGTTTTCTGGTCACAGCGCAAACTGTTTTGCTTTCTGCTGCTCGGAGAGATGAGGGAAATGTAAATGCCCCTGCTGTTGTTGAAGCCTGCTGGACAGCGAAAATAGAGCAGCTGGGCCGCTCTCCCCTAAATCATGTCACACAGCTCCATTGCGTGCTTTCAAAGGCCTTTCAAAATCACAAGGGGTCCCAGGCAAGACCCTCAGAAAGCACTGATTATGTGCCTACTGTGTGCCTGGCTCTTGGTGCCTGGGTTTTGGGCATCCATGCTAATAAACCCCAAGCCCCTCCCTGGGCTTTTGGTCCAGAACAAGCTGTTACAGAAAGAAATAGGCTGAGCGGTTGCACAGAGATGGGTAGAGGCCCTGCAGTCTGGAGACATAAGCTGTCCCTCACTGGGAGCCCTGTCATCGATGAACTTACGTCTTCTCCCCTAACTCAAAACACAGAATGCCTCGATCCTGAGCAGAACCAGTCAGACTCTCTGAAAGGAGACCCTAGAAGTCTGTATTTCAAAAACCAAATAAGCTGGGCATGGTGTGTACACGCTTTTAATCCCAGCTGTCAGGAGGCAGAGGCAGGCAGCTTTCTTGAGTTTGAGGCCAGCCTTCTCTACGTAGCCAGTTCCAGGACAGCCAGGGCTACACAGAGAAACCCTGCCTTGAAAGAAAAGAAGAAAAAAAAAAAAAGCAGCCAACGGGTACCTGTGCATGGGAGCTGACTCCTACCTCGTTCTAGAATTGTGGGAACTAAATTCTTTTGTTTAAGCCACCCAGTCCACGGCATTTTGTTACGGCAAGCCAAGCTGACCAATATAGTGCTTCTCAGGCTCGTTCCACCGAGAACTACTAACCTCATCTAGCTTTCTCATACCAGGGAAGAAACCCAGATAAAATGCATAGCCAGGTCTCCCTGCCTCGTTAACAGGCCATCTATGATCAAATCTAGGTGTTTTGGTCCCACCAACTCAAAGACGACAAGTTCACTGTGTGCCAGTTCTACCCAAGAGGAAAGATTGTGAAATCAAGTCAGAGCTCAGCTGATGTTATGCGTGCCTGGCGGCAGGCAAAGCGCTGGGATTTGGTGGGAACCTGGCCTCAGAATCCAGCCACTCATTCACTGGGTAAATGGCTAAGTAGGTGTACTGGCTTGTTTTACGTCACCTTGACACAGACTAGGGTCATCATAGAAGAGGGATTCTCAATTGAAACAAACAAACAAACAAACAAACAAACAAACAAACAAACAAATGTCTCCATAAGATCAGGCTATAGGCAAGCCTACCAGGCATTTTCTTAATGAGTGACTCATGGGAGAGGGCCCAGCCCATATAAACCTTTTCCTCCCCAAGTGCCTTTTGGTCATGGTGTTTCATCACAGCAGTAGTAACCCTGACTAAGACAGTAGATAAACTAAAGCACAGACATGAAGACCTGGGTTTGAATCACCAACACCCACATACAAACCTGGTGGGGCAGCACACATCTATAATCCCAGGGCCTGGGGAGGTGAAGACAAACGATTATCATAGCCCAGCAACCAGCCAGTCTATCTGAAATAGTCAGAGACCCTGACCCAAAAATTAAGGTAAAGAGTAACAGGGGAGCTAGCATCCATCATCTACATGTACATGTTCTATATATGTGTATGTGTGTGCATGCATGCACATACATGCACACACATACACACGCACACACACACACACCACTAGAATCCAGCCACTCCAGTTAAGTAATGTAACCAAAATACCGGGAAGTCACAGGAGAACCGCACGACTCAGGTGTGGTCCATACACCAGCATCAACATCTCCTACGAACCTGTCAGGGACACTCAGGTTTGGCTCAAACCTAGTGAATCTGTGTCAGATTGAGGACAGGTGTCTGTTAGATGGTCACATACACATCCCCCTCTAGAGTCGATGTTTCTTTTGGAGGGCGTTTTGAACAAAAAGAAAGGCTCGTAGATGACCTGACAATATCAGGATGCTTTTTCCAGCCCTCATCCCTCATAACCAATGGAGCCCGGGGAAATGCCAGGATTGAATAGTTTGAGTTCAGAACATCTGTGTTTGCCAGCTCTGAGCCTGCCTTCCAACCATGTGCTCAGCATTGTACAACTACTGTCCTCCTCCATGACAGAACTTCCATGTTTGGAAGCCTGAGAGAACCAGAGACAGTGAGCATTTGATTGCTTATATTATTTTGGTTCAAACATGGCTCATGGCCCAGGACTAACTTATTTATTTTCATATGGTACATTTCTATTTCATTTGGGAATTAGCCAGAGAACCCTATTCTCTCTTTTAGCTGCTAGCACTCGGCCACCCAACCTCCTGGCCACCTTTCTCTCCTTACCTCCTGCCTCTTCAGTGGCATGGAGATGTTTGTGATCAACGACCCATCTGCAGCCTCCAACCCAGAGACTCACTCTCTCCCTCCCCCTCCTTACCCCGTCTCTCACTGGTATGGTTCCCACACAGTCCATAGCCTCAGTCTCTGTAGGAACTTTGGAGAGTAGGAGACTACCCACAGAATGCCTATATATGTTCCACCAGCTTCTCAGCTTTCTCCCTGAATGCTCTGTGGGTACGGAATGGGCTCTGGCAAAGGGAGTAAGAACATGAATGGGGAGCAATAACGCTCACCCTTTATTCCAGAACCCACCAGACCCAAACACTAGGCGTGCAGCAGGTCTCTGCTCAGCACTGCCCTGGGAAGAACCGAGCAGCCCTTGGATGTGATAGAATCCTATTACAAGTCCTTGGAGTCGAGCTGCCTCTTTCCTACCCCTGCCTCACCCCCCTTGCAAAAACCGCCTGTACTGCATATGGGATGGAAACTCTGTCCTGGCAAAATGCAAAAAGTAAATATTTAAAAGGAAAAAAGCACACACAAGGAAACAAAATGCCTTGGCGTTTATGTTTCCATGGTCAGGCGCCAAGAACCTCCCAGTCTGTTCCCGGCTCATATTCAGGATGCCATATGGTTTGAGAGCAGGATTGAACCCCTCTTCACAGTCCGGCGGGTCTGGCCTTTCTCTCCCTTCATTGGCTGTTCATCTTTTAGTTTCTCACATCCCTCTACTGACTGCTGTCCCTGTGTTTACAGGTTTTGGATTTCTGATGGGCTCTAAATCAACAGGCCTCACAAGCCTGCTGGGGACCACATCCGGGAGGGAGGGAAGCCACACTGAGAACTGAGCCCTGTGATACTCTGGAGTTGGCTTTCTAATGCTCCCATGGTGAATATTTCCCCAAAAACTCTGGGCAAAAATATATATAAAAGATAGCCAGAACTCTCTTTGGCCGCCCTCCTCCTCCTCCTCCTCCTCCTCCTCCTCCCCTCCTCCTCCTCCTCCTCCTCCTCCTCCTCCTCCTCCTCCTCCTCCTCCTCCTCCTCCTCCTCCTCCTGGAATGGGGCTTATCCAGCCTTTTGGAAGAGGAAGCCTGATCTGGAAGGCATAGCGGACAGCTAAGCCACTCCTGGACCGTCTGAGAGACGGAAGAGGCGCTGGGCCACTGAGCAGCTAGGTTGAAGGCTCGCCTGATTCTCGTTCCCTCAGGAGCCCCACCACATCGAATGCTATTGTAAAACACTGTCATAAAGAGATGACAGAATATGCTATACAAAGCCTAGCACACCCTTACCTCAGGTCTGGGTGTGGAGGCGCAGCGCAGACGCGCCGAGGTCTGAGGAGCGAAGTGCCTTCCTGCTAAAGATGCTGACAAAAGCACCTTCTAGGTCTTTTGTCCACACCCAGAAGCACCCATACAGACAGAATTTCCTCCTCTTAACTTGGCTGCACCCAATTCTCACAGGGACTGTTTGATCTGGGTCTTGTCACACACTGATTCGGCCCTGAGAAATGACTTAGCTGATTCACAGGCACCTTTGGGCTACGGGCTGTTGCTCGGTGAAAGGGATAGCAGATGTGTCTTCATCTTTGAAGACACAGACATGACATGAGACAGAATCATCATATTTATTCTCTGCAGCTTCCAGCCTGGCTTTACAGAAAGGCTAACCCGACTCCGAGGTGGAGATGCACAAGCTAAACCTCTTTTACTATCATAAACTTCCAAGTGACATTGCATGACAGTTAAAACAGAAGACCTGAGAAACTGCTTCCCCCATCACATACACACATCCTAGCCCACTCTCCCCTCTGGTTCTTTGAGTTTAATTTCAGCTCCAACTGCTGTCCTTGGCAAAAAGAAACTTCTCTGACAAGGACTGGCAACTGATTAACCGCTCAGGAACAAACAATCGAGCAACAACAATTGAGGTTTCCAGGCAGAAGATACAAGCCTGCCTGCCTTTCTTTCTTTCTTTCTTTATTTATTTATTTATTTGTTTATTTATTTATTTATTTATTTATCTATTTATTTATTTTACTCATTCATTCATTCGTTCGTTCGTTCGTTTGTTTGTTAGAGGTAAGGTCTTACTGTATAGCTCTGGCTATTCTGCAGCTCACTCTGTAGACCAGGTTAGCCTCTAATTCACCACGATCCACCTGCCTCTGCCTCCCAAGCGCCAGGATTAAAGGCATGTGCCACCAAACCTGGCTTACAAAACACATAAAGAAAATTTAAGACTATACATTTCCTAAGAATACAGCTTCACCTGCACCTCATCAGGTTTTATACAAAGTATCTCTCTCCACTTAATACAGAGATGATGTATCCTTTCCAATTGCCTTTTTGTTGCTGTTAATCCTATAAGCAAGCAGCACGGGATCCTTTGCTTTGCTCATGTGCTAACTCAGACTCTCACTAGCAAGCTGCTTCACTGGAACTAGATGCTATCAGGTCACTTTTATCCCAAGATAACCAGCAAGCCATTTGATCTTTATGGCTACAGCTGACATCCTACCAATTGCTGGTCACATCAAACACATGTTCAAGTGTTTGATATTCATTTTCGCTGTGTCTTCAAGGAGTCATCCACTCTCCTACACTTTTGCTCAATCATTTAGGGGAGCTTCACAGGCTCAGAGATGTTAATCTTCTACCATCTGTGTTTCAAGTATTTTCTCTGTCTTGTCCTCTTGTTAATGTTTGTATACTGTCTTTTCCCATGTTTTAATGTCTAAAAAAAACTTTTTTTATTTTATTTTTTAAAGAAACGTATATGGCTGGGGATGGTGGCACATACCTTTAGTCCCAGCTCTTGGGAGGCAGATCTCTGAGTTAGAGGCAACCTTGGTCTACACAGTCAGGGCTACCTTATGAAGCCCTGCCTCAAAAAAGCTCCCAAAACAAACAAACAAAACCAGCAATAACAACAACACAGAGCAGCAACAACGAAAACCTTCTGTGTGTGTGCAACATGTGTGTGCAGAATCCTAAGGAGACCAGAAGAGGCACAAGGTCCCCAGGGCTGGCCAACTTGAGTCCTCTGGAAGAGCAGTCAGTGCTCTTAACCTCTGAGCCATCTCTCCAGCCCTTAAATTCTTATGCAGTCAAATTAGGGGACTTTCCTCACAAGGCTCTAGAGATTTCCAACTTGCTTTCAAAGGTTTCCCACACAGGCATAAAACTCAACTATTCCAACTTTTTTATTTGAATTGCTCTTAAATTAGGTATTAATTTGGAAAGTTTTGTGTTATTGTGATATTATCTTTTCCTATTGAAGAATCAACAAACCGTGACCTATGGGTCAGTTGTAGCCCAAGTCCAATTTCATAAATATAAGGTTACTGAGACCCAGCAACTTGCTTGTCCTGTTCTGCATATGGCTCCAAATCCACAATGGCATCATTGAAGGGTGACCACGCAGAGGCTCTCATCTACATGGACTAAAATACCCAGTGTTATGTTTAGTTCTATCAGCCAGTTCATGTATAAATCATAATGATTTCATACAAAAACAATAACTAGAAATAACTTAAAAACCAGCTAAAGACATTAAACAGGGAAGTTGATATGATTAGTATTAACATCAAGCCAAGCTTGTAACTAAGTAACTATAGAATGTTACTTCCTTTTTTAAGAAAAAGTCTCATGAAATATCAACTATCCAGAAGAAAACAGTAATCAACAAACGATGTATAATTAAACACATCGAGAACCACTTTTGAATAGAAGCATTGATAATATTAAACATAAACTTTAATGATTGTATTGGCTATACACTTAGTAATCACTACATAGCTGTGTTTTGGATTACTTTGTGTGTGCATCTGTGCATGCGTGTGTGTGTGTGTGTGTGTGTGTGTGTGTGTGTGTGTGTGTGTGTGTGTGTGTAGGAGGGTGGGGAGTTTAAATGAGTCATCCTATAGGACAACAATGCTCCTAGTAGACATCACAGACTGACAAGAAAGTTCAGTACCAAAAATAGGATTTCTCTTTTGATCACTTGGTCAGTGTGGCCCCATAGATTCTGAAACATTATGGGCTACTATCATTATTCTTGGTTACCCTCCAGAACATCACAGCAAGAGTCTACTGCTAAAGAAAGCACATACTTGAATCCTGGAACATGGAGAGATTGATGGCAACATTTACCTGGAAGCTTCATCCCTATAGGCTAGCTTTCATAGTGCTGGAAGGTGCTCTACACACTACTGGAGGAGAAAAGTAACCATCAATATTATCCAGCTGTATATTCTACAAGATACAAAAATGACTAAACCTGGTAAGATATGCCTACTGACACAATCCTGGCATGAACATTACCAACTACTTTCTCATTGGATTTAAGGTCTGCTCCACAAGAAAGGCCCCACGCTTGGCACTGTCATACAGCAGGAACCTATGCTAAGGTCATAGGCTCTAGGGGAAAACCTAGTATTATTATGTTAAATAGACATAGTATTAAACTGACTCTGTTCAAATGAAAAAGAAAAAGAACGTTCTAAAGGGACACAGGACACCCAATAATAACACACACTCACTCAGCAATTTCAGGACAACATACTTCACATTTTAATTCTTTGAAAAGACAATTCCTGGGCTGGAGAGATGGCTCAGTGGTTAAGAGCACTGACTGCTCCTCCAGAGTTCAAATCCCATCAACAACATGGTGGCTCACAACCATCTGTAATGAGATCTTGTGCCCTCTTCTAGTGTGTCTGAAGACAGCTACAATGTAGTTATATAGAATAAATAAATCTTTTAAAAGAAAGGAAAAGACACTTCCTTACAGGAGTTGAGTCGACAGAAGGTAAAGTTGAAGCAACAAGTTCCCAAAAATTATTTACTGAAGTAAAGTAGATCAAAGAAGTTCTTTGATTTATCTGAGTGACAGGTACAAAAAGACCCTTCCAGGAAAATAAAAAGAAGAAAGGCTGTTGCAGAGCTTTTCACTTCCATTGTATTGTTATGTGCCTGGAGAGAGGTTAATAGAGTTATTAAATGTGCTACTTTTGTGATTTTTTTTCCACCACTTTGACAGCGAGTTAGATGAATGAAGCCAAGGGTTCTTTGTCTTTATTTCGTTGCCAAGAGCCTGCAGTTCTTCCCAGAAACTGAATCTGATTGAAGAAATATTTATGAAATTAAAAGTTCGTCAAGAAAAGTGTAGAGCAGTTGTCTCCAGCTCCGGGAGAGCGTGATGAAGGCCCCGGTGATTTAGGAATCGTGGGCCTCCCAGTTTGTTCACACTCCTCAGCTCTGTGTTAAGCAAGCGACTGTGGCAGAGAACTGCTGTCTGTAACCCCCAGGGAGGAGGCCTCTTTCTCCTCACTTCTGTCCATCTGAAGATAAACCGCACTGCCGAGGAGACGCTCTGTAACGGCCTCATTGTGGAATTTTACAAAATGTTCTAATAGATGGAAACAGTGGCTAATGTGAGTCCGAAAGCCGTCGGTGGCATTTTTACTTCTAATGCTTGAGGTAACTTGTCCTTCGTGAGCGTGCAGACACATTAGAAATGAGCATGACCAAAATGTATCCCTCAGTTTCCTGCCACTATAGCATAGTACAGTGGGCCAGGGAGACGGAGAATCCAGATCACTGGCCATCAAATCCAGTCAGTCAGTGACTGTCAGTTAGAGACCCCGTCTCGGAACACAAGGTGGGGCTATGAGAAAACACCCAACACAGATGTGGCCTCTCACACACACATCTGTATGCACACATATACGCAAACAAAAAAAGTTAAGCAAAAAAAGTTTTAGTAACTAATACGGGGTAATGAGATTGTTCAGCAGATAAAGGTGCTTGTGGCCGAGCCTGATGAACACATATGGTGGAAGAAGAGGATTTGCTTTATTTATTTATTTGTGTGTGTGTGTGTGTGTGTGTGAGAGAGAGAGAGAGAGAGAGAGAGAGAGAGAGACAGAGACAGAGACAGAGACAGAGACAGAGAGACAGACAGAGAGACAGAGACAGAGACAGACAGAGACAGACAGAGACAGACAGAGAGACAGAGACAGACAGAGAGACAGAGATAGAGACAGAGACAGAGAGAACTTCCACGTCAATCATTAACCAAGAAAATGCCTCATAGGCTTACCTACAGCTCAGTCTGATGGAGACAGTTCCTCAGCTGAGGCTTCTTCCCAGCATGTGTCTTCCTCCACTTTTATTAACCTGATCTGGGATCCCTTCACAGACAGGCCCAGGGATTTGTTTCTGAATCCCATTAAGCTGACTACTGTGTGTGTCATACAACTGCACTATTACTCACATTAGGACGTTCTCTTCTAACTTAACAACACACGGATTTAAAATGTTCTCCAAATTTCACAGGTTGAAGGTTGTAGGTGACAGATGACAGGCTTTAGGAAGTGGCTGGATCCCAAGGGATGTTTGTCTAATCAGTAGAGTAAACCCTTCATGAATTCACTGTATGATGTTTTATTGAAAAGAGAGTATAGCTGGAGAAAGGAGTAGCTAGCAAGATGTCCTCAGACGTTCCTGTCTGGCCCTCTTGCTTCCTGGCCTTCATGAGGCAAAGCAACTTAGAGCATCTTCCTCAAGAGCCTTCCATGAAATTGTGTATGTGCGTGTGTGAATGTGTGTGTGCATTCCTCCTCACAGATTTATGGTGACCAAATGACAAAACTATGTAGGCTTTAGTGAACCATTTTCTTCCTCAGCACAGGGCGACTTCTCTTTTAGTTCTTGATCGAAATCACTTGTGTGACTTTTCAAGCAAGACCTCATCCAGGTAAGCAACATGAATTCAGGAGCATGTAATGTATTAGCCTTCTGTGTACTTCTCACTGTGCATTCTAGCCCTAACACTGAAAGCACATCAACGCCATGCTCATAGTGAAGGTCGCATGCACTTGGCTACTCTAACATCACTAGACACCAGAGAGCTTTTCTTCCTCAGGGAACTAAGCCTTATTTTCACAGTGTATCCCAGTTTGTGAAGCTAAATGACTTGGTTCGGTTTCTGTAGACTTGCCTTCTCCCTGAGGGCTGCCACCCACCTCCCTCCCTTTGCCCATTGTCCTTTTTGCACTGACAGGTGTGGTTGTTACTCTTTTTGCTGGGATGAAACACCATGACCCAAAGCAACGTATGATACGGCTTATTTTGGCTTACAGTTCCAGGGAGATAAGATGGTAGGCTCTGCCAGCAAGGAGCAGAAGGCTGAGACATCCTATCTTCAACTGTAAACAAAGAAAAGGGAGAGAACTAGAGTAGGGCCAGGCTTAAAGCCTGGAAGCCCACCCCAGTGCTGTCTATCAAGACTCCACCTCCTAAAGGTTCCATAACTTCCCCCAAACACCATCACCAACAGGAGATCAAGCATTCAAATACATGTGCTGATGGGGGGACATTCCTCATTCGAATCAGCATAGCAGGCAAAGTTGTTCTCTCCAGCAGACTACTGAGTGGGCTCTAGAAGTCTCATGAGAATACACATGTGTGCTAATAACTATTAGAAAGGGCCCTGTTAGGTGACCCCTCTGGATGTGAGCTTCTATCTCAAGGCACTAGGGAAGGAATCAGTGCTGAAGGCCTGGAGTATATGTCCCAGACATGTGGCTTTTCTATGCTTACCATACATCCAGTGAGGACTCAGTAAAAAGAGGGAGAAGTATAGACAGGCTAGCATTCCAGATAGTGGTGAGTGCTGTGAGCTGAGAGGAGGGTGCACTGCCCTGCAATGGCCTCTCTCTGACATAGTGTTTAGGGGAAAGAGTTCCTAGTAGGTAAGAGGAGGGTCTCTAGAGCCGATGGAACAGCTCATCCTCCTACCACAAAGTTGAAGTGCCACAGGGTAGCTCTTTTAGGACACACAGAGACCAGAGCATATTCAGAGGTAGGTACCCCAGAGGTCAGGGAGTCTGGTCACAGAAAGCCTGGGGAGCTTAGCCTCTTTTGGTCCCTAAGCCAGGCCCCTACACTGTATACAATATGTCTGAGGTAATGAGGGAGTGAATGGTCAGCTGGGGATGCCATCCAAGGACCATAAATCTTGTGGGTTGGTGTATTAGTTATTTTTTGTTGCTGTGATAAAACAACATGGGCAAAAGCAACCCCTGAGAGAGTTTATTTGGGAGTGTACATCTCCAAAGTAAGAATGGACAGTAGTGAGGAAGGCATGGGGCAGACCATTCAAACAGGAAGCCAAGAGAGCGAACTGGAAACAGGATTCACATATGAATCCTACTTTGTTTTGTTTTGTTGTTTCACGAGACAGGGTTTCTCTGTGTAGCCTTGGCTATCCTGGAGCTCACTCTGTAGACCAGGTTGGCCTAGAACTCACAGAGATCTGCATGACTCTGCCTCTTAAGTGCTGGGATTAAAGGCGTCGTGAGCCACCACTGGCTGAGGATATGAACCCATAAAGGTCACCTGGAGTGACGCACTTCCTCCAACATGGCTTCAATTCCTAAAAGTTCCTTAACTTCCCCCAAACCACCGGGGACCAACTGTTCAAACACACGAGCCTACATCAGCATTTCTCTTTCAAACTGCCACTGTTGCAAAGAAGCAGAATCTATTTCCCCTCTTTTCTGGAGGCCAGAAGTTCGAGACCAGAGCGCCAGCCACATTTGCACCCAGGAGGGTGGCCTTTGAGGTTGCAGGCATCTGTCTTATATCTCTGCGTCACAAAAAAAGCTGCCCAGCTCTCTAACCTCAGATAAGAGATCCTGGTCAGGACACTAATGCTATTCACATGGGCCCACTCTCATGGCCTAATTGTATCCCCAAGACCTCACTTCCAAACACCAGCACATTGGCATTGGGGTTCATCATATGAATTTAGGAGACCACAAAAAGCAGTCTTTCACAGCAAATCATCTCTACTCCTGCCCCTGACAGCCTATCTGATGTTTCTTTTGCTATAAGCCACCCAACATGTGTAGATCTGTTACAGTAACACGGATGGTCAGATAGACATTTACCAGGATTAGATGGAAAAGAAGTGTCCCTCAAAGGAGACCTTGCTCTGTCCTCCTGCTTCTGGCATGAGGGTCTGTACTTATTCCATCCCTCCACCTATTTATCTATGGAGTCAGACTGTGTGAAGGACACCGCATGCTCTCCCTGACTCTCATTATACCGTACTTCCCCTCTGAAAACTCTCAGAGATCTATTGCTTGAATTTGACCCATACCAGAGGTCTGTGTGAGCACCTCGGCCTGGACCCAGCCATGTTCAGCATAGGGCCAGCATCCAGTCAGCTGGATCTTCCAGGTGGAAGTAGAGATTCTCACTTCCAAAGATCTGGCAGGGAGGGACAGTCTCGAAACCACACTTGTATGAAAATATTCTGTGATTTAGCTCTGTCCTGGTGCTACATTTGCAGCACAGGACACAGGCCAGCACATTGCACTCAATGTGGTTTGCACCTCTTGTCCCTCTTGGAATACATTTTGTGGACCCCCCCTTCACAATGCTGGTCCTCCTGTGTAAACCCTGACACTGAGTCTTACACAAGAAGTTTCTGTGTATTCCAGCCCAGGGCTACTCTGAGGTGACAAAGTGACACCCCTGTCACCTTAAGCAGATTACAGCTGTCATGGGAGTGACCCATGGAGGTTAGGACATCCAGCAAATAACCATGGCTGGCTCTTATGTTATACTCAGGGATGTTCCCAAACATTGTAGGATGTCTCTTCAGAAGCAGATGCTCCCTGCTTGAGAGCCGCTGGTCACATTGAAGCTTAACTAGTTTTTGGCAGCCATGAGCCTTGTCTGTAAGGCATCAATTTCATCTCATCCTGCATGGTCTTCAGATCCTGAAATCCTAATATTTAAAAGCAAATACTTAGGGCTGGAGAGACAGCTCATCAGTTAAGAGCACAGGATATTCTTCTAAAGAACTGAGGTTTGATTCCCAGCACCCACATGGAATTCTAACTCCAATTCCAGGGAATCTGATGGCCCCTAACCTCCCTCAGGCATCAGGAATGCTAGTGGTACACAGATACACATGCAGGAAAAACACCCATCCACATAGAATAATAAGAAATAATTACTTAATTAAAAAGTGACCTCAAGAGATTTCCAGGTTATTTGAGAAGTTACCCTCCACTATTAATATGCAATTGCTATGTCCTCAGTGTCCCTCTTGAGATAGTTGTTAGTACACAGAAAGGTTCATTTTGGCTCAGTTTTGAGGGTTCCACCTCATAACTAGTTGTTCCCACAGCTTTGGACCTATCAAGGTGTCACGTCACTAAAGAATCTGTGGAAGAACAAAGCCACCCAGGTCACAGCCAAAGCAAAAAGAAGGATCCAGAGTTTCATTATCCTTAAAGGCTTGTCCCCAGTGACCCAACTTCTCCTACTAGTCCCCTTCTAAAATCTCTACATCCCCCTTCACTGTCACCAGGCTAGGGGCCAAGCTTCTAACACCCGAGTCCCCAGGGGAACTGAGCTGTAGCACTGGGGAATCGCAATGGTGATACTGCCTGAGTGGGGGTGCTCTTTCCTAATCCCAGCCCTGTCTTGACTGCCATGTTACTGTAAAGATTTAATCAGCCCAAACAAAGAAGGGTGTTCCCTGAGCCAGCTTTAGCCATTCTCACCCGGACTTTGAAGAAGTACCAACTGACCCTAGATACTTGTTCTCCGTGCTCTTAAGTACACCTGGCTGTATCTGTGTATTAGGAGAATCTCCTCTGTCTCCCTATAGTCTCCACAGACTGACCTAGCTCTGAGCCACTCCAACACCATTCCTTCCCTGGCCCTCCACCCCTTATCCTCAGAATAGTCAGGGACACCACCTGCCCCCAGAAGACATCTTTCCTTTATTCAATAGAACGCTGGGCAACCTGGTCTGACACAGGAAATGACTAAATTTATTCTCCTCTGCAAGATGCCCACCCCTGGGAGGAATGGGTGGGTGCTCCGTGAACAGCTTCCTAATCCAAGGGAGATCCTGTCACAAGGACCAAATCTCACAAACCCTGTGAAGCAATTATATAAAAGGCTCCCCACCCACACCCTGCTGGATTGTCTAGAAACCCATTCCTTCTTAGCACATGCCAGCTCCAAGTGTCCAACTGATACAACCTCAAAAGCCTCAAAACACAGTTTCTGGTTTTAATTACTTCAATGATGTGGAGCTAAGAGGCCGCCATTTTTTACTTTTGATCTTCGTCGCACTGGAACTCATCACAGCAGGAGAGACACTTACTCATCTATCAGTGGCAAACCATTGCTGTCCAGCAGCAGCCCTGAGGGGCTGCATGAGGCAGGGTAGAGAAAACTTTACTAAAGAATGAGAGGACCAAGGCCAATCAAAGGTGTTAACTCTCCCGTGTTTGCAATCTGCTCATCGATAAACACTTATCGAGCACCTGGACAGACACCAGGAAGCCCCTAACAGGATCCCGCTCTCAAATGTGCACGCTCTAGCCGCTCAACATTGTGTGCAGAGACCCCAGAAAGACAGGTGACTCTGAATGCTTGAGCCTATCCCAGAGCTGGTTTCTGACATTACTTGGATTTCTAACAAGGTTTCCTTTTGGAGCTAAAGCTTGCATAGCAAAGACTGAGATTCTTGGAAGATTTTGGTCAATAGGTAGGAAAGGAAACCAGTGAAGGAAACAGACAAGCTCCTCAACTTCCCTACTACGAAGGGGACAAGGGACAAAGCACCTAGGCAAAAGAGGGGTGGGGGAAGCAGTGGAGTTTCAAGGGGGGAAAACCCCTCAAGTAAACCCCTGTTTACCGGCATTTCTAAGAAGGCCTTGGTCACAGCAGCTAGAGTGACACACTCAGCTGCCTCCGATCGATCGATCGATCGCCAAGTGCTGACCACAACTGCTAGCTGCCCGGCACCATTTGGTCAGGGACCAGGAGAAGGGTGAGCCACAGTGGGTGGCGGGCGGTGGCTCCTTTCTGTTGGTGGGCCTTTTCTCTGCCTTAGGACCTGCCTTGTGGAAGGGAGGGCAGGGAGCCTTCACAGCCAGCAAGCCTCTGATCAGTTTATTTATTTAAACAGCAAACATCCTGCCTGCCATGGGGCCTCAGTGGAGTGAGGGCTGTTCCTGAATGGGACAGACGCTGTGTCTTCACAGAGACCACCCACATTGCTGGGAGGTTTATGCCTCCATGCAGGGGAAATGACAGCCTGTGTTTTCAAGCACCACAGCTGCCCAGGAATGTATGTGTTGCCAGCCGCACCCAGACACACCAACAGGCAAAAGTCGCCTCCTCCTCCTCTTCCTCCTCCTCCGGCTTTCTCTTGGGCTCTGCTTTCTTTTGTTTTGTCTTTAGAGTTTTTATTCCTCTCAGCTGCAACGGTAATAAAGAAAAGCAGAACATAACAAAAAAAAAAAAAGAAAAGAAAGAAAGAAAAGAAAAGAAAAGGTTAAGCCGTCTCTCTCAGAAGGAAGAGAAATACTTGAATAAACAGAAGGTCACTAGAAAAGCAAACAGGCAGGGGCTGTTTGTGGAGGACCCAGATGGGCGTCCAGGAAACCTTTCCAAAGTGCAGAGCACAGGACTGAGGTGCCTGTGTGGGGCTCACCAGTCAGCAATTTACATCCTGATTCCAAACCCTACAGGTCATCCAGAAACACACAGGTGGTTTGGGAAAGCTCAGACCTCACTGAAACAAAGTCAAACAAGGCCCTGGTTAGCATCAGTGTTTGCTTGGCGTGTCTTGTATCCATGTGTTTTCCTACCAGATGAGCAATGTCTTAAATCAGCGATTACTGACCAGATTTTATTGTATTTGTGATTGGAAAGTTGAGGGAGGGTTGAGCATTTAGCTCTATTTTCCATTTGCTTGATTTTTCTCAGTGTCTCTGTGGCCACACGCACACTCCGGGAGCCATTAAGCCTCTGTCTCTGAGCAGCATGCCTAACCGTAGTCAGCTGTGTCTTCAAAAGTGATGTTGTTTTTGGACTTGGGAGTCACAACCCATGTCCCAAGTCTGACCAGTCATTCTCAGTAAGCCACACAAAAAGCCAATTAAAAGAGGAAAGCAGAGAACAGAGAGTTATTCAGAGAAGGGACAAAGATCCAGCAAGCCCATCAAGTACGTCTTTGGGATCCAGAAGTGAGATCAACATACAAATAAAGGGTCAAGGATGTGCACATCTAAGCAGTACAGTCAATGTGAGGTCTGGCCCACCACTGACCCAACAGTATCTGTTATGTGGTCTGACAAGTTGTGAGAACTGTTTCCGGGAGTCAAGCTCACCCTTCAGCTAGTTTATCTTCCTTCTTCCCACATGAGAGCCAGGAGAAATTCCCCCTTCTGTGGGATATATTGTTTCAATAATCTGATAGTCAGATTGAGAAACAAATGTCTTCTTTGAGAAAAAAGTATCTTCTTTTTTGCCAGGCTGCTTTCAATGTCAGACCAATATCCAAATTCCTCCAATAATTCCCCCAAATATGCTGGTCATACACAGATGGAGAGAAATTTGTCTTAAAGACATTTTTTCCATTCTCTAAGGGTTATCTTCGTTCTGTTAACAGACTTTATGTTAGAACAGTTTTAAGTTTATGGCACAATGGAATTCAACACAGAGTCCCCGTGTATCCTTACCCCAACACACACAGCTCACCACCACCAGCCTCCCACTCCAACACTGGACAATTATTACCGTTAAGAACTCACAGCAGGGGGTTGGGGATTTAGCTCAGTGGTAGAGCGCTTGCCTAGGAAGCGCAAGGCCCTGGGTTCGGTCCCCAGCTCCGAAAAAAAGAAAAGAAAAGAAAAAAAGAAAAATAAGAACTCACAGCAGTATGTTATTATTACCCCACATCCCCAGTTCACACAGAGATTACTCAGGACGTTGTACATTGTGTGGGTTCTGATGAAATATAAGACCCTGTATCCACACTGTGTGTTTCATGGAGTTACATTGCTCTGGAAACCCCCAGTGATCCAACGATGCAAAACCTGTTTCTCAAGAACACTCAACTTCAGCGTGTAAAATGCCCTGCTTGAAACATATGTGCCTCTCATCTGCTAAAACAGAAATTCTAAACCTTAATCTGGCAACTGTTCCAATTGCTAGTATACCTGATGCTGAACTTACACTTCAATTGGGGCCCTGAACACAAGCTCTGACATCATTAGTGGTGAGCGTTTAGGTATTGGCCCTCACACCCCGCTCAATGGCCTGGAGACTTCCATGTCCATCCTGAGACACCTGAGTTTCTACTGTTGGAAGCTCTGTGTATGCACTAATGTCTGGGTCAATCTTCAGAGTCTCCTCTGCAGTGTACTTTGACATGAGACATGAGAATGAGAAAGGGATGAGGTCAAAAATAAACTGATCACCAGACCCAGTGCTCCACAGACAGACACAGTGCTCCACGGACAGACACAGTGCTCCACAGACAGACACAGTGCTCCACAGACAGACACAGTGCTCCACAGACAGACACAGTGCTCCACCGACAGACACAGTACTCCACAGACAGACACAGTGCTCCACAGACAGACACAGTGCTCCACAGACAGACACGGTGCTCCACCGACAGACACAGTACTCCACAGACAGACACAGTGCTCCACAGACATACACAGTGCTCCACAGACAGACATAGTGCTCCATAACAGACACAGTGCTCCACAGACAGACACAGTGCTACACAGACAGACACAGTGCTCCACAGACAGACACAGTGTTACAACAGACACAGTGCTCCACAGACAGACACAGTGTTATGCAGACAGACACAGTGCTCCACAGACAGACACAGTGCTCCACAGACAGACACAGTGCTCCACAGACAGACACAGTGCTACACAGACAGACATAGTGCTCCATAACAGACACAGTGCTACACAGGCAGACACAGTGCTCCACAACAGACACAGTGCTCCACAGACAGACACAGTGCTCCACAGACAGACACAGTGCTACACAGACAGACACAGTGCTACACAGACATACACAGTGCTACACAGACAGACATAGTGCTCCATAACAGACACTGCTCCACAGACAGACACGGTGCTCCACAGACAGACACAGTGCTCCACAACAGACATGATGCTCCACAGACAGACTCGGTTCTCCACAGACACAGGTGAAATGAACTAAGGAAAAGACAGGACAATAACACAGCCCATGGTGTCACCTGGGAGGCACGAGGAGGTTAGGAAGAATAAAGTCTGGGCTCAGTTGACCCCGATACTTCAGTCATGTCCCAGCCAGATTTAGGCCAAGGTATTCCAGGGTTCACAGCCTTGGTGTTCTATCTGCAAAAGCATAGGTCAGTTTGCTTGGGCAACTAGATAGCCAGTAAGTAACCATGACATGCATTGAACATCTATAAAGGAGACCTATTTATTCCTTTATCGTCTCTTTTCTACAAAAGGAACGGAGTGAGATAAATTTAAGTAGGTAGCTGAGGAAAAAAAAATCCCAAAACATTTGAAAAGTTTGACATAATACAATAAGGAATAAAAGGGAGAGGAATAGAAGGGGGGCAGGATAGAAAAAAGAAAGGACGAGATAGATGAGAGATAACAGGAGGGAGGGAGGGAAGATGGGGGAAAGAAAGACAAGAAAGGAGGAAGATGGAAGGGAGAAAAAACACACAAACCTGGCCATGTTATTAATTTAAAAAAAAAACATGTTTAGGTAGCCTAGGCTAGCCTAAAACTCATTCTATAGCTGAAGATGACCTTGAACTCCTGATCCTCTTGTCTGTATTTCTAAAGGGCTGGAATTACAGGCATATGCCTCTACACCAAGTTTTGTGATGTAGTGGAAATAGAACCAACAGCTTCCAGCACACTCAGCAAACACTGTGCCAAGTGAACCCCTCAGCCTCTAGCCACTCTTTTGGTAACATTGATACAAATATCATGACTGATATTTCCAGTCATGCCCTTGGTCTTCAGAGAATATCACGGAATAGTATTTTCCTTTTTCTTTTTCTTTTTTTTTTTTTATCGTCTAAACTCCATTGCAGTGTGTAGTTATTTGATGATTAATTCCCATTGTCAAGTTGACCTGGGAAGGGAGTCTCCACGAGGGATTGCTTAAATTATGTGGGATATTACTATCTTGATTGGTGGGAAAATCTGCCCACTGTGGATGGCTCCACTCCGTGGGCCAGGTGTCCTGGGTTGCACAGGAGTGCTGTACCAGCAAACATCTGTGAGTTCAGTGCTCTCCGCTCTTAACTAAGGATGTGATGTAAGCAGTTGCTTCAAGTTGCCTTGACTTCCCCTCAGAAATGGGCTTCTGTCAGAGTGTCCTATCACACCAACCAGAAAGGAAACTGAATCGAGTTACGCATCATTGATAAGCAAAGCCCCAGAGCCATTAGACTTGACCATGGTTATATATATATATATAACATTACATCATATCTGGACAATTCTAGAATTTCCTAATATGTGGCCTAGCTTCAAAAGACATGGTGGTATTTCACCAAAACATAAATTCATCATTTCTTTACTGTGGCCTCATTTTCACTGGTTGGAAAAACCAAGCTGGTGTGCACAAATATGTAAGTGTGTGCGTGCCTAAGCGGTAGAGTGTCAGTTCGTCTTATTACCAGGCATGCAGGGTATGTCCCTCAGCCATACCCACACATTTTGTTCTTGTGTTCATCCCCCACCCTTGGAACAGTTGCTCTCCATCTTCAGGGTGTGTCAGAGTCTCTTGAAGGGTTTGTTGGATGCGGACACTGGGGCCCAGCTCTGCCTTCTGATTGGACAGGCTCAGGTGGGCATGCAGGCCAGCGTGTCTCAGAGTTTCTGCGTGAAGCAGAGACCACACTTGAAATCTATGAGAGCTGAGGCCTGCCTGGTAAATGTAGGCTGACTGAAACGTCAAAGCCTCTGGTCATGTTCCTGCCAGTGACCAGCAGAGGAGGCTGTGGACTGTGGATTGCACAGTCAGGGTTTAGATCTCAGAAGAACTTTAAAGCCCATTGGTCCAAGCACAACTAAAAGTAGAGATTTCCCTAAGGTCTGGTTTTATTAATCAAATCTACTCAACCAGCAAAAGCATCTCAGCTCACCCTGCCTTCCTCCCTCTGTGCCAGCTGGCCCTGTGCTCCAGACCTGGTGCCCCTAGGCACCGATGAAACAGCCAAGCAACAGATGTCAACAGCAGAGCAGAGCATGTCACCTAGCAGGTGCCAGGTGTGGTTGGAGCGGACCTCAGGTCCATGGGTTCAACTCTTCTGTCACTTACCAGCTGATTAAGTAGGACGAGTCACCCATCTTACACAGAACCTTCTTCCTGTAGCTCAGTTTATAGCCAACGTTGTAGTTCTGTAGCAAGACTGCATAGGCCTTCGTGACAACGTATGTTCATTCCTGTATCCTAAGAATAAAAGACAAAGACAATTTACCCAGATGCTTTCCTTAGAACTGATGACTCCCCAGACTGTGCCAGCATTGTCTCCCCGTCTCTATAGTCCTCCTGTCAGTTGGTCAGGTTGCCCATTACGCCAGCTCTGTTACCTAATGAGTACAGATAGGCAGGTGTTTGGCTAGCAGGGTATAAGGTATTCACTAGGATCTAAGGAATAGCAATCAAACCAATTTCTGGGCATTAAGTTAGAGACATCAGTGCACAGCCTGAGTCTCAGCCCTACCAAGAGACATTGTGTCAGAACTCTTCGAACTGTTTCTAAGGTCAATAACTTCTAGGCTTTGGGGCCTCTCCCACACAAGCAAAGCTATCAGATAAATACACATACATAGTCATGTGTAAAGGTATATTCATGAACTACGCAGGAGCACACAAACAACCATATGGATAGGTATATGTAATATATATAATAGAAACATATTCATGTTCATATATATATCATATGAATATTTAAATATATATATATATATATGAACACATTCATACCCATTTATGGCTCTCCTCACTAGTTCAAGTCTTTGACCATCTCAAGAACAAGAAAAGCCAATGAATTTTTCAATAGAACTTTATCCACAGACATGTACATACAGAAATTCTTACACCCCACCCCAAAAACACCTCATATTTCGGTCTGGAGTAGATTGTTCAGAGGTTAAAGTACTTGCTACACAAGCATAAAGACTTTAGATCCCTAGAATCCACTTAAATGTCAAGTGAACATGATGGTCCACCCGTAATTCTAGCCTTAAATTCTAGCAGAGACAGAGGCTCCCTAGAACAAGCTAGCTAGCAACAATAGCTATTATCAGTGAGCTATGGGTTTGATCGACAGACTCTGCTTCAGTGAATAAGATGAAGCAATTGGGAAGATACCTAACATTTCCAACATTACCTTGGGCCTCTACATGCACATCCACTTACCATGTGCACACATACACACACACACACACACACACACACACACACACACACACACCATATACACATGAAAATGAAAAATAGAAAAAATATTTATTTAAAATATACACATATAAGCACTCAAGTGTATATCTTAAGAGTACCATATCACCACTGGTCCAGGCAAAAGTAGAGTTGTATCTCTGACCTCATCATGGCCAGGCCCCATCCAGCAAGATGATAGTAGCCCTGAGCCCTTGTGAACAGCAAGAGTATCACCAGGCAGGAGCTGAGACAGATATGTGTGAGTGTCTTCTTGGAACTTTAGCTGAATCAGATTGTACTTTCCAAACAGCAAGTCTGAATTTTTGAAAAAAAAAATCTTCAGGGCTCCAAGTAAAGGAGAAGCAAGAACATGGGAGTTTCACCTCCACAAGGGTTTGGGTCTCCTTACCCTTCAAACCACTTTGTTAGAGACAGTGGAATAAAATCATGGAGTTCAGAGGTCTCAGATCAATTCCGAGCATAAGTAAGAGACAACCTGGGCCACCTCTGGTTTCTTTTCCCTGGACAATCAGCAGCTAGGAGCAGGATGTCTCCAACAATGAGTGGTGAAGATTCTTTGTAAAGACAAACCAGCTCCCAACCAGTCAGGCACCCAGAAGAAAAAGCCCTGGAAGACTTTCATGGCACCTCAGTAGAGAGAGCCGGTGCTACTGGCATTCTGTAACCAATGCAGCAGTGATATCAGCCGCCAAGGATGGGGTTGCAGAAATCGCAGTTCCTTCTTGGGGCATCTGTGATGGCCTGTGGGTCTCTAGGGATCCATTATACCTCTCTGAGCCACTGGATTCACTACACAGGTGCCTTATGGACTGTCCTGTGAGGCACAACCGTTAGATAAAATTACAGGTAGACTGTGACTGTCCCATAGAATAATAAAGTCTTTCAATGACCACAAAAATTCACAATTCAACTTGTGTTGTTTCAAGACAATCATAGGAAGTAATTAAAGGGTGTGGCGGTTTATGTCTCTAATCCTAGTACTTTGGAGGCAGACAGACAGGTCCCTGCAGCTCACTGGCCTGCTATTCTAGCTAAATAAGTGAGCCAGCCCTCAGTTCAGCAACAGACCTTGTCTTAAAAAAATATGGTGGAGGAGCCAGCAATGTTCAGCATGCAAAGGTTATTCTTCCATGTCTGACAACCTGAGTTTGACTCACATAGTTGAAGGAGAGAAACAACTCCTGCAAATTGTTCTTAGATCTCCTTTGCCATGGTAACACATACCCCAACACACAAAATTAATAAATAAAATAAGTTTTTAAAAAGGAAGAGATTGAGGAAGATACACACATGGGACTCTGACCTCTACATGCTGGTGAACCCATGTACATGTGTGCACACATACATACACTTACCTGCACGAACACACACATATACGTACATCCACACAAACTTGCACAACATGCACAAGAACTTTTATGTTGGTCAGGTGGAGAACTCGAGTGAATAGAAACATATTCATAGTCTCTTCATTCAGAATGTGGTCAACCACAATCCTACGGGGAAGCTCCCTCTTTGGACCACAGAGCTGACTCAGGAAACCCCATTTACATACATCAACATATTCAGGACAATAAAGTCTCCCTTGAGTGAGTCTCACGAATGTTGCAATGATACGAGATCTGTCCAAGGCTGTCAACATGTCTCTGAAGTGTCTCATCTAAGCTCCGTCTTTCTAGTTGGACGGTTTTCAAATTTACTAGTATTCAGTGAAGATCTATTGTCCAAGACATAGATTTTTATCTTTATGGAGCTACCAAGAAAGAAAAACATATGCAGGAATTATAACAAACCTATAAACATGCTCTTTAGGAGAGGAACTGATCACAAGTGGAAGAGCCCAGTGAGTGGAAGGCTCAGGGCGGGGTGTGGAGAATCATCATGCATGCTGTCTTGACACCTACAAGAACACCGAGGACAAGGGACAATGACAAAAAGCAATGGAGCTTATCAAGTAGAAGTACGAATCACAAGGTGGCAGCCCTGAGCCGCCTCTGCCAACAGATGTGTTTCATTTGGCCTGCGAATGGATTTTTTTTTTTCTTAAAGCATGTTGCCAGCATTCTAAAAATCAGTGCTTCGTATAAAATCCTGGGTCTTAGCTTCTCCTGAAAAAAAATATCAGAACATGTTAGCACTGCGTCTGTGTCCCCATATAATGAGTCAGCTGTGTCCTATGGCCAGGCTGGGCCCACCAGAGCACCATGGATCCTGCTCTGTCTACCTTACTGTTGCGTATCCTGTGGCCTGTAGACATGAGTCACTGCACTGTGACTGCTGACTGTAAGGACTGGGATGGCTCAGACCCAGGTGTTCTGGCAAATGTTCGATACATTCTTAAAACAAGACTTGTTTGTAGCATTTGCCAATTGCTATGGTATAAATACTCTCAGATGTTACCAAACTAGAACTGGGAAGAGAGGTACACAGTCGGCACTCGCAGGCCCCTGCATGCTTCTCAAAACATTGAACTGAGCTCTAGGGCAGGCTCTCCTAAGGAAGTTTCTCTTTTTAATTATTAATTTAAATTTTTTATTTATTATTACTTTTTATTAGTGTGTGTATCTATTTGTCTGTGTGTATGAGCATGTGTGATGGGGGAGGTGTCATAGGAGGTGTGAGGGGCAGAGGGCAACTTTTGGGAGTCATTCTCTCCTTTTACCTTGGGCTCCGGGGATCAAACTCAGTTCATCAGACTTGCATGATGGTTACGCTGAGACGTTTTGCTAGCCCTGAAAGCTTTTTTGACCTCAGAAGTCAGCATCTTGGGTAAGAGAGATGATCTAGTCAGTAAGTGCTTGCTGCACTCCTGAGCTTGAGCCCCAGAACCCACATTTAAAAAGCAGAAGGTGTTGGTGCAGATTTACAGTCCCAGCATTGGGAAGGCAGAGACAAACAAACCTGTGGGGTTTGCCCGGCTTGCAAGTCAGAATGGCTCAGCCTCTGAAAGCTAAAGTGAGAGAACCTGTCTCAAAAAACAAGGTGGAGAGAGGGACTTTTGAAGACAACTGAGATTGACCTTTGGCCTCCACATGAGTGCATACATGTATGTGTACATGCTTGTGTGCACCTCCTCCCCCCACATCACACACACACACACACACACACACACACACACACACACACACACACACACACACTTCCCCTGAGGGAGAGATCAGTACAGTACATTCATGTAGGAATTAGCACAAGCTAAAGCTGGTGAGTCCTCCTCTCCACCTCTGGCAGGGGACTTGCTGCTGCTACTCTCTTGCCGAGGTCTTGCATTTGTCACACAAGGCTACACATACCTGGTGATCACACCAAGGTAGCTTGCCATCGTATTAGCTATTTGTGGCACCGCAGTTGAAAACATGCATTCTCCCCCACGTTGTGTGTTTTGGAAGAATGCTCACTACAGGCACCTGGGGGTCGGGGTGGGGAGGTGTTTTTATTTGCTTGTCTTTCTTCCTCTTTTTCTGTCAGAGTCCTGGTTTGGAAGGACAACAGAGGAAACCTCTCTGGTGCCGGTTCTGTGGTGAGCGCTTCTTGAGTTTTCCCTCTTCAAAGAGAGCCTGTCATTCAGGACTAGGACAGAAGGCAAACAACTGCTGCTTGGCTGAGGGCTGGAGAGGTTGTGTGGCACAGAGCAGGGGTGGCTGCCCCTTGGAGCCCGCCTCAAGCTCAGGCAGGTAGGCAGGTCAGCAGGGTAGATGCCCCAGCAGGTCCCAGCTCCCAAGTTGCTGTAAACCAACACTTGTCCCAATGAGACTCTTCTTGGGTGGTCCCAGGCTTTGGGTGGGTACTGGGGTTACCTGGTACACACATTTCTCATACAATGAAGGGTATTCAACATACCAAATTTGTCTGAAATCACTAACACTTTCTTCACATAAGCATAGGTTTGCTCCAAATTTTTGTTTTGTTTCTCTACACCCCCCTCCCCCAACCCTTCTCTCTTATTCCATCAACCTCTACCACCTCCTCAGCTGCCGTTGTTACAATCACATGATGACATTGATTGGGAGCTCTCGAGTGTCCAAACATGACATGGAAATCTGGGAAACCGCACGGGGCCACCACTCTCTAATTTTATGAGCCCGGGGCTATGAGGAAATAATAAATGGAACCACATGCCAGCGCTCAGGAGACAACAGCTCCCTGGGAATCTGCACAAGGTGCTTAACCTTTCCTTGAGCAGTTTCCTCTCTGAGGAAGGGAATGCCAGAGCACCCCTTGTACCCGACCCAGAGTCAGAAAGCACACCAGCTGCTGTATTTGTGGTTGTGTGTTAGCTTGTGACTAACAGAGGATCAGTATTGGTGTTGAGGACAGGTGCAGAGCTGGGAGCTGGGACTGAGGTGAGAGATCCTTAGGCCACTGCAGTCATGACTCCTCAGTGCTGGGGTTACACCTACACAAACACCCAGCTTTTGTTTCGATGTGGGTTCTGGAGATTGAACTCGGCTCTTCCTGCCTTACTGGCTAAGCTGTCTCACCAGCCCTTGTCTCACCATATTCTTAAGGCAGTAGTCAACCTTGTGTGGAGTACTTGCCTAGCATGCATGAAGTACTGTGCTCCACGGCCAGCATTGTACAAACCAAGTGTCTGGTACCTGTAATCCTCAGACTCCAGGTGTAAAGACAGAAGGATCAAGAGTTGAAGGTCATCCTTGGTTACATAGCAAGTTTGAGGCCTGCTTGGTCTAAGGGGAAGGAACATCATACCCTCTTTGCTGTAGGTTACATCACAAGTTGACTATTAACTATCTCAATCCATCCATTCATTCATTCATTAGTCATTCACTTACTCATTCAACAAGTGGTTAATGAGCTCCTACTGTATGCCCGGCCTTCCTTGTCTTAAGCACTGGAAATATGCAATGATTAAAATGGGGAAGATTTTAAATGGACTAAAAAATCTCTGCCTAAAATGGTTGGAACTGGAAAATATCATCCTGAGTGAGCTAACCCAATCACAGAAAGACATACATGGTATGTACTCATTGATAAGTGGCTATTAGCCCAAATGCTCGAATTACCCTAGATGCCTAGAACAAATGAAACTCAAGACGGATGATCAAAAAGTGAATGCATATCGCTACTGAGAGACACAGCCAGAATACAGTAAATACAGAGGCGTATGCCAGCAGGAAACCACTGAACTGAGAACAGGACCCCCGTTGAAGGAATCAGAGAAAGAACTGGAAGAGCTTGAAGGAGCTCGAGACCCCATATGTACAGCAATGCCAACCAAACAGAGCTTCCAGGGACTAAGCCACTACCCAAAGACTATACATGGACTGACCCTGGACTCTGACCTCATAGGTAGCAATGAATATCCTAGTAAGAGCACCAGTGGAAGGGAAAGCCCTGGGTCCTGCTAAGACTGAACCCCCAGTGAACTAGACTGTTGGGGAGAGGGAAGCAAGGGGGGAGGGTTGGGAGGGGAACACCCATAAGGAAGGGGAGGGGGGATGTTTGCCGGAAACCGGGAAAGGGAATAACACTCAAAAGGTATATAAGAAATACTCAAGTTAATAATAATAAAAAAATATATATAAAAAAAAAAAAAAAAAATCTCTGCCTAGGTAGAGATCCAAAGGAGGAAGAAAGCGAGTGCTTTTTAAGATCCACAGTCAGAGCGGAGGACCTGGCTCAGTACTGTTGCCTGGTATGCCTGAATAGTATACCACAGTACTCACTGCTACCACTGACTTAAGTTTATAAAACAATTTAACTCAAAAAGCAAGGAAAATAGCACATTAAATAGGTGGTAAGTGTAAAGAGAAAAATGTTAGGTAGCTGTGGTGAGGAGGAGGGAGCCTCATTTGAGAAGAAAACACAGGGTGGAGGGCTCAGGCCATCCCCAAACCTCTGTGCTGCCCACCCCCAAGTCCCTCTGCTGGCTATAGCCTGAGTGTATTACTATTCAGGAGAAAGGGTTCATCTTGCTTACACATCCCAATCACGGTCCATCCCAGAGGGAAGTCAGGGCAGGAACTCAAGGCATCAACCTACCTACACACAGGAACTGAAGCAGCGATCTTGGCGGGACACAGCTTACAGACTTGCTCCCCATGGTTTGCACTGCTTGCTTTGTTATACAACCCAGAACCACCTGCCCGGGAGTAGCCTGTCCACCTCAGTAATTAAAAGAACACCCCCACAGACAAGCTCCCAAGGCCAGTCTGACAGGGACGTATTCTCAGTTGAGGCTCTCTCTTCCTAGATGATTCCACCTTGTGTCCAACCAACAAAAAACTAACCAAGTAAGGGGATAGAGACGTTTCCAGGCCCCCTGGTACTCCACACCTTCCAGACAGAACCTGGCTGGAACATCAACTATAACCAACCACGCTGTTTTCACGTTGTGAGATGAGCTTCAGCCCAACTACCTCTGTCCAGGGGTCCTTTGTCACCTAAGTTGTCAATCTTACTCCTCATGTGAACACTGCTCTCAAGCCCTGGGTCCACAAGGGCTTGTGCTGGTTTCAGTGCAAGGCTGGAAAGAGAGGTCATCCTTCCTCCTGAAGGCCCCTGTCATTTTTTATTAGCATCTGCCATGACTTACTTTGGTGACTTGACCTTCTACAGGGTCTTCCAGTGTTCACACACACTCTCTCCACAGTTCTCACCATCCTTACTCCTAGCTCCCATGACTGCTCTCATTGGCTTAAGTTGGGAAAGAGGGTGACATTTCCTGACTTTGCCAGACTGATGACTCCCTTTGAGGTGCTCTGGACAAGAGCACCCTTTGACCTCCTTTTGCTGCACTCGGCTGGAGAGCCGGATGGCAGCGCAACACTTCCTCGTATGCTAGAAATAAGGGCATCTCCAAGCTCCCCTCCACGGGTGCAACTCACCAGAAAGAAAGGACTTCTGTTGCCAGGAAATGCATCTTGTGTCAATCACTGGGTTGGAGGGGACTGCCTCTTGCGAAGCCAGACTAACTCTTGAGGGAAAAGAAAATTGCCAGGAAGAAATGAGAACATGCCAGGGGGAGCAAGAATAGCTCCTAGGAGGCCATGTTGAAAGAGAGTATAAGAAGGAAAGGGCAAAAATAATCATGAAGACAAAGGAAAGAAAGAAGAGACACATCAAGTCAGTGTGAGTATGGAAGGCTAGGGAGGAAGGCTTAAACAAGGATGCAGGACATGCCCACTCTTTCTGCTCAGCAACTGGACTGTGGACCAAGCATGGCACCCTGGCATCATACTGCCTGCTTGCGCATCATAGCTCCCTGGGAGAGAAAGACAGAGGAGAATGTCACGGTTGAGCTTAGCTATTGTCCTATTCCATTTTCTGTTGCTACAACAGAATACCAGAGACTAGGCAACTTGTAGAGCAAACAGGATTATCTTGCCAGTACCCACTGGTATCTGATGGTAGACGTGGGGCAGAAAGGGGGAACACATGTGTATCACGTGGTGGAGGAAGCCCAAGAAAATTGAAAAGGGTAGATTTGCTTTACAACTCCCATGAAAGCTAATCTCTTCCCGTGAGAACTAGTCAGACGTGAGAAAAAGACATCAGTCCTTCTCTAAAAGTCTCACCTCCCAAACACAATAACTGTGTCTTAGCAGGCATTTTACTGGGGACTAAACACATCCAAACTGTTATCACCCACTTAAGAGTTCATGCCAGGGACTGGAGAGATGGCTCAGAGGTTAAGAGCACTGATCACTCTTCCAGAGGTCCTGAATTCAATTCCCAACAACCATCTGTAATGGGATTTGATGCCCTCTTCTGGTGTTTCTGAAGACAGCTACAGAGTATTCAAATACATAAAAGAAAAAGAAAAAGAGTTCATGTCAATGACATCAAAAAGATGCTTGAGTGAACAGTTGAAGGGCAGAACAATGAATTACTTCTGTTCTCTGGCATAAACACATGCAATGTGCATGCTTAGTTCATGCATGTGGGTTATATCTGCTAAGAGAGCAAAACAACTGATTACAAAGGTTTCTTGGGGGCTGGGGAGATGGCTCAGTGGTTAAAGGCACTGACTGCTCTTCCAGAGGTCCTGAGTTCAATTCCCAGCAACCACATGGTGTCTCACAACCATCTGTAATGGGATCTGATGCCCTCTTCTGGTATGTCTGAAGACAGCTACAGTGTATTTATATACATAAAATAAATAAATTTTAAAAAAACAAAAACGAAGCTTTCTTGGGTGAAGTAATATAGTTCATCCTTCTTAAAATCATACCCACTCTCTATTAAATAGACATAGACCAAGAGAATAAGTAAAATATTTAACATTTTCTTTTTATTTATGTATAAGTGGCTATGTCTGTGTCTGCACACGTGTGTGCAGGTGCCCACAGAGGCCAGAAGAGGGCGTTGTATTCTCTGGATCTGGAATTTCAGACACCTCATATGAGTATGGGGAACCAAACTTGAGTCTTCCACAAAAGCAGTAGATGCTCTCCAGCCCCTACGTAAAACATTTTGAGTCTCTTAGAGGAACAAGCACAAGGAAGGCAGGGTCCACGAGGGACATTTTATTCTGAACCCTGAGTTCCTCCTGTTACCTCCACATCTCACAGAATGAGCCCTGAGATGAGAAAGGATGAATGGATTCCCTCCTTCTTTCCTTTGATCCTCTTGGGGGCAAATCTTAACTTGAAGATGCATTATGTAAATTAAAACGATATGCTCAAATGCGAACTCACCCCGGGTTTGCACATGTGTCTTGTGAAACAATAAATCATGGGCTCTCTACCATGGGTAGAAACCCGGTGCCACTGTGCCTGTCTTTTTTTAATTTTTTTCCCCCTAAATGTCTAGTTGTGGTTTCTTCATCAAAGTCAGAACTCCCTAAACTCTGCATTTCTATAACCGTTTAAGTAGACTGCGGTCCAGACAACAGTGAGTGACCACAGGGTTTTCTTTAAAAAAAAAAAAATCTTAGTTTATTATACTGGGTTACACAAGGGCACTTTCCTTATATACAGTCAGTATATATACTTTCCTTATATACAGTCAGTATATTCCACCATAACCTGGTATCCTCTCCCTTCTCACCCTTTCTCTTTCTCCATCTGTAACTATCTGCCTTTCTTCATGTCTGTGTGTTTGGGGTATGCATGGGTGAGTGGGTAAATGTGTGTGTAGGCACACATATAACATGGAAGCCAGAGGTTGTCACCGGTTTCTGCCTCAGTTTCTCTCCATCTTATTTTCTGAGACAGTCTCCCACTAAACCTTAAGCTAGGCTGGCTGTCCAGTGAGTCCCAAGGATCTGCCTGTCTCTACCCACTGCCCTCAGCACAAGTTTGCAAAACTATGCCTCAGCACTAGATTGTACACGGGTGCTAGGAACTCAAACTCAGTTCCTCAAGTTTGCCCAGCAAGTGCTTTACCAACTGAACCCTCTCCTGAGCCCCACTATAAGTTTCTCCTGACCCATCCCACATCTCCATTTCTTCCTAGAAGTCCCAGTTCTATTTCTCAACATTTCTTTTACTCCCTACTGAATGTGGTTCTGGGTGTCCAACATGTAAAGCAGGCAACACCACCTCTTCTGTCTACACCGGTCCAAGCTAAATGGAAAATGAAGATGACCTTCACCTCTATGCTAACCTGAATTGGGTTTTCTGCTCTTTGGGCAAACTACCAAACACATAAAAGACAGACAGTAAGTTGAGCAAGAACTTCTGCAAAAACCTGCTGTCAATAATGTGAAAACAGACTTGTATCTAACGGCACTCACTGTGTGAGGAGGCATATGGTGGGCGGGCCTTGGCTTTGGGTCCCCCCCACACACATCATTACTATTTTTGGTAAGCAGTAATTCACACAGTTTTCTAGAAGTTTTTTCGTCTTGGCTGTGATGTGAGACAGATGGCCTTGGGATGTTCCCACTGAGGGTGCCCCTGGGAGCTTGGGTTCCCGGGCTGCTCAGCTCTCTCTCTCTCAGTGGGGAATCACGCAGCTGCTTTTCTGGAGAAGCTTGGCCACCTTCTGATCTTGTAGATTCTTTTTCTACAACTACACATGCAAGACGCCAAAGTAACTCGACTTAGGCAATGGCAGGAAGGTTGCCCAGCCGTCAGGAGTTACAGATGTGAAATATAAAACAGTCCTATAGATTAATCTAGACTGGAAATACCAGACCGTGGGGAGGATCCTCCCCCATGACAGCAAGCAGCTCCAGAAGAAAGGCATTTGGTAGATATTTTTCCTTTGCCCCCTGATAGTTCCTTAAAAGACTGTGAGAGGTAGGCCTTTTTCTGCCACCAATCTGACACCAGTCCCAGGTCCCTTCTGGCCACCTCCCTAGCTCTACCCACTAGGCTCTCACATGGATATTGTGGCAACTTTCTGATGGATCTAGGGACAAAAATAATAGAGGGTTGTGGGGAACTGGCTGCCACGAAGGCAAAGAGCTATGATGGTGGATGCCTCAAGAAAACCAGGAAGAATTTTCTGGAGGATTGTGTGAATGAGGTATAGAGTAGATTGATTAATCCCTGTATCTCTGCCAGGGCCAGTAGGAGAGGGTGATGAGTTTGAAAAAAAGAAAAGAAATAGTAAAGAATTGTGGAGAAATACAGGCTCCAGGAAGATGCCTTGATCTTGGTTTTGGATATGGGAAGATACCTGAGAGAGGTATCCGGAAGGTTATTAACTATGCTCTGAGATGGAGGTAGAAATCTGAAAGCTGTCGGCCCACGGATAGCTTTTCAAATCATGATAATGAGAGAGGACGGATCGGGGCAGCCCAACACTGAAGCCCTGGCTACTATCCTGTCTACAGCTGACCATACTACTTCTCCAGGCTGCATCTCCAGGTAAGAACCATATTCCTCCAAATCCCCTCTCCCATTAACCACGAGAGCTTCTTCATGCTGCCTTTTCCAGCATGCCTTAAGCTTCTTCAAGGACTTGTTTTGAAGGATTGGTTTTGAGATCTAAAGTGTAGGCAAAGCCCAGTAATAACAGGCAGGGTGTAATCTTAGAAACCCCAAATGGTTCCCAGTTACCAGGGTGATTTCCAGGTCCCCTTGTCCCACACAGGAACTGTGATGGGGCCTAAGAGCAGAGCTAGCTCTCCTCAGGAGAAAGGCAGACCACCTGTCCCATCACATCTGATACCAGTGCCCAGACATCCTGCTCCTCCTTGGAGACATCTCTCCACACACAGCGGCCTCAGAAAAAGACTATGTGGTGATCACAAGCCAGGCTAGAAAGGATCCCCGGCTGGAAGGACGTGCTGAAAGCAGCAGAGAGAGATTGATGTGCAGCCTAGCTGCCCCAGGCATGTGTTCGCCATCTGTCAGGCGGAGGGAGCCCTGCCAGCCCTACATGGTTATTCAGTACTAAAAGAATATTCTTTAGTTTGACTGACACCCTGGGCAGCCTTTACCAAGATGGTTGGGCTCTGGGATCCAGATGGGACTGAGGGGCCTCTAGTCTCCTGAGGGAGATGCCTCCCTCTGGAGGGCTAGGCCACCCAGGGTACACAGAGTGGGAGGGCTCTCTGGGGCCTGCGAGGAGAGTGTGGCTTGGCTCAGAATGGGCAGGCCTAGGCCTGAGCGGGGACGTTTATGTGTGGCTGGGCTTCAAAGATGAGCGAGAGACTGTAAGAATGTTCTTCACACATTAGCCCTGCTCCCCCTCCACCCGCCCCACAGAATCCTAAAGAGAACACTAATGCTAGGCTTAGGTCACCTCCCACAATGAAATAATCAAGTTTAGGCTTTTCTTGAGAAAAAAAAATTATATATAGTCTCATCTGTTAATTTCAAGCCAGACAAGAATAGACACATAGACCCTTTTCAGTTCTAGGCCTGTTAATTTCACTGAACATTCAGGTTTCCCTCCCTGAACACACCCTCCTCCGAGAAAGACTGTATGTTTCCTTCCCACTGGACACAACCACACCTAAGCAGCCACTTCAAACCACAAAACGTGGACGGATCTGAGCTACGCCATCTCCAGGCAGAAGCAATCAAAGCCAGCATGTGCCTGGCCATGTATCCTTTCCTCTGTCCCATCAAGTTCCAGAGAAGTCATTCCAAGCAGACTTTACCTGGAGCAGAATAGTAAGGAGCCAACCTTCCTGCCTTCTTTCCCTTCTGCCTGCCTGCCTGCCTGCCTTCCTCTTACCTTCTCTCCTGTCTGCCTTCCTCCCTTCCTTTCTTTTTTCCTTCCTTCCCTCCCTTCCTCCTTCCTTTTTTCCTTCCCTTCCTAGCTAGTTAACCTGGAGGTCACAATCCTCCTGCCTCTGACTTCTGAATGTTGAAATACCACATCTTACATTCTTTGTAAATTACTGAGATTTGAGGTCTGGTTATTTATGCAGCAAATCCTAACTTATCCTGACATGTAGGTCCACCCAATCCTGTTGCCACCAAGATCTCTCATACATGTTTTATGCTATTTTAGAGGCTGGAAAAAAAATATACTCTTGAAGCTACAAAATTGAAAGGCAAACCGAAAGAGGTCAGGCTCAAGCTTATTGTGAGGTCAGGTTTTCACAATTAAGTGAATCACCAGCCCTGGGATCGCACTGGGTCTCAGGCAGAGATGAGCAAAACCTCAAGTCCCAGAGAGAAAAAAAAAAATGCCTCAGGCTGGGAAGATGGCTCAGTGTAAGAGCTCTTGCTGCTGAAGCATCGAGACCTGAGCTCAGACGATCAGCACCCACATAAAAATCTGGGATCAGCTGCATGGGTGCCTGTGACCCTAAACCTGTGAGGAGCACAGACAGGAGAATCGCTGGGGCTTGCTGGCCCCAGTTTCGGTGAAAGACTGGTTCAGGAGAACAGGGCAGAGAGCCATGGAGGACACCAGGCATCCTCTTCTGGCCTCCAAGTATACACGATGAATATCTTCACAACACAAAGAGAGAGGTGGGGAAGTGATGGAGGGAAGGAGAGAGAGAAAGACAGGGGGGTGAGGAGGAGGAGGATGGAGGGGGATAGAGAAGGAGAAGGTAGGAGAGGAAAGAGAGAGGGGGAGGGGAGCTAAAGAGATGGAGATTCGGGGCAAGATGAAGGACTGACCAGAATGTGTGCGTAAGTTATTTAATAAACAGCTCTCAGCTTTGTCCCTGACTGTTTAAGATAGATTGGCAAAAGAGCAAGTGTTAGCATTTGTGCTTAATTTGGTTAGTGAAAAGGAGAGAATTCTGCTCTACTGAGTCATTCCAGGCTCCTCTGAACCCTCCAAGCAGGAGCACTCCCCACCAGCTCTCAAAGCAGGAGGCTGGGGACGCTGAGATGTGCCAGCGGCTGGAACACTTTCCTTTTGGTCCCCAGAATGTGGTTGCTGAAAGCCACATGTCCTCCTAGTGAGCTTCCCTTGAGATGCTCAACTTGGCCTCTACGACCAAATCTTACACGACCTTGTCACCAGTTACCCGAGTACAGGTTTGCCTTGTCCAAACGTGGCTCCAAGAAACCCGTGTTTGGTTTTACTGCTCTGCTCACCACTCAGCACTCACAGCAGGCTGTGCTCACATGAGCTGGGCACACATGCTATTTACACAAACGCACATGTGTATCACATGGCAAACGTTCTATCTGCCCAGGATGGGGGATGAGGGGAGTGCAGGGCTGCCCCAGGTGTTACAGATGCTTGCTGGGGATGTGTGGGTTATCCTGTCACTCTAACATGGCATTAGTGGCAGAAGCTAGGACTTGTGGGTACCAAGTAGCTCTAGAATGAGGAAATACCTGCTTTGCAGGAAACTCTCATTTAAAAAATTAATATGGTACTTTTTAATCCTTCCTTCCTTCCTTCTTCCTTTTCTTTCTCCCTTCCTCCCTTCCTTTCTTGCTTCTTTCTCCTTCTTTCCCAATGTAAGGGTCTTGGGCCATATGTTTCTTCCACTCCATGTCTTGATATATGTAAAGCTGGGAAGATGGGCTCAGTTGGTGAAGCACAAGCCTGAGAACCTGAGTTCAGATCTCCAGCACCTACAAAAAAAAAAAAGAAAAAAGATGAAGGGCCCTGACCCCATTAGTTGGGGTACACAGACATGCAGATCCCAATCAGTTTGTAAATTAATGAGCCCAAAGTTCAGTAAGAATTTAAAAAAAAAAAAAAGTGGAAAGAGATCGAGGAAGACTCCTGAGGTCAGCCACCAGCTGGCTTCTACACTCATACGTATGCACATACACACAAGCACCCACCTGCATACATATACACACGCCTACCACATAACACACACGGCACGCACCATAGGTGCTGCCCCCTGAACTCTAAACTGTAGTCTTGTCTTCCACCCCTCCAACCCCACCCACCCAACACACACTCAAAGGCCTAAATTTCATAGCAGACAAAAAAAAAAAAAAAAAAAAGGCACTTGTATCCAAAGTCTGACGCTGTCCTTAAAATGAATGACTAGCAAACTTAATGGAGAATATTGTAGAGAGAACTTGTACCTTGTCATCATACCTGAAGATACTGAGTAAATTATGAGACCGAGAAGGAAGTTACCTCCAAAATATCTGGGGTATGCCTGGCTAATGTCAGGTTTGAAAGAGAAAATCTGCGCAGGGCCGCTATGTTTCACATCCAGAGCCAGCAGCGGGGCACTCAATTACACATTTGTTGAAAAGGGTCTCCATAGGTCTAGGGAAATGGCTCAGTCAGTTAGGGTTTGCCACACAACCCTGCGGACCTATGTTCAATCCCTTCTAGAGGCCAGAGGGAACAGAGGGCATCTTCTAGAGAGAGTCTTCTCTAGGGAGAAGACAGATATGGAGCTGCTGTCTGTGATTCAGGCTCTGTAGACACCCTTGCAGCAGCTCAGTGAGGGTCAGTGTGAGAATTAGACGAGATAGTGTGAAGACAGCAGGCCTGGCACCCTGGGAGCACTCCACTACTGTTACAAACGTTGATAGTTTTGTAATGCAAGGAACTCCTTGGGGACAGGGCCAGTCAGCATCATGGCTAAGGAATGCTCCATCAGCCACGACCTGTGAGTTTTGCTTCTATCTTGGGCTTTCCCCTGGAGTTTTGTACTGACACAGGAAGCCTTGACTCTCCTTGTTCAGGTGCATTACCCCAACCACCTGGAACTATACACTCAGCCTCCGGGAATTCTTATGCAAAGTGGCTTTGGAGTTCCCTGCCCACAACCCAGAATCTAAGAGGAGGATGTTTCTCCCCGAGGAACTGCGTGTGATGGTTAATCTCAGCTGTCAATAAGCTGATGATATAAAGAATTACCTGGAAGATGAGTTTGTAGTGCACTTATGGGGGATATCATAAGTTAATTAATGTGGAAAACACCTGCTTTGAATGGCACCATTCCCTGGTTCAAGACCCTGGACTACATAAAAAGGAGAATCTTTCTGTGCACAGACAGCACCCAACACTTCCTGCTTTTTGACTGTGCACCCAAGGTGACTAGCTACTATGTCCTACCACTGTGACATCCTTGCACTGATGGCCTATAACTTGAACTTCTGGCTAAAATAAGCCCTTTCTAAGCAGCTTTTGTCAGGGTGTTTTTATTACCACAAAAGAAGAATAACAGAGAAGCCACCATAGCCGGTGGTAGCAGGATGTGGTAAGTAGACACGCAATGAAATGAGGGCTGAAGAAGAGGACAGTGGGATGTGAAGAACTTCGTGTCCCCACACAGCTGGGAGTTGTTCCTGCACTGGCTCACACAGTGGGTATCCTTGATTTGTCCGCAGTCTGAGTAGGAAAGTATCCAATACTTCGTTTTTTGTATAGGCTGCTACTCACAAACCTTTCATATACACCCTTTAGCATATTAAGGAAGGTCCCACCTATTCCTATGGGAGAGCTGGATTCCTTTCTTTTAATCATAACCAGGTGTTAGGCTTTATCTAATTTTTCAAGATTTACTAGGATAGCCAAATGACATGTTGGGGATCTTTGTTTTGTACAGTCCCATTTACTCTGTTAGCAGAATGACTACACTGGGTATTAATTAAACTAGGCTTGCATTCCCAGGAAACACTCACTGGTCATGGTGGTTTTTCATACCATGTTTTTTATACACTATTATATACAATGTTATACACTGGAGTTTAAACTACCCTTTGTAAAGCTGGAGAGATAGCTTAGTCTGTTTGCCACAGCAGGCTGAAGACAGGAATTCAATCCCCAAGACTCACATTAGGAAGATAAGGCAAGCAGAGAATGGGATACATGTCTTTGATCCCAGCATTCCGGAGCCAGAGGTCTGAGTTCCAGACCAGCCTGGTCTACAGATCCAGTTGTAGGACAGCCAGGACTGACTACACAGAGAAACCCTGTCTCAAAACAAAAACAGATAACGGTCATTGGCCCACCCGTTTAATGTAAGGCATTGGCTGCCCTTCCAGAGGATCCAGGCCACATGGTGACTCACAACTGTCTTTAACTCCAGTTCTAGTAGATTCAGTGTCCTCTTCTGGTCTCCACAGGGCATCAGGCTCACACACGGTAAACAGGTCGACATGCAGCAAAACACCCATTCACATAATATTTTTAAAATAAATTAGTTAAAACTCATATTTTTAAAAAATGACATGCCTGTGGGAAATGGGATGTGTGGATCCATTAAGTTTTGTTTAAAGATAGGTTGAAGCAAAGGTATTTTCTAGAATCTTTGTTTAAAACATTGGGGCACAGAGTCCTTTCTTTTAAATCTGTTTCTTGCCCCAGGAAAGCTACATTGTCTTTCTTGGATTTTTATCTCAAAAACCCTTGAAACAAGCCATAGGAAATATCAGGGCAGGGAGAGAAAGAAAAGAGAAACTGTTTCCCAGAAGTACCCACTATAAATTAATCACTCATTCCAAACTTCTGGGAATAGAGGTTATTCAGGTCCTGGGTCATCTTGACTGACAGGCAGCAAAAGATGATGAGTAGGCAGAAACCCACCCACAGCAACTAGACTTTGACTCCTGGCAGATCCCCAAGTGGCAGAACAGGATCCTTAACAGTGGTCTCCAGTCTAAAAGCCTCTGAAGGGAGTTGCTAAGACTTCTGGAACCACCGTGGGCTGTGATTTAAACCACCTTTCCCAGTAAAGGCAAATGCAACCTTGAAACAAAATTTCTTTACCTGTTACAAAGCATCAAAAAAAAAAAAAAAATTCAGATGCTTATCAGGTCAAGCCTAAGTGAAAGCAGAGATTGCTTGATTCTAAACCCTTCTGCCCTGGAGGTGTTAACAGAACTTGGCACATTTGAGATTTTCACAACCTCCTGGAGCATGTAGGCAAAAGATAGTGATGGCTAGGGACCACCCAAGATGAGAAACTTAACACAAGTATCACCCAGAGGCTGCCCCACCCTCAACTCAGGGAACTGAAGGAAAAAAAGCCACAACCAAACATCCCTGGAGGTGTGGCTTCAGTTCAAAGCATTCCAGGTGGAGAGTGGCCTCAGGTGGCAGAGCTAAGTGTAGATGCTCTCCTAAGAATGCTGCCCAGTTCCAACCCTCAGCCAATTCCCTTCTTATGAAAAACCTTCTAAATATAACTAGTGACACAATGATTGCAAAACACAGTACCTGCGGCTGGGGACACAGTGTGGTGGCTGGAGTACTTGTCACACTAATGAGAGGACCAGAGTTTGGGTCCAGAGGATCTAAAAGAGTGCCTGTGATCCTAGCCTCGGAAGGAAGAGACAAGTAGACATCTACATCTGTGAGTTCTGGCTTTGACTGAGAGACCCAACCTCAAAGACCAATCAGAGAAGATTCTCAGTATCAACCCTGAGCCCCCGCACATGCGTACACACTTGAACATGAATACATACTGTTGAGGTTTGTTGAGGTCTACTGCTGTGTATTGTAATGTTACATTCTATACCTGAAGGTCTAGGCCTACAAGTGACTTCTCGACTTTTTGTTGTGCAAACCCTGTGTTGTACACGGACAGAACACACCCAGACAACATGGTTCCACGTGGAGAGATTTAATGAGAGAAGAGTAGAAGAGAGGAAAGGTGGTCGGCCATTGGCACGTGATGGGAGGGGGAAAGGGGGCAAGAACAGAGAATAACAAAGAGTAAGAGAGAAGTAAGAGAGGGAGGAGGTGGCAAAAAGCCCCTTTTATAGTCAGGCACCGCTGGCTGTTGCTAGGCAACTATGGGGCGGAGCAATACCTGACTATTCCCAGGTAGTTGTAGGTGTGGAACTTAGAATACCAACATTCCCCTGTTTTGGTTTAAAAAGAAAAATTAGAGGCGATGGTGAAGCAGGAATTGGGTTGTGGTGATCTCTGACTACTTCCTGCTTGCTTTGGGGCGATGTGTCTCTAGAACCTAAAAAGATGGGGATGGGGTTATTTGTTCAGTCCAGAATTTGCTGTCTCCCTGATGTCCATGGTCTGTGGAACCATCCAAGATAGGTCAGAAGGAACAGGTCCAATAGAAGCATCTGTGTCTGTGAGAGGAGATTGGAACATCTGAAGGTTACTTCTCTGGAGCTGTCCTGAGTGTAGTAAGCCCCTGGACTTGACAAGATGCTGGAACATCTTTAAGATCTGTAGAGCAAGGGAGAAGCCCAGCTGGGACACTGGTGTGCACAGCTGAGGGACTGCGCACCGGTGGCGGTGTGAGCACGCTGGAGCAAAGTCCCGGACAGAAAGAGAGCGCTTGCTTGTACAAGGGTCTTAGGGGTCGCATGTGCATGGGAAAGTAGGCCTCACAGACAGAGTTCCTGCGGAACAGGGTCAGACCTATTTTTCACGGGTACAGACCAGGAGCTACAGCAACGAGGAAGGGAGGAGGGGGAGGCCTGGGGATGGGGCCAGACAGAGATACTGTTTTCTGGTTAGTGTAAATTAGTCCAAAACATCCCAGGAAATGGGGACAGGCAGCGAAGACCTAGAGACCCATGTGTGAGAATAGGGATTAATTGCCCCGACCAGTGCTGGGGTTAGATTTAGAGCCGGTGCTCCTGAGCCAGAAAGCAGCTTATCCAGGTCTGGCCTGGCATTAAACTGTCTCAAGAAGAGAGAGAGGGAAAGTCTCACCAAGGGAAAAGGCTCCATCCCCTGAGGCAGCACGAGTAGCTCCAAGCTCAAGAACGCTCCCCTGAGACCATGTGTACACCATGGAAAGTCAAACGCAAAGAAAACGCACAGAGGTTGAGTTGGTACCATTCACCAGCACACGCTTGAAGAGGGCGCTCTTCTTGGCGGGCAGCTGTAAGCAGCAAGCAGGGCATCGCAGCGATGGAGAGGCCTGCTGGAGTGGTGGAAGTCCTGAGTCCTACAGCAGTCAGCAGGTGGTGGTGGTCAGATGGCATAGATGGTGTGGCTGAGGCAGCAACCGCGATCAAATTCCTGTGATGTGATGTGCTGTGCATGGAAGCAGCAGCAGACGTAACGGCAGGGCCCAACAGCGGACATGAGGTGGCAATCTTGGGTCATGCACGCTGAAGCAGCACGCATCTTTAGTTCTCCTTGCCACGTGGAGCCAGCCATGGCGAGCGACTGTGACTGCGCCCCGGGCCCAGGGTAGACTGTGGGCAATGCGGTGGGAGCTCACAACTCCATCCCTCTCCTCCATGGCTCCTTGCTAGCAGGCAACTAAGACCTTGCCCCCGGGGCCCTGGGCCCAGGGCAGGCTGGGGGCTGTAGCAGTCAGTAGAGACACACTGTGGGAAGGGTCTATCCTCCTCTGCCCCGAGGTTGCTGCTGCTGCTGCGGCTGATGGCAGGGCACCAGGCACAGGAGATCAATATCCTCATGCGGGTCATCCGAGTCTCAGCACCAACGTTGCTGTTTAAATCTCGGCCCGTGCCAGGACAGAATACACCCAGACAACATGGTTCCACGTGGAGAGGTTTAATGAGAGAAGAGGAACACCTTGTTCCTTGATTTAAAATTATTGGTTAAATAAAATTGGCTACAGCCAATTACTGGAGGGTTTAGAGGTAAGTGGGTTTGGGATAACCTGGTTGGATGAGGAGAGAAGGGGGAAGTGGGGGAGAAGAGGAGGAGAGAGGAAGCTGCCATGAGGGACATGGATGATGAGCATGTGGCCAAGAGAAACAGTAAGTATCTGGGGTACACCCCTGTGGAGGTAGCCAGGCCAGCAATTAGAAGAGTAGATTAGGGGGTCCCCCCCCCCCGCCATAGTAACTGTCAAAGCCAAATAAAATGACCGTAGTCTGAGTCTCATTTATTTGTAAGCTACTCAGGGATAAGCTTAAATTGGTTCTACTACACATACTACACACACATACACATGAAACAAAAACGGGGGAGAAAAAAAGCACCCAAGGAAAAAAGATGAGTGGTAAGTGTTGTGTTTTATAAAAAGATAGGGAAAAGGAATATGTTTGGTGGAGGCATGTGGGGGAAGGGGGTGCCTCTGCAGGCCCATCCTGAGGCATCCATCCCCCCTTGAGGTACCAGCTTATTCAGGGCATGGGGAGGGGAGCTGAGGAAGTAATAAAGACAAAGGGAGGCAGAGAGAGAGAGAGAGAGGAGGGAGGGGAGAGAGAGAGAGAGAGAGAGAGAGAGAGAGAGAGACAGAGAGACAGAGAGAGAGAGAGAGAGATATTAAGGAGCAAGAGGAGAGGGCAAGCAGCCCCTTTTCCTTTTATAGTGAGTCAGGCACACCTGACCATTACCAGATAACTGTGGGGGTGGAGCTTAGACTGAATGCCAACCGGAAGCCTTGCAAAGGATGAGCCCCACCTGCAAGGCAGGGAGGCATGTTATAGAGTCATTGACAAAGATAGAAAAGTGTCCTCTAGCCCAGGGGTTCTCAACCTTCGTAATGCTGTGACCCTTTGATACAGTTCTCTTCATGTTGTGGTGACCCCAACCGCAAAATTATCCTGTTGCTACTTCCTGACTATAGTTTTGCTACTGTTATAAATCATAATGTAAACACCTGTGTTTTCCAATGGTTTTATGCAACCCTGTAAAAGGTCTTTTGACTCCCTCCCACCCCAACTCCCCCCAAGGTTGAGAACAGCTGCTATGGTTGGGCCAGGAGCGAAGGTGTGAATAAGCTATCAGCCAAGCAGCATTGCCCTGTCTCTCCTGGGTTAACACTTTGGAGAAGGGAGAAGTGCAGGCTGCCCTGTAAGGGTTCCCAAACAGTAAATGAAATCAGAGACAATCTTGTCACTACATTAAAAAATAACTTTCAAAAAAAAAAAAAACCCAGATAAACAAACAAAAACAAAGCTAAGCTAAATAAGATAGAGTCAATAATTGGGTAGAACAGAATATGCTTAGCAAGCATGAAGCTCTGGGTCCAAACCCCAGCACCCACGAACAATAACAACAGCTAGACATAAACAGTGAAGCAAGAAAGAACTGAGTAGAACTGGTTGTGGTGCAGGGGTCAAGGAAGAACCCGGAATTCAAACAAAAGACATTTGTTTAGGTTCAGGAGGCAGCTCACCTGGTGAAATATTGGCCTAGCATCACTGAGCCCTGGGTTAGGTTCAGCCCTGTATACAGCAGGTGTGGTGGTACACACCTGTAACTCCATCACTTAGAGCAGAGAGTCAGGAAGATAAAAGGTTCAAGGTCACCCCCTGTAGCACGGATGACTTGGAAAACCATAGGCTGGAGAAACAGCACATTCCTGACTACTGGGTCTGATTTCTCGTATCTCGTCCTGGATGTATAGTCTCCAGTCACCTCTGTTGCAAAAGCAAAGTTATCTTTTCTCTTTACTCCCTGGACCAGGATGAATAGAATCTTCAAAGTGGCCCACAATGCTGGCCCCGGCTCCTTTACCGCTCTTCCTTCCTGAATCACACGTCCTGTGGCCCTGCCTCCAGACAAGTGAGGACACCTGAAATTGCACTGAGTATATGCTAGATGTCAACACCAAGCAGCAGGACCCACAACGGCTTCAGGGTGAAGGCAGCTGTGGTCAACCTCTCCACCCTCTTGCTTATCTTGGTTTACATGGTTGTTTAAATATGAACTGTCCCCCATAGGCTCAAGTGTTTGAGAGTTTGCCCTTCAGATGGCAGTGCTGTGCTGGAAGGCTGTGGGGCTTTGAGGAGATTAAGCCTTGCTGGAGGAATTGGTCATGAAGGGATCCGTGTTGGCTTGAGTTTTCTACTCCCAATATGCCTCCCCACACTGACAATGATATTCTCTCCAGCTTCTGGTTAAAATAAATCCTTCCTCTAAGTTGATTCTTGCCAGGCAACTGGACTTAACGAATGAGAGAAACATAGTTAGGAATACCATGGTCCCGTTGTACAAATGGTTTTTGACTAGCTGTGAGAAGACCATGAACCCTGGGGAGTCTGACAACTGAGGAAGTTCAATATGGTGTCTCTTACATCACAGCTGGTCAAGGAATAGGAGGATCAGGAGTAAAGAAATTGGCCAATGTGGGAACAAGAGTGTTTCAGAAAATGATAGAAGCTATGAAAGATATGGAGCCATGAGGTAGGAGAGAACCCAGCACCTCCTGGGATGCCCAGGAAAAACTGTTTTTTTAGGGTCATTATGCTATGAGCTGAGTCCTGAATGACAAGGAGTGGCTGCTATGTGAATTTGGGGCAAAAGTGTTCCAGGTAAAGTAATAAGCAGAAACAAAGGCCCTGAGTTGGAAATGAGCAGGTCCGTGAAGTACAGGGGAGGCTAGTGCCCTTGGAGGGATTGAGTGACAGAAGGGTCATGGTATTCAATGGTAGGAGAGTGTTTCTCAAGTGTTGGCGTCCAGCATATACTCCGTGCAATTGTAATTTTCTTTGTTCAGTGATGTCCACACACTCCAAGCGTCTTGCATTGACATCATCGGGGAGTTATGTAAGTCAGAAAGTCCGTTCAGGTCATACAGGGATGAGAAGACCAGGGCAAAGCAAAGAACTTAACCTGGAACCCATGGAAAAGCTAGTGAAGTGTTCTAGACAAGGGTGGCTAACCTGAGCCTCATTTATTCTTATTCAACATTGTATGTACATGAGCGTGTGTGCTTACTCGCAGAAGGTAGAGAGGATGTGGAATCCTCTGGAACTGAAGTTACAGGCAGTCGTGGGCTGCCAGACATAGGTTCTGAGAACAGAACCTTTAGAAGAACGGCAAGCACCCTGAGCCAGTGAGACATCTCTCAGGTCCTCCAAAGATTTCTTTTTTTAGAAAGAAAATGTGGCTATAGCCACAGCCCTGTTAACAGTTCGTGGGATAGCTCTGCCTTTGTGCAGAGCCTCCTACAATGACGGGGGAGGGGGGATAAGGAAAAAAGGCATAGCTGCCTGCCCTCCAAGCTGTCAGAGTCCCAGACACCATGCTCAGCATCTCTGGGATTCTGCTGAAAGATAAACACTGATAAGGCCTGCAGGTCATCTCCAGCAGCCAAGGCCCCCAAGCTCGCTGGGAGGGGCTGGTGCTCCCAGAGCTGAGTGGACAGAAGCCAGAACTGCATGTGTTTCCCTTCAGAAGAAAGCTGCAGCTGGCCACCCACCCTGGGTCTGAGCTGCCCCTGGATGGATCCCCCCCAGAGGGAAAGCATTGTTTGTATCCTTCTCTGAAAGGCCAGGAGGTCGTGGACAAAAAGTCTCCTGCAGTCTGACAGGATTGGGGTTGCATCTATGCAGAACTGTGGCAGAATCTCAACCCCTATTAGCAAAAAAAAAAAAAAAAAAAAAAAAGCCTACTCTACAAAAACTACTAGTGGCCACACCATGTCTGGGGCAGTGTGAACCTTAGAAGTCTGTCTAAATTTATCAGAACTGAGCAGTGCCTGCTGGGATGGGCAAGCCTTTGAAGTTAGCTTCTTATAGAGAAACAAACCAACAATAGCAGGAACAACAAAACCCCACAAACTCTCTAAAACTAAATTATTAGAACGATGCGGGCATCCCTCCAACCTGACCGTAATCACCCTCCATATTTATGGGCTCCATTCTAGAGGTTTAACTAGCCAAGGACCAAAAATTCCACATTTGGGACTGCAGATAGAACTCAGTTGGAGGGTGTGTGTGCTTAACAGGCACCAAGCCTTGGGATTTGACCCCAGCACCGCTTAAACAGGGCATTGAATACACACTTGCAGTACCAACACTCAGGAGGAAGAGTTAGAAAGATCATGAGCTTAAGGCTGTCCTTAGATATGCAGCAAGTTAGAAAGATCATGAGCTTAAGGCTGTCCTTAGATATGCAGCTTGAGGCCAACCTGGGCTTCATTAGACCCCTGTCTAAAAACAAAACAAAAACAAACAAAAAAACCCTCAAAAATGGCATATGTATTGAATATGTATACTTTAGTCTCTGAAATACAATGTAACAACATCTGGCTATTATATTCACTCTGATTTACCTAGAGATGGTGGAGTACACACCACACCCTTTTATGAGGGACTAAGTATCTTCAGATTTTTGTTTGGGGCATGAGGTGGAGTGAGAGCCCCTAGATGACTCTCTTGCCAGCACCGAGGAATGGTTATAATATATGCTGAAACTGTTCACACAGGGTCTGAGACACGCCCCTCTATAAATGGAGGGTGAAGGTTAGGCATCTTTGTCTGACCCTAGACAGATTGACCTAACAATGATACCCATAATCAACCTCACAATTCTCTCAACAGCGTTTTGTTTGACAGGGTCTCAAGTAGCCCAAGCTGGTCTCAAATATGATTTGTAGCCAAGGATAAATTTGAACTTCTAATCCTATAGATTATCCTTGGTACATGATAGGCAAGCACTCTGAGCCTCACACTCAACACACATACACACACAGACACGCACACCCCTCTATCAATAAATCCAACTCCCCCCAAATCACCGAGCAAAGCCTTATGCTCAGTCTAGCACTCACACAGAGCAACACTGCCCTCTGGTGGTAAGTGGAAGACTTAATTCTTAATTGACCGCTCACGGACAGGTTCTCACCAGGGAGCCTCACTCTACCACCTCTGCTCTTGAAACAATGTGGGGATTAAACTCTAAATTCTGCCTTCTTGGAGTGCAGGTTGGAGGTTGATTCTGGGCCTCTGGTGATCCAGGAAAGTGATGTTCTGGTTGAGGAGCTCTAGGGTGTTTATGCCTTAGTGTTTGGATTTTGAAAGTCTAGTCTGCAATGCTAGGTAATCCTGAAAGGCTGTTCCAGTAGCAAAGAAGACAAAGAATTAAAACTTGTGCTGCCTGTGAAATGGGACTTTTGCAATGGCTGCACACATGGTGTTAATGACTACAATAGAGCAGGACTGAGAGCAAGAGCGACTGCCTACTTTCAATGGGATTTTCTGGGCCTATGAGACGGTTTAGTGTCGTAGAGATGCTGGCACCAAGTCTACCACCTAAATTCAGTTCCCCGGATCCACATGGTAGGAGGAAAGAATCAACTCCCAAAAGTTGTCTTTTGGCCTCCATATGTGTGTGCTTACCTATACATACTAAGTAAACAAATTTTAAGAAAATGGAGGGTGGTGTCTCCGAAAACCCCATTCCCTTCTACTGCTCTTCAATCCAGCCCAGTCTGGCTCTGGAATCTCACCACTGCATTTTGGGTGTGAGGCACAGAGACATCCTGGTCCTGCCTGGGTGTAGCTAGACTGCACTTTGCAGTGAGGACTGGCAGAAATCAAAGACAGAATCTGTCCTTCAGCTGAGCCCCGGCCTGGCCTCTAAAGAGTCCTTTCTTCTTCTGGGTTCTGACTTGTTACTGTCTCCTGCAAGCAGCCCTTCTCCATCACAGTATGCTCAGCTCAGTGCATCCTGGCTTTGCTGTTCTCCCAGTTTCCAGAGGCTGTTCTCTGTTTTGTGTCCATGTACAATCCTGAGTTCTCTGGTCTCTCCCTGTCCCATCCCCACATCCTGAGTAACACATCTACTCACCCCTGCTGGTCTTCTGAAGTCAGCTCCTTGGGTCAGCCACAGGTGCAAGGAGGACATAGGAAGACAGAAAGGGGACAGGCCATCCCTTGCTTGCATTTTGACTTTCTGAGCATTTTCTGTTTATTTTATTTTTATTTTTAATGTATGTGAGTAAACTGTCGCTGTCTTCAGACACACCAGAAGAGGGCATCAGATCCCATTACAGATGACTGTGAGCCACCATGTGGTTGCTGGGAATTGAACTCAGGACCTCTGGAAGAACAGTCAGTGTTCTTAACCGCTGAACCATCTCTCCAGCCCTTTCTGAGCATTTTCTAAGGCAATTGTTGCATTTGTATTTTCCTTGAACACAGAAACTGCAAACGCAGATGAAACACAGCCAGACTTCATGACCATGAGAGAGGGAGCTGAGAACCAACTTCCCAAAGTCCAGTGTGCCTCTGAGAAGAGCCTCCTTAGAGATGGCAGATGGTGAAGGTCTTCGGAAAGTCCTGACACCTGACGGCTGTGCATAGGTTGGTCTTACCATCTGGCGCCCCTCAAGAACCTCAGGAGTGTTTCCAACGTGCCAGAGTTCAGAAACCAGGCCAGGCTTCCCTCTGGATCAAATGTTTCCTCTCATTTAGGACCAAAATCACAGAAACATCAAAAAGCAGCTTGGGAATGTTAGTTTTTCGAAAATGCTGCATCCCACTTTTAGCTACCCCATAAATACACAATTGCCCCCCAAAGGCCCTTCTAAAGTCTGCTGCCACCTAGATGACTGCATGTAAATTCTAAGGCTTAAGGTCATTTTTCTTCTTCAAAAGCAAACCATCTCTTGGTCAGTGAGTGGCACCTCCTGCCACTGTCACCACTTGGCTTGAGGCTTCTTCCTCTGGGCTGCTGGCCATATTCATTCAGCCCTGCACTGGCTACCAGCAGGAGAACAGTGCTGGATCTTACGAGCTGTCCCAGATAGAGAAAATACCCCTTCTCCCCCAGGATTGTCCCCATATTTCAATCCCCATGCTGAATGCTTCTTGACTTGCCTCTACCGCTTAGGGTAAAATGAGGCAATCATGTTAATCTCATAGACTCCAGCTGTCTACTTGATTAGTATGGTGAGTCCTCAGGGCTGGTTGCTTAAAGCACCTTTGCTTTGGCAGAGCAAGACCCTCAGCCAGGTCTTCTACCTCCACACTATCAACTGCTATCCTTCAAGATGTCTTCTTACTGGTTTCATCTTATGGCTGTGGGAGGAGTCAGAAGCTGGGGAGCAGTTTAGATAATCCAAGCCTCGCCCAGATGCTAGCACCCTGTAAAGCACCAGGTTTAAAGTGAGTTCCGCATCACACTTGCTGTGCTGAGAGACAGACTTGATTGGATACATTAGTTCAGGCTTCTGTAACAAAGTACCACAGCTCAAGTAGCTTAAACAGTAACAATGTACACATGTCATTTATAAAAATATCAGAAGAGGGAGCGGTCTGTGGGGAGAAATCTACTGCAGAGAAAGTGGCCATTGTGAAGTAGTGGAGGGCAGAGTGAATGACAAGAAAGTCTAAAAACACATATGTATGAAGAAAGTCCCATCTGACATTCATCACACCACATGCTAACAAATTAATTTGGAAGATTGGATTTATTCTATGTGTGTAAGTGTTTGCCTACCTGGGTGTATGCGCCTCATGTCTGTGTCTTGTGCCTGAAGAGGCCATAGAATTTGAGTTAGAAAAGGTAGTGAGCTACCATGTGCGTGCTGGGAACTGAATGCAGGTCCTCTGCAAGAGCAGTGTGTGTTCTTAAGTGCTAAGCCATGTCTCCAGCCCTTTTTAAAAGAAAGTTTTATAATTAATTAATTTTACAAGAAAGTTTCAGCATCCATTGCACCTTCAAGGTACTCTTAGAGTCCTTGCTTCCTAGATGAGGTCAGTGGGCAGGTTGAGTTTTTATCTTCGAAAGCTCTTTGGGGATGGTGAGGTGGCTTGGCAGGTAAAGGCTCTTGTCACAGAAGCCTGAAAACCTGAATTCAATTCCTAGAGACCACCTACAGGTGGGAGGAGAGAACTGACTCCATAGAATTGTCCTCTGGCTTCCACAAGTGTGCTGTGGCACATGGCAACACACACATTATGCTCTCTCTCTCTCTCTCTCTCTCTGAAAAAAAAAAAAGTTCCTTGCTACTAAAATGCATGGTGCTCGTGAAAAGTAGGGCACCACTGTCTTACTTCATCACTTGCATTCAGCTGTGACCTCACTACGGTTACCAAGGGTAACCGCAATACTGTCTGTTAATTACATAATCTGCACAGTCAAGACACATGCACGGATTTTTACAATCATTCTTCCACTCATGCTTATTCTTATTGAAATGTATTTCTCCATCTTTGTGTCTCTCTCTTTCCCTGTCTACCCTCTCTCTACCTCTCTCAATTTTATCGACAGAGTCTCATGTGCCCAGACTGGCTTGAAACTAGCTACGTAGTTGTGATCCTTCTGCCTCTACCTTTCAAGTCCTGGAATAACTTAAAATAGAATTTTATCTATCAAATCTTAAACAAATATTTCATCTATAAACGAACAAGCAAGAACCGCTTTGCATTTTCTTGTGCTCTGGGGGCTACAGGGATGACTTCTGGGAGCCCCTCCTTTGGCTTGCAGTAGCACCTCCCCCTGCTCTCTGTGTGTGCCCCGGGCCTTGGTGTCTACCTGTAATCAGATACCCTCTTCTAATAAGGATGCAGCCAGACAGAGCTACATCTCTCCCCAGTGCCTTCTTTCTTTACCTTTCTGAAGATGTTCTCTCTCTGTCTGAAGCACTGGAGATTAGAGCTTCAATTTAGGATGACTTAATACTAAACTGGAGAAACTCAACAGGAAAGATCTGCAGAAAAGAGGGCTCCAGGACTGGGTGTCTGAGAAAAACCGGGTGTTTATTTGCAGTCCAAAGGACTATCTCACGTTCAAATGCTGCCCTCTGCCTCCATAGAAAGCACCACAGAAGCCAGCTTACCTCAGTGACAGACACATCACTCAGGATCACAATGGGTCACAATGGATTTGGGTTTCTCAAGTAAATTTGATGAACTCCTCTGGAAAAGCCCTATACCTAGAGAACTTGAGAAGTAGCCATTCTTCCATCCAATGGCTGGAGAGAGAAAAGCAGCTCCTAGGGACACTGATTTCAACACAGCACTGGCTTCTGGGAAAAGCAGGACCACCACCGCCACCCAGCCCTGTCCCCAGTAGCTTATCATCCAAGCAAAGCAGAGTGGAGTCTCATGTTTATTCCCACAATTCCACAATGTGTGGCAAGTGGGGAAGCAGCAGTGAAAGACTCTTCTATAGCAGACTTGGAGTCCCTCTGATTATAAAGGGGTGGGTGTGGGGGGTGCCAGAATCCTATGGGACTCTATGTTGTTTCCCAGTGGAGACTGCATAAAACTGACTACAAGAGTTTGAATAGCTGGTAACTGCTAACGAACTGTGCACATGGAGAGAGAAATGTCGTGCATGTGGGTGAAAGAGATATTCTCTGTCCACAAACCAAGGATGCTTAAGTTCCTGGGAGGCCCTGGAGCCCATAACTTGGCCCATTGGAATGGCATGGCTCAACTATGGAAGACCTTGGCTTGCAGGAAATGTTAGGCAAATGGCAGGCAGAGCAAGCAAGGAAATCTTTATAGGCAGTCACCGATGTTGTTGTCTGACCTATGCTGCTGGCGAGCATGGCAGAGCAGTTCCCTGTTACTCCGGGAGGCTATGGAAGAATGGAGCTTCGCCTCCACTCACTGCCCTAGGAAATCGTCACAATAAACAGACCTTCAGGACCATCCTGACAAATTCTTTCTCAAGTGCTCCCCAAGCAACGGCCCGGCTTTCCCCAGAACTTTGAAAGTTCAGCATCTGTGGTTTGAATCATGATCTGGGCTCGCAGGCACGTTCCTGCGCATCTGTATATTTTAAAAGAAGGAAATTTCATTTGTACGTTACTTATACAAACAAACTTGCGGCCTTGATGTTTTTAAAACTGGGTCTTGGATTTTGGGTGAAAGTCCTTGGTGACAGAGGGAAGTTTTATTGCTGAAAGGGGAACCTGCTCATTTCCTCTAATCCCTCACCCTGGGTGGGAGGAACAGAGTTACAAACATTGCTGTTCCCTGAGCAGAACATCATTCTCCAGACTCACTGAAATATAAATTATAATGAGGATAGGGCCTGCTAAATGTAAACGGTGGCTAAACCAGTACTCCGGGCTTTACGTCACTGCCCGACAAGCAAGTGAAAACTAAGCAAAAGAAAAAAAGTGTCCAGTTAGTAAAAAACCTGGATTAAAAAGAGGAATAAAACAATGGCATTAGCTGAGAGGCCGAGGGCTAGCTCTAAAGCACACACTGACCTGAGCAGCTACAAAAACAAGTTCTTTCAAACCCCCAAGGAATATAAAATGTTTTTGCCTTAAGATTTTTGTTTCTATTTTGAGACAGGATCTCATGTAGCCCAGGCTGACCTCAAACTCTCCAAATAGCCAAGGATAACTTTGGACTTCTGATTTTTCTGCCTCCTCCTGAGGGACAGCATTACAGTCATACATTGCCATGCCTAGATTTACACAATGCTGGGAAACTAACTCAGAGTTCTGTGCTTGCTAAGCAGCCCTTTACTCACTGAGCTATAACCCCCACACCCCCTCCCGCCCTGTCTTTTGCTATTAAAACCATACTTTGGAGGTAGAACAAAATGGAAAATGCCTAAATTCATGGTATGCCATGTCAGAGCATAGTGGTAAGAAACGAGCAGATACATTTCTTAGAAACCCAGGATGTGGTGTCCTGAAATCACAAGAAGAAACTGTTCCATCAGAGTCAGTAAGTAACAACTAAGATATGAACCAGAAAGTGGCTTCTATGATTCCTCTAACCTTGTCAGTCTCTGTGGAGAAGTGAGACATACTGGGGGTGAAGGAGACCAGTAAAGAAATGCAGAGTGACACAGGAAAACTCTATAAGCTTCCTGAGGGTCAAGAGAGGGGAGATATTGTCTAACAACTTCCTCTGAATTGAAACAGTCCCTCCAAGGAGAGGGAAGGCTCCAAGACTCAGGAAGTCAACAACTCATAAGTTTCCAGAAGTTTCTGAAACTAACAAGTTTCACAAGGCCAGTCCCCACCTCCATCCCCATCCCCATCCTTATGGAAACAGTAACAATTGATAGGGGAGGAGACTCTGGCGTCTTAAAAGAGACTCTCATATCTCAAGTTGCCTGCAAGTTGTGCAGAGAACTGCAGCTCTCATGAAGTATCATCCACACTGGGGTGGGCTTTGTTGTTGTTTTTGTTGTTGTTGTTTTGCTTTGTTTGTGTGTTTGTATCAACCTCTGAGTCATCCTTGTTTCTGCGTGTAACTCCAACAAACTCATTGGTTCCCTGGTATGGACTTTGGTTGAATCATTTCTCTTGTCTGTTGCTGGGCCCATGTGGAGCAAGTAGATGTTTGCTCACATCTCCCCAAGAAAAGACACATAACAGGTGATAATAGATGATGGATAGCTTAGAGATGTGTGGATGGAATCTCTTTACTAATGGTACATGGTACATAGTGGAAGATAATTAGATGCTGGCAAGAATGATACAGAACAGCCGATGCCATGTGCATAGAGGGTTTGCTGTAAGAGGCCACTAAATCACTGCCTGTAATAACAAAATTAGAAAGCAACATGTGTCTGATGGGGGCATTTACTAAATATACCAGAAAGATGTTTCCATTAAGAGTGATATCATCTTAACCAGATGTCCTTCAAACCCTGATACGCCCCTAGCTCCTAAAATCCTGTACGCTCCAGTCAATACGTACTTTCCTGCTGTGCTGTAATCTCACTGCCATGTTTAAATGAGCCAATCACCTATAGCTGCGCCAGAAATTAGCCAATTTGTGTAACGCCAAACCCTAACCTCCCCTATAAACCCCGAGTTTTCGATTCCTCTGTCTCCTGTGTGAGATACGTGTCGGCACGGGAACCAGCTAACACCCGGGATCTCGTTAATAAACCTACCTAATGCTTTTACATCAAAAAAAAAAAAAAAAGAGTGATATCATGTACCAATATCTATATCTACTTTCATAAATTTAGTATTTTTTTATTTTTACTTATGTGTATGTTTGTATGTATGGCGTGCATGCCACATATATGTATGTGTCTGTGGAAGCCAGGAAAGGGCATCAGATCCCCTGGAGCTGGAGTTACAGGTAGTTGTGACCGGCTCGGTATGGGTTCTTAGAACAGAACTTGGGTCTTTTGCAACAGCAGCAAAGGTTCTCAACTGTTGAGCCTTCTCTTCAGCCTCAGATGTAGACACTTAAAACTGAATGCATCCCTTGAGACGGAGCTGAGAGATGATTCATTATCACTACTCAACAAACTTGAAATCTAAGCAAGCCTAGTAGGGAAAAGAAAGAAAATGATGTTATCAGGGCATTAAAAAAAAGTAATTCTGGAAACTAGAGTTAATAACTAGAAGGACTCAACAACGGTATTGCTGCTGCTGCTGCCCTTCTTTCTGCTGCCCTAGCTATAACAAATTATCTGAGACCAGATATAAATAGATGGTTACTGATTGCTGGCCTGAGGCATGGTGCCCATGTCAGCTGGGCATCAGTTAAGAGCATTCACTTTTAATGAGCCTACTCCCATGTTGATCCGTGAGTGGGTTCCAATGACCATGAGGACAAAGTTCAATCCTCATGTCCCGGTCACTGCTCAAAGGCCTCACTTCCAAATGTCAATGTTACTTCAGGGACTAATTTTTCAACAGATCAACTCAGGGGTCATATCCAAGCCACAGCAACTAACTGGACGTTAGCGTTAGAAATGTTCAGATGGACATGACAGCTGTAAGGAATCGCTGAAGGGATTTTTGAAAACTCAGAAGGGTTCTTCTGCGTTTGATTGCTTTTAAACGGCACTGATTTCTCATTCTAGCTTAAAGAACTCAAAGCTGTATGTTGCAGCTGACATTCTGTGGGTGTGATTCAGGTAAGAAATCCAGGCAGTGGACCCAGAAGGAAAGGAAAGGATTTGGCCCTACATCAAAAGATTGGCAGAAGAATGTAATTTTGTATGTTTTAAGTTAAAATAAAATGTTTAATGTACCAACCCCTTGACCTAGTAAATCCACTCCCAAGGATAAACCTAAAAGAAATAGAAACATATGTCCACCAAATTCTTAGGCAAGTGTGTTCATAGCAGCTTGGGTACTGTTGTCCCATGCTGAGGAACCAAATACCCATCAAGAGGAGAAAAAGAAAATGAATTAGGATATAGTCTTATATGAAATAGATTCAACAAGAAAGAAGAATGAACACAAACATGTGGATAACTTTCATAAACATGGTACCAAGTAAGAGAAACCTGAGAAAAATGAAACCAGACTGCCTAATTTCAACTACTCTAGGGGACACAACTCCAGAACATTCTTGAGTAATAGTAGTGTCTGGTGTTTTTATAGGCTTGGAGGTGGCACACCTGTTTAGGCATTCCCATCTAGGTATCCTTATTCTGGGTGAAGAATGGGAAACAATGTTTAAATGTTCACTTGAAGATTTGCTTAAGAAACAATGTTTAAATGTTCACCTGAAGATTTGCCTAAAGCCTCTCTGATACAAGCTAACAACTGAATTGAACCTGATACAACACCTAATTCTCTCCATGCAGTGATGAGATGGGATATCTGTGTCTACAGCACATGCCAGCTGTGGACAAAAGCAGTTGCTGGCTAGCTGGAGCTCTGTAACGTCCTCTGGGTCTAGGATTATGCAACAGTGAAGTAAGTTCTGTAAATATCAGAGATGTAAATGGGATCTGTCACAGATTCTAATGACAGAAGACAAGCAGCCTGAAGGGCAGACTTCTCAGTGCACAAGACTTGCTGTCCAGGCACAAGGGCCTGAGCACCCATGATATATACATCTACATCTACATCTACATCTACATCTACATCTACATCTACATCTACATCTACATCTACATCTACATCTACATATACATATACATATACATATACATATACATATATATTGCGTGTATAAATGTGTGTATACATGTGCGTATGTGTGTGTCTGTATGTGTGCATGTGTATGTGTATATGTGTATGTATATATATGGCATGGCTACATGTATCCATAACCCAATGCTATGGAGAATGGAGACAGGAGGATTTCTGAAGCTTGCTGTCTGTCACACTATCTCCAGGTTCAGTGAGCAACCCTGTCTCAAAGAAATAAGGCCAGCATAGCTAACGTCTTTCTCTGACTACCTGTATACTCTCCCTTCTCCTGTCACCCCCATAATAGATGTTTGCTAAGAGGTTGAGGAAGCACATGGTGGCTCACAACCACCTGTAATGGGATCTGACGCCCTCTTCTGGTGTGTCTGAAGACAGCTACAGTGTACTTATATATAATAAATTAATTAATTAATTTTTTTAAAAAAAGAGAGGTTGAGAAACTGACCCTTTATCTCCATGTAGAAATGAACCCAGATCAAAGGTTTAAATATGGTGCTGCCATATGGCCCTGAAGTCCACTGATAGGAGTATCAGTGATAGGGTGAAAACCATACATACCCGGTAGTGTATGTATGAGCAGCCTCATCCAGAGACTGGAAGCCAGAGCAAACTGGATGTCCATCAACTTATTAACTAATAAGTAAAACAGTTCACATCTCAATAACATAATATTCAACAGGAAATAAAAGAGATCTTTGTGTGGTTAATCATGGATGAATCTTTAAAACACTATGCTGGAATGTATGCAATAACAGACGCCAGTTATATTAACTTCAGAAAAGCCACAGCACTCAGGAGGCTGAGGCAGGAGGATGGAGAGTTTGGAGAAAGTCTGAGATATAAAGCATGACGCTGTATATTTTTTATTGTGTGCTCAAATACATAAAGAAATGAAACACATTACTGGTTGCTTTGGTCAGAGTGTGTTGGACTGATACAGGATAAAGAGTGACTACTAACGGGTGTGGTACTTCAATGTGGTGTCATGAAAAATGTTCTAGAACTAGTTGTGATGGTGATTAGACTACTCTGGAGGTACTATACATACTGAATTGTACATTCTGTGCATCTATGTGCATCTCTGTGTGTCTGTATGTGCATGGCTTATGAATGTATACATATTTGTGTGTGCACTACCAGATTTGTTCTTGGGGAAACCAGCAGTCAACACACACGTCTTCCTCAACCCCTCTCCATGAGCTCCTGGAACCCATTTATCTCTGCCCCTCTGTACTTCGGTTACTAATGCACATGACCAGGGCTTTACGTGGTCACTAGGGACCTGAACTTGGGTCTGTGTGCTTACACAGCAAGCACTTGACCCACAGAGCCAACTTCCCAGCCCATGAATCACATATTTTAAAAAGTGTAGCACATGAGTTTTTAAAGTAAAACGACAACAAAGTGGGACTCATTCAAGGATGGATAATGTTATGTTATCTATAAAATTTTAAAGATCAAAATCCACCTAGATGCAAAACAAAAGGATGAACTGTGCTTAGTCATAAGAGCAGGTGTTTTGATCTCTGCGAAGCACCACTTGCTTAGCAGCTTGTAACTAATAATCTGAGTCTACTGCAAACCCAGAGAGGAATTAGGAAAAGCAATCTACAGGCTGATAGGATAGCTCAGCAGATAAACATGCCTGCCATTAACACTGAGGACCTGAGTTCAAGCTCCATGCACCCCATGTGGTAAAAGGAAAGAATTGAATTCTGCAAGTCACTCTCTAATCTCCATATGGGGGAACAGGGAGAGAGGAAGGGGTGGGAGAATAAATAAATGTAATAAAAAACTCAAAGAAAAGGCAACTTACCATGAGTAAATGATGGTTAATTCTGAGAGATGTCTCTTTTCCTTTTTTTTTTTTTTTTTTTTTGTCTATAGTTTCTGACTTATCTACTGGTTTGTAACAAAGGGATTTGTCTTTTAAATCAGTTTATTTTTTAAATTTACTTTCAATCTAGCCAAAAAAAAAAAAGAAAGATCGTGAAACCAATCTTCTCCTGAGTGATGTGGTGAGCTCAATCCAGAGAGGTGAAGGACGCTGTCCACTCTTACCACTGTCAGGCTTCTCATGAGAATCTGTGCCACCCGAATGGGTCCTTCCATCTTCTCTCTCCTGCCCCTTCTTGTAATGAATGCACACACACACACACACACACACACACACACACAGAGAGAGAGAGAAAGAGAGAGAGAGAGAGAGAGAGAGAGAAAGAGACACACAGAGAAACACACACACACCTCACATTATCTGCTTTAAAATCTCGAGAAAGTAATTGAAAAACGTCCTCTCCCTCAAGTTAGACCCCTAGACCCCACAGTGAAATTTCTAAAGGTAGGAGCAACCCCACCGTTTCTCTCCAAGACCATTAGAGGGCAGTATAGAGCCAGGGCTCAGAGACTTCCAAGTCTAGAGGCCCGACTACCGAGGCCTGCCTTTGGCCTCAGAGTAAGCACAACCTCTGGCCCCAGGATGGCAGTCAGCTTTCTCAGGCCAGAACTGGCTAGCTGTCTTTGAACTAGAGTCCTCTGCTTCCCAAGCAGGTAGGTCCAACCTGCAGCCTCAAGAACGTATGTTCCAGCAACCCTAATACATCTTGTAGACCACAATGTCATTAGCCCTCTGTCAGTATGACAAAACATAACACCTGAGATAACCCGGGAAGAAGGGGGCATAGCTCCATTCCATGATTGGTCGGCCCCATTATTTTCAGGCCTGTGGCCAGGAAGAACACCGTGGTGTGTACATGGCCAATGAAGGAACTGCACACTTTCTCAGCCAGTAGGAAGCAAAGGGAAAGGTATGAAGAGACTAGTAGTGTTAATCTAATGGCATACTTCTTCCACTAAAATCCCACCTCTTAAATGTTCTATTACCTTCCAGTAGCACCAAAGGCTGGGGACTGAACTTTTAACATGTGAGTCTTTGAGGACATTTACCCAAACCACAGTACTCATGTTTTTCTATTGCTGTGATAAAACGTTGACCAAATCTTAGGGGAGCAAAGGGTTTATTTCATCTTACAAATCCCAGGTCACACTCCGTCACTAAAAGAAGTCAGGACAGGACCTCAAGGTAGGAACCTTGAGGCAGGAACTGAAGCAGAGACCACGGAGGGAAGTGACTGATTGGCTTATTCTCTGTGCCTTGCTCAGTGTGTTTTCTGACCACCTGTCAAGGGTGATATTAACCGCAGTAGTCTCTCCCACATCAATGACTAATAAAAAAAATGCTTTACAGAAATGTACACAGGCCAGTATGACTAAAGCAGTTTCTCAACTGAAGTTTCTTCTCAGTGACTTCAGCTTGTACCAAGCTGACAAAAAAAAAAAAAAAAAAAAAAATCAGTACAATTAATCCCTTTTCAATCTGATACACAAATGTATCACTATTAAGCCACAACCTTTCCTTTCTTTTTTATCCCCAGATTGTGTTACTATCACAACACAAAACCAGTATAACTTTAAAAGTCCCAGTCTTTAAAATATTCACTGATTTAAAAATTCAAGTTATCAGCAGGGCATGCTGGTGCACCTTTAATTCCAGCACTTGGGAAGGACGCAGAGGCAGGTAGACCTTTGAATTTGAGGCCAGCCCAGTCCACAAAGCAAGTTCCAGGACAGCCAAGAATGCAAAGAAACTCAACTCTGTCTTGAAAATCAAAAACAAACTAGCAAATGAACAAAAAAGTCAAACAAAAAATCAAGTTATCTTTAGAGATCCAAAGTCACTTAACTGTGGACTCTTTTGCTGGGTCTGGTGTGGCCTTGGAAGAGACAGTGTGACAAGGCCCCCCATCTCACCCCAGCACAGCTAGCAAGACATGAGTCTCCTCAAGTGCTGAGAATTGCTGTAGGTGTAAAGCTCGTTTGCATAATGATGTACATATTTTACTTCAAAGTTCCTCCTTCAGGGAATGTTCTCCCTGACAAGGTCAAGGACTGAATGATAACAAGAAACAGCATGATTCCAGGAAGTGAGAATGTGTCTGGTGATTCTCAGCAAAATGGTGATGCTGTGACCTTCAGAAAGGCCCTTAAGGCTGTGGGAAAGAACTCTGAAAACATGAATACATAAATCAGCATAAGAACTGTTCTTTACAGGATTTCTCAACTATGCAATATAAGGATGCAGTATGAATTGTATGAGGGGCTTCATAGGCCCAAAAGAACAGAGGCAGCTGCTCTGATGAGTCGGCTAGGTCAGAAAGATATTAAAAGAGACATGATTTGGTCAATAAAGGAAAAATCCTTGATCACAAAAACAAGGCTCAGATAGATGGTTATATAATATTAGTGGTAAAATGGTGGTCTCCTCCTAGAAGCCATCAACATCTAAATTTGATCCAGATATTCTACTCCCTAAAAGAGGTAGTTATATGTGCAATCCAAATAGATGTTGGGGACAAACAAAAGGTCTGGTATCAAGAAAAAAGATGATAGCTTAATATTCCTTTCTGGGATTGCTCAATAATATACCTGGGAGTTGCTAAGATAAAAAAGAAAAAGGAATCCAAAGATTAAAAGAATATATTGAGATAGCTAAGTATTATAAAAATGAGCTTTAATGCTGTTTGCATCAGCATAAACAAGAGCTCACAAACTTGCAAAAAATAATAAAAAGTATTATACTTAAAACTAACTTTCTCACATAAAAATAGACTGTCTCTAGACTTCACAACCATATGTGCTGTGCCTATCAAAATGCATAGGACTTGCCATGTTAAAAAAAATGCCAATTCGTGGAATGATCAAAGAGGAACCTGGGGTAAATTACTAAATTGATATGCAATCTCTAAGGAAGTAGCTTATACAACTAAAAGACTGGGCTTTGGTCTGCAAAAGAGAGCTATCTCAAGCAGATCACAGAGCTGTCAGTTTGCATCCATCACTGACTCCAAGTCCTTCTTTGGCTGCTTCTATTCACCTCAGGGCCTTCTCTCAAGCTGAGGCTGGAACTTGGCACTCTTTTAAAATAAAAACAAAACAAAACAAGTTTAATAGTTTCTTATACCAACAGGAAAGACCAAGGGCACAGTTACAGTAGTTCAAAGCAAATGGAAAATTCAACACCATAAAAACTGAATGTGAGGGCTGGAGAGATGGCTCAGTGGTTAAGAGCACCGACTGCTCTTCCAGAGGTCCTGAGTTCAAATCCCAGCAACCACATGGTGGCTCACAACCATCTGTAATGGGATCCGATGCCCTCTTCTGGTGTGTTTGAAGACAGCTACAGTGTACTCATATACAAAATAAAATAAATAAATCTTTAAAAAAAAAAAAAACTGAGCGTGTGCCACATCTGGGACTCACACACAATCTTCTGATTTCAAAGGGCTTGGGCAGTTTCACATCTCTGGCTCTGGCATCCAGAACAGCTTGCTCACTCTGTTCTTGGTGATCATCTAACAGCCCCGTCATCTCTAATATGCTGGGATCTCCACCACAACTGAGCTTCACCTTCACCGATGTCCACCTTACCTCTGCCGAGGAACTCTGACCCTACTACATGGTGCCACCCTAAAGTGGAAACTACTGGTTTCTTTGGAAAGTCAGTTATGTCAAATGATGTTTTGCTGGGGCACACAGGTGAAAGGGTGTTTTGCTATAGCGGACATCGAACGGTTATGTGATGAAGGTATATAAATATGACCGCCTCGGAGAGTGAGAGCTCCAGCATTGGTTTGCTTTGCTCTGCCTCACTATTCTTCGCTAACAACACACATGCATTGATTCTTACATTGTGTTGCTGAGCTCCGCTTATAGTAATGCCATTGAGAGAAATCTGCCAAAGGACCTCTGGTGAGGTCCCTGTGGCTTCTTGCTACTTCCACAGCCTTGAGCTGGTTGGTGAGCCTTGTGGTTTCTTCTGGATTGAACTGTCCTCGCTGGTTCACGTGTGGTGACTATCAACTGGATTGGACTGCAGCTGCCAGTTCATGTGTGGTGTTGCTACTGGTCTGAACTGCTGGCATCCTGACAACAAAGATTGGGCTCACCCTCAAAGAACTATTTCTAAATATGTCTACTTCTTCCATGTCCTAATAACTTTTCTCTTCCACTACCTCTGGTGGACGGTGGGCTAGAGGAGAGTTCGAACTCTTATTAAAAGTAGACTGAGAAAAATGTATGCTTATAGCAACCCTTAGCTTCTCTTCATGACCCACTTCAAGCTTGTAGCTTCCATGATGTCAAGACCAGTAGTATCCTGTGGGGGAGATTCTTACACAATCCAAATTCAGATGCCAGTTTGGAATGCAGCCTTGAGTCCTCTGGACTACAGTTTATGTGTGCTGAGCCTGAAGAAACACTTCCTGAAAGGTGCTTCAGTTATGCTGGTCTCTTATTAATCTCAGCTGAGCCTTCAGCTCCAGCTAACCAGCATCAACTGTCCGGTAAAGCAAAGCTCTCACTTCAGTGGTACACTTCTCTTGTTAATAATAGCCCATTCTTCAGCCTTACCTCACCCCAAACCACAGAGTCTTAGTTCTAATATATCACATAAATGGTGCCAATAGAATCTTTGCTTCCCCGTGAAACTTGATAAGCCGGGCCCCCATTGTCTGTATTTCTCTCAGTATAATCTTCCAAGTTCCCACAAAACTGTTCTCTAAGACCCAGGCACTCAAGGGTTTCCCTGGCCCCAAAGTTCCAAATGCTTCCACAATCTCCATAAAAAAGACATGATCAGGTCTGTCACAGCCGTACCCCACGCTCCTGGCACCATTTCTACCCCAGTTTGCTTTTCTATTTTTGTGCTAAAACTAACTTGGGGAGGAAAGGGTTTATTTCATCTGACATCCCACAGGCCACAGCCTGTCACTGTGGACAGTCAGAGGAAGGACTGAAGCAGAGACCATGGAGGAGTGCCCCTTAATGGTTTGTGTTCCATGATATGATAAGTCTGCTTTCTTAAACAACGCAGGACTACATGCCAGAGATGGCAACACCCGCAGTGGACTATGCCCTCCCATATCTATCTCAATAAAAAAAATGCCTCACAGGCTCATGGAGGGGATTGGCGTATGATAGGACAAACACTTGAATCTAAGATTAATCAATGTGATACATTGTATCTTCCAAAGATGAGCCAAGATAATATCTCCTATTACATTGTTCTACCCTCCTCCCACCCCCAAATTGAGATATATCATGTGTGCTTGCTTGCAGTGCTGGGATGCAACCTATGGTCCCATTCATGTCAGGTTGTGCTCAACAGCCAGCTATATTCCCAACTGGAGAAGTAGGTTTTGTGTGCTCTCATATGGGGGCCTGGCGGGGCATTAAACAAGGTGTATTATGACTTGTAAGGCTAACCTATGCAAGACAGTAAACCTCAAGGTCTTCTTTGCAATGGGTATGCTTATAGGCCTGTCACCGTGCTGTGAGGAAGAACAAATATCCATTAGAGACCACATGGAGGCTCTAGCTAGCAGCCTCAACTGGGGTCCCAGTCATTAAACCCCTTCAACCACAGGACGTATAAGAACACAATCATTCGGAAGATGACTCTAACTCTAGGGCAGGACATATCACCTCCATGTCCCCAGCACCTCAAGAGTTGGAGACCCAGAAGCTCTCATTCCTACAGTTCCCATCGTCTGCATTAGAGAACTCACTCTTGTTTAGTTCATGGGTTGGCTTCTACTGCTGAAATACTGTCTTTTGAGACGGGGTCTCAGCATATGTTGGGACATGCCCCAAGGATGAAGCTGTGTGAGATTTCTGAGGGCTTGTGAGAAAACTTCAAGAAAACAAGAGTCTTGTGACTTCTGTGCCTTCTAAACAAGGATTTGTTCTTGGAATGTGCTTCCGAGCCCCTCCCAGGTATAACACATAGAAGTAGGTTTGCTATGGACTACCCACTGCTGCTTCCTTTTGTTGTTCAAAAAATGTTTCCAAGCGTAAGCTGTTCTTGTGCCTGTATACAGGTTGAACTCGAGTGAACTTTGCTCACATGACCTTAATAACCCTCAAATATAAATTGTCTGATGTTCTGAATAAAGCTGGCTATTGCATGAGACTTTGATCCACCTCTTTGTTGTTGTTGTTGTTGTTGTTGTTTGTTGTTGTTGTGCTGCTGCTCTCCCAGATTTATCTGCCAACTAGAGCAGTAACACTAGCAGTAACACAAGTTGTTCTGGAACTTGCTATATAGACCAGTCTAGCCACAGACTTGTGGAGATGCTCCCAGCACTGCCTCCTCAGTGCTGAGATGACGCTGAGGTTTTTCTTTTCCACGTGTGTGGTGAGTGTATATGCGTGCATGACTGTTCACGTGAGCATGTGGCTATGCAAGCAATTCCGTGGGCGCCCATAGTCAACATGAGCATCTTCCTGGATCACACTCCACTTTATTTATTGAGGCAGGGTCCCTTGCTGAACTCAGGGATCACCAGTTCTGGCTAGTCTAACTGTCCAGCTTCCTCAGGGATGCCCTATCTCAGTTTTCTGAGTTTTGGAGACACAAGCAAACTGCCAGGTCTACCTGGCTTTTGTGGGGGTTGTGAGCATTGAAACCCCAGGTTTTGTGCTTGCTCAGCAAGAGTTTCATCCACAGATTCATCTCTCTAGCCTCAAAGCAATGTCTTAAAACTTCCTTCTGCACTTTTGTCTTTATCAGCACAATCTTACATACACTCTAATATGAATATAATACATACACCTGGTGCTCTCGTTGAAATGAGAGAGATAGGGAAGAAGACAAGAGACTGGCCTGAACCAGCTGTTGCCCCAACACCTGCCCCCAACCAGGTTCCTGAACCTGTGAGAAATCGTATTTGAGAAACCGTGTGCTCTGGTCTCACAGAAGTCCTGGTAAAGTTTACCAGCATCAGGTATTGTTTGAGTTTTAAGTTCTGTATACATCTCTAAAACCACGTGTGGGGCGGCAAGTTGTGAAAGGTACCCTGATTCCTGGTCGAGAAAGGTTGAATCCCCGGGGAACCCTAAAAGGGACAGCAGGCAAACCTGTAGGGAGGTTTGAGACAGACCAAGTCCCATAGAGCAATGCCCCAAGCCCCTCCTCCACAGGTGAGGATGTGACCACAGGTCGTGTGTAGGCTCCAGACAGATCAGTCATAGAGGCAGGACCACGCCCCCGAATATACAGATGAGATCTGACCCATACAAAAACTTGTATTTAACTGTTGGGTTCAGAATTAAAGGTGTGCAAGAACCACTCCATCGTCTGAGAGCTTCTGTCCTAAGAGCTGTAACACCGCCGCTTGGGGAAGAGATCTGCTCTCCCAAAATCACCTCCGGAAGCCCTCCTGCACCCCTCGCTGGCTAGTCAGTCTCCTGCTGGCTCAGCCCGGCCTGAAATGGAGGTGGAACAACACCTGCCCGAGTTCTCCTCCTTTCTCCTGAACCTGCCAACCTAGCCGGACCAAAGATCTCTGTGGAAAATCTCGGCACAGAGTCCCACAGCCACCCTCTAGGGTAAGGTCCTTCTGAATGTTCGGAGAAACTGCGGTACTTTTTTCAGCATATTTATTAATTTTGTGAGTGTTTTTCCAGGGTTCCCCTTAATGCTAGCCTCCCTTTTACAGAAAATATACCCTTTACACCCCAGCTTTTCTTGAGACCTCCAAACAGACCACTGCACACCGCCTGGGGCGTGACAGGCTCCCTTTCGGGAGGTAAAGGATCGTCGCCCTCTGGCCACTACTACCAAGGAAGAGCTCTCGATCTCCTCAACTCTCCCTCCAGCCCAAGCTCACCCTACTCCCACCCAACCCTAACTCTACCCACCCCCACTCCCTTTCCCCACTATCTGTTGCTGATGTTGCTCTTCAGGTAATCTGAGAATCGCCTCAGGAGAAATCTTTGGATGGTGCTGCTGTAGAAGATTCTGGAAGGAATCAGGTTCAGAATTATCGCCTGCAACAGAAAAAAAAATGTGTGTCTGAGACAAGAGCAGAGCAAAGAAATTATATCTGACAGTCTAGAGTTGGTCATTTAAGGATTATTTTTCCTGACTATGATGGGCAGTTCAAGTAGTTCTAATGTTTAAGGTCTTGTGACACTTCACGAAGGTGAATTTCTTAGAGGCCCAGGTTGTCACTTTAAATGCCCTTTGGCCATCCTGATCATTCTGAAGTACAGGTTAAATCACGAGAACTCACTCTGTGCCGACCGCATCACTACACCTCTTTTTTGCCCTATACAGCATTTGCTATTCCTTCCTGAAGTCCCATTTCCAAGGTACCTTTTTTTTTTTTGAGATTTGTTTATTTTATGTATATGAGCACACTGTAACGTCTTCAGACACACCAGACCCCATTACAGATGGTTGTGAGCCACCATGTGGTCTCTGGAAATTGAACTCAGGACCTCTGGAAGAGCAGCCAGTGCCCTTAATCGCTGAGCCAACTCCCCAGCCCCCAAGGTAACTTTTTTACTCTTCCTACCCTGCTTTCTTCTGCTTTCGAAGAGAAGGAAAAACTGATTAACATTTTTTTAGAAGCCAACTTTACTGAAACACAGAGCAGAGGAAGGTAGAAACTACTACATGGAAGATCAGGTGTTTGTCTTTTCTACCAAAGAACTTTTTCCAGTAGCTACCAAGTGGAACCTTTCTTTCTAAGTGGAGAAGTGGAGCTGCGGGGCTACTTATAGGCTGAGCACATAGGCTTCAACACTCTTACTACTTTTCCCTGGCTGTCCTGTGAGCACGCTGGTCCTGTGAGCTTACTGTGAAAGAAAATGGTTGGCTGTCCCACTAGCAAGGAAGAACCAGCCCCACCCTGCCCAGGATGCCAGCATACAGCCCTCTTCCCTTGCTTCAAACAGGGGTCACTGATTACCAAGATTTCATGAGCAAGGCAGCCACAGGTTTCAGCTCCAAT